>NW_027491447.1:1137500-1468718 GCF_021521415.1 Bidens hawaiensis
TTGGCATCACATATGGATTGCATATTTGAAGGACATGTGTAACATGTATTGCTTTAATATGTTAGTTAGATTAGTCAGTTTTCGCATTTGCCATGTGAAATCTTATATGGAAGTGAGAACCCGTTAGTCATGCGAAAAGTATGGTAAAACCGAGAACTTGTTAATAGTGCGAAAACTCCACGAAAAAGCGAGAACTGTGATGAGCAAATACTTGAACCTTTTTTCGTTTTTAGTAATGATTATCTTTCTGTTATTAATAATTGGATTCAGAAGTTGTTAGATTCGTTCATTGAGCAAGCTTCTCGATTATAATCTAAAAAGTATATGAATAATCTGAATACCTAACTGATTTTCGTAACTTAATGTTCTATACGAGTTATAAAACTGTAACATCATAGAAAATCCCATAATTATTTTGGACTAAAAATGTCAACTTTGAAAGTTGAAGGGTTAAAAATATTCACAAGATAAGTAATTAGGAAAAATGAGATAAGTTAAATAAAGATATTTCATGTTAAGGAAATAAGAAAATTCCATCCCACATGAAAAGACGGAAGAAAATGGAAGCATTCTACATGGGTATAATTAAGGAAGATAACTTTCATCCCACATGGAACAAGAAAAGAAATGGAAACTCTTTATAAGGAAGCCAGTTTCCGTAGAAATGTTTTAATGTGGCTAACCACTCTCCATAGTCCTAGTGGAGGGTGCGTAGCACCTGACACGGACTCGGGCGATGGGCGTAATGTGGCGTTTTGATGGCGCACGCTCGCATCGCCGCATAAGGGCCGCTTTAGTATTTTTGGAAAATGAAAGTATGAATAAGAAGTGGCAAGTTATCAAATATGAATGATCAAAAGTGAAAAATCTGATTCCGGGACCCATCGCGCTACGCGATGAGCTCAGGAACAACACTATCGCGCTTGGCGATGGGGTTGTATGAGTCACCAGACACGTATCGCATCCGGGGGACACGTGGCAAACGCTAGGGCTGAGTCAGCATGCCGCGCGTCAAAACCTGACATCGCGCTACGCGATACCCCATTAGAAAGCGCGATGGTCCCCAAAATCAGCTATAAAAGGGGAAGGATACGGCACATTCACTTCACACCAAACACACACAATTTCACACACTTAGTATCGTTTTGTGTGCCGACCTCGAAGTACGTTCCAAGCCCCGGAGTTCTAACGGTTTAAGCCTTGATACGCGATAGAAAGTAGACGTGCTACCCGTACAAGTTTAGGCATATAAACTCCGAATACCGCGTAAAGTAGGGGTTCTACCTAAATATTATTTTATTATTATATATATTAGATGGCTTAGACCATAGTCAGGGGTATAGCCCAAACCTTGATCATAATTATGTTTACAATAGCTTTATACATGCAAAGGTTATAGTTAAAATAATGTTTCTTCATAATTAAGAAACATAAGCTTTTACATACAAGCAGATATAGTAGCTTATTCACAACTAAGAAACGTAAGATTTTACATAACATGGATATAGTCAATTCAATGTTTCTTCTTGAAGAAGAAACCTATCAATAGATGTTTCTTCATGAAGAAGAAACTCAACACATGATTTGTAAACAAATGAAAAAATTACAGGTCTAAATATTTTATTCAAACAAATGATCAGTCAAGGTTTAAAGCTACTTTGAGCAGTTATATGTTGATCCTTACTATTATAGAAATGGAATACCAATTGAATGGACGAGTATTGTAGATATTGAACAGACGGGAAAACCAAGTAACGGAAATATTCTGATGTGAGAGTTAACGGAAATCACCACCGACATTAGTACTCCCCATGGAGAAGATGGTTGCAGGGATAAAAATCTTGTGTATGTAAACGAAAGGCCTCTATTTATAGTATTGCTTACACCGAGTTAAAAAGATGCAACGGTTAAGAAACATTGCGACGATTACACAATTGATTATCAAATATATAAAAAAAGTTGGTTATCAAATAATAAATGGATTTGAAGCGGTGCAACTAAGGTCATGGGGTATACTCTAACCCGAACATAAATTAAGATGACATAACACTTTAAAGATGGATTAAACCATTCCCCACTTGTGTTAAATTTGTTAAAAATTGGTCATGATTATGCTTTTCACGGGTTAAAAGGCAAATAACAATATATTAAATTAACAATTAATAGGGGTGAGATGGAGTTAAAAGGATTAAACCATCTACTTTGAGTGAGATGAAGTGAAAAAGAGAATAATGAGTGATATGATGCTTATGTAGGATTAAGAGGGGTTAAAGTATACCACATGGCCTAATTAAACAATACAACGGCACCGTTACACTATAAAACATTTATTATGCATAATTATAGTTAAAACTTTTTAAATAAATATGTTTTTTTTTTTCGTACGAATGTGGAAAAAAGGGTATGTGTGAGTTCTAAATGTAACAGAGATGATAATTTAAGAAGGAATTAACATACAATTTCTTTTTTATCTTTTTCATGAGAATAAAATATGGATAGTTACTATATGGGCATCATTTTTATATGATAAATATGATGAAAATGTTACTTACAAACAATCATGTGTACAAAATCAATTCTTATCATGTCATAAGCAAAATACCTTATTAGTGAATGAAATATATGATAAACGGCATTACCTATGTGTTTGTAACAAATGTGGGTGATCTGGTTATCGTTGCCAACGATATGGATCCAAATCATATTCATCATCAACCAACGAAGATGAAAGATTGGGGCGAAGATGTTAATTATGCAAATGAAGAGGGCGGTGATACAGAGAAAGCTGAAGGTGGAGTTGCGATTGCACGAAAGATGGGATTTCACGATCACGTAATAACTTAAGTTCTTTAAATGGTTCATTATTGTACCATAGATTGGTATTTAGTGTTTAGTTACAAAAGATTGTAAATTTTCTTTATCATGAGGAAATGGTATTTTTGTTATTTTTAATAACTTAATTTCGTTCTTTCATCTTTTATTATCTACCAAACAATACAAGGTATTATTCATTCGATTTTCACAGAATAACCAAATAGGATAATGGAATATGCTTCATTCTGTTATCAATTATATTCTCTTATTCATTCTATTACCTCCATTATCCGGAATATAAGAAGTAAGAATTTCTCAATATGGTAATTGGTAAGCTATGCCTATAATCATGACACTAGCTGTGCAGTCAATCTCAGTGATATCTCGATTATCGGTCCTCATGTGAAATATCGGTCAGAATATCGGTACCGATAATATCAGCGATATTGACCAATATTGACCGATATTTCACCGATATTCCCGAATCAACATTTTAAGCCTTAATTTTCAACTTTTAGTGTTTAATGTTGGTGTTTCGAGTATTAATCAGTTCCTAATTGTTACAGTTGTTAGTGTTGCAAAAGGTTAATTTGTTAATAGGAGGAGAATATACTGAATTGTTAGTCTTAAAGTGCTATATATATATATACATATATATATATATAATCTGCATGATATTAAAATTACCGATATCTTACCGCGATAACCGATATCTCAAATATCGGTCCTCGGCCGATATCCGATATTTTACCGCATTAACTGCTTAGGACACTAGGAGTGAGGATTGCTCAATAATTCAATATGGTAAGTTAGCCTCATCCCTATATTCATGTCACTACGAAATTTTTTTTTTTTTGTCCAGAACTCACCTAATCTTGAACCGGTAAGGACTTGAGCTCACAGTATTTCTTGGGACGAGCAAACATCATATATTCATATCAATAGACCATGGGCATTGTTTGGTAATTAGATTGAGTTGGTGTTCTTATAGTAATTTCTAGAAAATAATCTTAACTATAGTATCGTTAGCTTAGAATCACATTACACATCGATTAAAACATTATTAGATACGTTAAGTTGTTATACACATAATAACTATGTGATGCATTCTTGTATCTCTGAAAGATTTTAACTACATTGACCAAATAAAAATTTTTTAATGGAATACTGAGTTATAAGCTTTAGTTTATGATCTATAAACAATCAAAATTATCAATTAAGTTATCTGAAGGATAATCCCAAGTGTGGAACTTGAAAATGGATGGTTCAAAATGACCAAATTATCAAATTAGTGGTGTTGATTATATAAGTTAACCTTACGTGAACTAATCCCCTACAAGTGAATTTCAGCCATTAAAATTGGATTTGAATTTGGACCGCTACCTAATAAAAACATGCATGACCTTTTTTAGTAAAAGATGCGACCTTTATTTTATTTTTTTAAATAGCACGGATTAAACGGGTTGAAATTTTGTGAAAATATCAAATGGAGGCTAAACTTGTTTTAGATTATCAAAAGATGTTTATACGATATAAACATTTGAAATCGAGTTGGATTTAACTTTGGTTTTGGAACCACATATATCCAAATCATGCTTATGAAGGTCGAGTATGTAACTTGTACACATCTATAACTATAACTCATATATATATATATAAAGGATAAAATACAATAATCCTTTATCATACATTACGTACGCGACACTTCCAACCGTTAGATTTTCAAAACCCAAAATCACAATTACACTCATATGCTCGTCCATCTCCCTCATTCCGTCTCTACCACCAGTCGCCGACATCAGTACACCTCCTTCACCTCCGCTCGCCGGCGCCATCAACACTCTTCGTCACCATCATCGTCGTCAACAACAAACTCATCGGAAAAACGCAAAACTCGTCACATGTTTGTTTAGTTGAATTGAAATTGAAGCCAATTGATCGGTTAATCTTTGAAATCGATTCACTTAATCATCAATTTGAAGCTTCAATCGATCAATTTTGAGTTCTGAATGATGGGTTTTTGACATTGAACGTTTAAAGCTAAAAACGTTTTAGCTGAACGTTTAAAGGTTTAAAGCATATTAACATAACGTATTAGCTTTAAACCTTTAAACGTTCTGTTAATACGTTTTAAACCTTTACACGTTCTAAAGGAATTTCAATGATAAAAGAACGTATAAATGATTTTTAGTTACTTTTTCAACCTAGAATGTATAAATGATTTTTAGTTCTTATTTTTAGTTACGTTTTAAACCTTTTAAGGTTTTTAGAATGTTTTTTTTCATATGATTCTTCCTTATACGTTTTAAACCTTTAAACGTTCTATTAATACATTCTAGGTTTATACATTTTATTTGTGATTCTAGGTCGAAACTCTGCCTTAAATTGTGATTCTTCTTATACGTTTTGATAAAACGTTCTGTTTTATTTGCAGGTAACGAAAATTTTTAGGGTTAGATAATTAACTCAATTAGTTTGATATCGATCTGCAAATTAGTTTAATACTGATCGACGGTTGAATTATATTGATATGGATGGACGTTCAATGAATCAATTGATGAATTAGATCATAGAATTAAATTTAAGTTATTTACAATTATGCCACCGCATGAAATTGAAATCGACGTTCAAAAAGCTCGCGTACCTAATGTACGATAACCGATTATTGTACGTTAACCTTCCCCTATATATATATATATATATATATATATATATATTCGAGCCGAGGGTCTCACCGAAAGCAGACTCTCTATTCCTACGAGGTAGAGAAAAGGCTGTCTACATCTTACCCTCCTCAGACCCTACCATAGCTTTGCTATTGGTGGGATATACTGAGTACGATGATGATATATATAGGTGAATTTTAAAGTGTAATCTTCTGTATTGAAATACGACATAAATGATAGAAATGAATCAAATCAAAGCACGCGTTAAATTTTATTGAATTTTGTATCAAGTCATGTGCGTATTTGTGGTACATGGTTAATAATATTTGCACATGGGGTGATGGCGTTAAGAACTAGAAACAAAAACATGTTGGTTAATATGCGTGAATCATGGGTCCTCTCAAATCATCAAAATCAAATCACCCCTTTTGCGGGTTACCTGTTCAGCCATATTTTGGATTTGCCGACTTAACGGTACGATCAGCGTTTCAGGTTCGATCAACATTTCAATTTTTACAGTTTGACAGTTTAACAGTTCAAACGATGGTTTGGAGGTTGTAACTAACCATGCGAACCGAACATCATTAGTAACTTTTTAATACAAACTAACGATTTTTAAAATATAAAACGGTTCAAACTAACTTTACAGGTTAGGTTTCTCATTTTCGAAACCATAGTTAAAAAAACATCCATGGGAGACAAGACAACTTATAGCAAAATGAAAACAAGATCATGAAACTCTTAAATTAATTCAGTTTTCTTGACACATTAATTCATTATACATGAACTGCTAAAGAACCACAAATATTAATCAAACTAACCATACATAAAAGTGTTACATTTTTGAGCGGACCTTTGCGATAAGTTCACGTCTGAGAAGTTTCCCTGAAGCGGACTTTGGAACGCTGTTCACAAACGTCACTCGCTTTAATCTTTTAAAAGGTGCAACCTGCAATGCAACGTTTAATTTCCAATCAGAATTCAGAAATGAAATTTGTGCAAAGTAATTATATAGTAATGCGATATTTACCTGCTCAGAAATAAATTTCATGACATCTTCTTCGGTCAGCGAACTGTTTGGAGATTGGACCACAAATGCAATCGGGACCTCGCCAGCTTCAGCATCAGGGTACCTAGTAGAAAGATTAATGCGGTTTTAATGATTATGAACTGGATTTAAACAGTAAAATTTCGGGGAGTGAATTTATGACAGGACACAATATTCCCGGTTTTGAGTTAGATTCAGGTCAAACCTGCGAACCCATTTAGCTAAACGAGTTGGATTCTGGTTGTCTTGGCGAGTTCGCGAGTTGACCCATTTAACCTATTTATTTAAAAGAAAAAAAATATAATGTGTTTTATGTCATAACTTGGTTGAGTATTCTCTGCCAAAGTTTTGAAAATTTAAACAGAAATTGACCTTAACTTTTATAATCTAAACGAATTTGTTTCGTATACGTTCATATTTCTCTGTGGTATTATAGAGTACTGATATGTACATAAAAGAATCAAGTTAAACGGGTCGTATTCATGTCAACCGGCGAATATGCATGTTGTGTTTGGGTTCATGTGTCCAACTCGATTTTTGGGTTCATGTCGTGTTCGGGTTTGTGCAAATAATTGGGTAGCAAGTTTGAAAAAGATTATATTATTATGGCTTACGGGATTACTGCAGCATCCAATATTTCAGAATGTGAAAGCAAAAGTGCTTCAAGCTCTGCTGGTGCAACCTGAAAATTATGAGCATAGAGTAAACATTAAGAACTGTTTTAATCTTTTTTTTTTTTTTTTTCATTTTGAAATTCGATAGGTTATTGTTGTGTTAAATCTGATTAAAAAAACTATACTGCTACAACAATAATATCTACATTGAAAGAAAAATGATTTATTTATCTGCATGAACAAAAATAGAATCTTTATCTGCATGAACATAGCATGTTTTACCTGAAAACCTTTGTACTTAATGAGTTCTTTGATTCGATCAACAACAAAAATTTGACCCTCGTCATCAAAATATCCAAGATCCCCGGTATGCACGAAGCCCTGCTTATCTATTGTAAGCTTTGTAGCTTGAGGATTGTTGTAATAACCTGAAAATGGATAAAACATAAAACCTCTTAAATCGTTGTATTCCAAAAATAAGATTATTACTAAAATAATATAATTTCGGTATTCACAAAAATTATCTACAAAAATAGTAAACATTGTGGAAAACAAGTGTTTTGGGTCGGTCCGGCCCTTAATGAACAAAAATGACCCGTTTTGACTTTTTATCCAACCGGCACATTTTGACAACCGACACGTGCTAGTGTTGATAATAAAAGGAGCATACCTTGCATCATGTTGGCTCCTCGGACCCATATTTCACCCATCTGATTAGGAGGAAGAGGCTTACCGCTATCTACACTAACTATTTGGGCCTCAACTCCAGGGATAAGCCTTCCGGCTGAGCCCGAGTGCCGCGGTCCAATTATTGGGCTTTCGACTGAAATGACCCCGGTCGTTTCAGTCATACCATATCCCTGTTATACACACGATTATTATATTTTGTAAGATTAAGAAAGGGGGTAGAAAATATATAACAAAACCATATGAATGTAAACAATTATACTCATTGTAATAAGATCATGAAGACTTGAATGATGTATGGTGTCTTGTTTTCCTCACATATTTTCAAGATTCTAAAAAGCAACAATAATAACAAGATCAAAGCAAAATGATGTTCAAAATGGTGTTCGGTAGTTGAAGAGCTATTGGGCAGTTGGGCCCGTCCATAAGCGGTTGGGCCCAATCACTGCCGTATAAAATGGGACTTAACAACACTAGAAAGGGGTTCCTTCTTTTATCCAAATTACTAGCTAGTGGTGTAAACAAGCCAAACCGCTCATAAGATACTCGAGACCAGCTTGCTAAAAGCTCAAATTCAGCCTAGCTTAGTAGCTTAAATGGGATATAGACTGCTCAAGGCTAAAAATAAGCATGTTTTATAAACAAGCCCGACCTCAAGCTTCACTTATTGAGCTCTAGTATACTTGCAAACCAAAACAAGCCTATTATTTATATCTTGATTTAATATATCAAACATATATCTAAATAATAATATTTATAAAATAAAATATATTTAATTAATAATTATTATTTTTATACATAAAAATTATAATTAACAACACAAATAAAATTTATTATAAAGGTCTATAAATAAACTAAAAAGTAATAAAAGAGCCGAACCCGAGCTAAAACTACTTACAAACCAGGCTCAAGCTTTAAAATTATAGCTCGAAACAAGTCGAGCTCAAGCGTAGACTTGGCTAGCTTACATAATAACACCAGTACTACTACTTCTACACACACACACATCAATGAAGACATGCAAATTGGAATACCAAATTAATGTTGATCCAAAAGAACATAAAAGTATAAAACAATCACAAAAATAACCAAATAGGCAAGTAGCCATGTGCACATATGCATTTGCAGTAAACAAACAATACCAAGATAGATCTGCATCATTGAATTCATAAATGCATAAACACACCATTTAAAGTTAAAAAATTTCCAACAAACAAAACTGTAAATAAGATCATGAAGTTTACCTGAAGAACCGCAACATGAGGCAGTCTCTTACCACACTCCTCCATCAACTCCTTCCCCAAAGGCGCAGCACCGGACCCGATCTGCCTCAACGACGACAAGTCAAACTTGTTGACCACATCCTGCTTAGTCAAAGCAAGAAACACAGGTGGCACAACCCATAAATGTGTGACTCTATACTTCTCAATATTCTTCAACATCCCACCAAAATCAAACTTCCTCATTGACACAACAGTATTCCCTTCTTGTAACTGCCCATACAAAATAACCCCAAATCCAAATATATGAAACATTGGCAGAAAACACAAGTACACATGATCTTTCTCACCCATTAACCTCTGATCAGAAGTCAACATTTGCGAAACCGCGATAAAATTCATATGACTCAAAACCACACCTTTACTAACACCAGTTGTCCCAGATGAATACAACAAGCATGCAGTATCATCACCTCTAATCGAAACATTAGGCAATTCCGAAACCGACCCAGATTTCAAAATCAAATCTTTATACCCAAAACACCCTTTAATTGAACTCTCTGATCCCAAAAACATAACGGGTAGACCAAAGTTTGCAACTTTATCATACAAATCTTCAACAGTAACAATCAATTTGGGTTTGGAGTCTTTAATTTGCTTAGATATCTCTTGAACAGTGTACTGTGGATTAACGGTGGTGACGATGGCGCCAAGGGCGATAACTGAGTACGCGCAAACCGGGTATTGGATTGAATTGGGTGCGAAGATGAGTACGACGTCGTTTTTGGTGATACCCAATTGGGTGCTTAAGGCGTGTGAGAGTTTAGCGACGGTGGTTTTGAAGTCGGAGAAAGTGAGTGATTCGCCGGAATCGGAGTCGAATAAGGCGGGTTTGTTTGGGTAAGATGAGACGTTGCGGAACAGGAAGGAGACCATTGATGTGGGTTTTGGCGGGATGGTTAACGGTGGCCGGAGTGATCGGAATATTCCGTCACGGCCGTACCCGGATTTCTCCATGGACTGTGGTGGTGGTGTAGAAGATGAGAACTTGGAAGTAATGATTTTTGTTTGAATGGAAGTTATTATTATATTAGGCTGAGGGGTGTGGGGCGCTAACCTGGGCGCGAGAGCCCCTCCGCTCGCGCCTCTAGGCGCTAACCCCACACCACCGGGGCGCGAACCGGGGCGCGAACGGGGTGCGAGCGCGAGCCCCCAGGCAGGCGTGAGTGTGGTCGCGGGAGAAGAGAGAGAAAGAGCCGTTGAGCTCGCCCAAAAGAGCCGTTGGAGCTCCGAATTGTTTTAAAAAAAAACCTTAAAACCTCTGTATAATACCCGAAATTACTCTCATTTCAACCATATCAAAACACAATTTCACCTTACAAACTCTTATATAATATCCCAAACTCCTATATAATACCAAAAAATGTCTGGAAATTGGTACCCAAACCTAGATTCAGATTATATTGACGACGATTTATGGTCGTCACCAGACCAACCGATGTTTTATTCGGGGCCGCAAGAAACATCCGGCTTTCAACCATCCAACATACAACCGTCTCATAACTTTGTTGTTCCAGAGACACAAGAATCACACGGTGATGCTACGGGAGCAAGAAGACGCGTCCACCGGAAAAAACAACTTGCAACGGACGGGCCGGGACCGGCTTCGACTCCGAGGATGAAACGGAAAACCACTCCGTGGTCATCGGATGAGAAGGAAGCCTTGTGTCGGGCTTGGATAGTCATTTCTGAGGATCGGCGTTGCGGTAATTGTTTTAACGTTTTTAAAAATGATTTTTAATAAAAAAGTTAAATAAAAAAGTTAACTGGAAATCTAATTTAATTATTCATTTTGCAGCCGACTACCAAAAAAGCAAGGTTTTTTGGACAAAGGTTAGGGAGACGTTCTATACGCTCGTTGGGAGTACAGAGCGAAACGCCGATATGATTTCGGGTCGGTGGTCCGAAAGCAGAAAATTTGTCGGCTTGTTTACTAATCTTTTCAACAGGAACGCCGGTCGTATGAGACCAAGTGGCAGTGATGATTTGGCGGTTTACAATTTCACTGTCGAAGAGTGGAGGCAGGAGTGTTTGCGGAGGTATGGGATGGTGAAGACGTGGGACGATTTAAAGTTGTGGGAGAGGTTGAAAAGGTGTTCCAAGTGGGTTGAGCTGGTGGCGCCGGACCTTGATGCGGAAGTAGGGCCGAAACGGACTAAAACTAGTTCGTCTGGAGCGTATAGCACTTCCGCCGGGTCGGATTGCCGCGTTGGATTCGACCTAAACATTGCGGGGGAGGAAACGTCTTCACCGCCGAGGAGGCGGCCATTGGGAAGGGACGCCAAGGGGAAAAACCGGCTGAGGGGGGAGCCGTAAACATCGTCGATCTTGTTGAATCCCTCAATAAATTCAACAAAACCATGGAGGTGGTCTCTAATGACAAAAAGGAAAAAAGTCGAATGAGAGATTTGGACTTCCTTACAAGAGACTTCAGTAACCTAAATCCGGTCGATCAAATGCTGATGGAAAAGCAAAAGGAACGTATCCGAAAGAGGTTGATCGAAGAAGACCAAGCCGAAGAATAACAATAATGTTTTTTTAGTACTTTAATTTTTATTTTATTTTTAGATATTAATGTGTTTTTTTTTAATGTGTGTTTTTTTTAATAATTTATGAGTTTTTTTAATAATACGTTTTTTGAATATATTTATAAAAAAATAAAAAAAAATCCGCTGGAGCCCTGCTGGAGCCCCTCCACACCAGGGCCAGTGTGACATCTGCCCCGATCCGACCCGACCCAGGTACCCGTTTCTCTGACCCGATCTCTCTTTTATTATTTAATATTTATACTTATATTTTACTTTTAATAATAATATATATTTTCCTTCCCGCCTCTTTCTCTCTCTTTCTTTCCGCCGTCCCGTCCCTCTTCCTTCTCTCTTTCCGCCTTCTTTTCCCTCTTGTCGCCGTCCCACCCTTACGCTTTGTTTCCCTCCTCTTTGCTTGTCCTTTGGTTCTTCCCGCCTAAGGATGTCTGCAGCTCCACGCGCCAGACTCCTTACATGGAAGCCTGCGTGAAGACATCTTGTTCCTGCGATGCGTGAAGAGAACTCTTCTCGCAGCGCGCTAAGAATGCATGTTCTTCCCGCAATGCGCTAAGAATGTATGTTCTTCCCGCGATGCGCTTAGAATTCTTGTTCTTCACGCAGCACGCTAAGGATTTGTGATTCTTCCCGCAGTGCGCTAAGGATTGTTGTGCCAGCCTGCGCGCTCGCGCACTCAGCCTTCCCGCGCTTAACCCTTGTATCTTCTGTTTAAATCTAGCCGTTTGCTTTTGTGTTGTCTTATCTTCTGTGCTGTTGACCTAACCTATCTAATGTCTGAATAGTTACTTTCGGCGCAGCATGCGTACCAACCCCCATTGGTTGGTAGAAAAAGTGACTGACATTATCTTTTGAGATCTGCTTTTGCCAAGCTTTATCCAGTACCTTTATCTGAACCGCCCATGCCTGTTACTGTTTCCCTGACAGCTTTATCTTGCCCCTGCAGCTGCCATATCTTTTGATATCTTTTGTTTTTGGATTCTTATGCTTTTTGATATCTTTTGCTTTTTTTAAGATCTTTTCCCCTTTTCTAGGGATTATGTCTCCTAGGGTTTTTCTATAAATAATAATAATATTTCATAACACATCACACACAAAACACTTAATCTCTCCTGTTCTCTTGCTCCTTGCTCTCTCTGCCGTCTTCCTCTCTGCCTCCGTCTTCCTCCTTGTTCTTCCTGCTTTTCCGGTAATATATATTATATATAATAGTTTACTTATTAATTATGCTAACTTATAATCAAGACTTAAAACCAATCGTTAAAACAATAATCTTATTTATAGGTTAACTTGTGCTTGTTTAAAGTTGGTTCTTGCTTTATCTATCACCGCATCGTTTATCATGTGAGTTATCTCGTATCTAATCCCTTTTTATTTTAAATGCTTTGGGATGTTCATGTGTTCATACAAAACTTGAGTCTTAAACTTGTTTATGAACTTTAGTCGCGCAGTATCCCATGTGTTGAGGACGTTTACTTGGCTGTTTATTTGTATGTGTATCATTAACCGCTTTGTTCGGCCTATTCCGCAGTTCCGTTGGTACCATTAGTTGAACACGGGAGACCTATCGTTTACGGTTTTCTTTGTTTACACTTGCACAGATGTTTTCTCGTTTTTATGCTCAACTGGGAGCATGGATTGAACTATGATCTATGAACTATCTTAGGCTTGATCACAATCTGATTACACCCTTGTTAAACTCTAGACATACACGTGTTGCGCGCAGATTTACTGTGATTATCTATGATTATCTATTAAACTTGATTTCTCACCAACACGCAAGTGTTTGACGTTTATTTTAACACATGTTCAGGTTTGCAGTAGCTGTTTTGGAGCTTGTGGACACGTAGGACGTTTTTACTTTTGGACCTAGAATTAAAATGTATCAAGACAAGTTAATGTTGTTTGAATGTTATAATTTATAATATATTGATTTATGTTCTTTATTTTCCCCGCTGCGCGTGCGCGATAAAATGTGTATTAATAAATATTGACACCAATAGTGTCGCGAGTAATGAAGCAATATGTGGCGCCCCGATGTATAATCCGCCTTTGGTCGGGGTGTTACAGCCAGGGGCTCCAACGGGGGCTCCAACACCCCATTTATCCAGTTTCTCTCTCTGCCATACGTCACAATATTATTGGCTGGAGCCCCCACTCGCGCCCCCATTAGAGCCCCCCACACCCCTCAGCCTTATATGATTATGGCTTTATGAGCGTTGAATAGTATTTATTTACGTCGTATTTTAAGGGGATATAAGATGAAGTACAAACTTTTAGGGACTTTTTTAAATTATTTTGTAAAGTTATGAATATATTATGGCTTTAGAGGATACCCGACGGTGACTCTTTAGGTGTTTTGGAGTGAGAGGCAGGAGAAAGTAGCGAAGAGTAAACAGGTACGGGTACTGAATCGATACCAGCGTTGTCATATTAATTTGGTATCGACTTTTTTATGTTTTGTGATCAATATTGTATCGGTACTGGTATTTTCTAAATATTTGCCTTTGTTACCGGTATCAATATTTTAGGAAAATAGAAATCGAGAATTTCGATAGCAGCACCGGTCAATACCAGTTTGATACCGAGCTCATCCCTAGGCGAAAGTGATATGGAAAACATAGAGGGTGAGAAAGTATAATGTCTCTGGTGTGATTTTAACTACAAAATTGAAAAACATTGATGCCAATGTTACGTAGGTATGGGGCTCTCAATAACTTTTCTATAATAAACTCGTAATGGCTTAACTAACAATAAAATTTTTACTTAATATGTAAAGTGGTTAACGCCTTCTCGCTAGTTTTAGAGTCAATGCACTAACATTTGTTATTATTAGTATGTCTTTACCGATTTATGTTGTGCATGTTATTTCGAACTTGTAGTTATAACTTTGTATAAATATATAGATCGAATGATATAGCTTTAGACGTTTAGTCTAATTTGTAACTTTAAACCTTGATAAAATATTTGTTTTGATATAACATTATGGCGTTTGGTGTTGCATGCTTTGGACTAATAGGTTCAAACACTCTCATTGAGCTCTCCAAGAAAGTAAACGGGTATCGCGGTTGATTGGAATTTATACGAATTACTATCATGAGACAAGAAACTCAACTACCGGTGTTGGCACCCTTCCAGTTACTACATGCTCGTCACGTTTTAGAGTTACATAAAGCATTTATATTATAAATATCTTTTGTTTAAAAGATTTATGTTTCTTGCTCTATAATAAACGTTGATTGACAATGACCTTTGTATGTAAAACTTTACGTTTCTTAATTATAAAGAAACATTTCTTTTTGTAAACCTTTATAGATGAAAAGCTTAAATATATTTATAATAACTTTCCAAGGTTTAAGCTATATATTCGATTATAATCTAAGCTATGTATTGAAATGACTTAAAAATAACCCCTGCCTTAAAATGGGTAGCACTTCGACCTTACATAGTGTGTCGGGTTATGAAACTTCAAAACTCTGGAGTGGTATCGGTATGGCACATACTTTGAGAAAACGGGAATGGTTTGGTGTTTGGGATGAATAGAAATGAACTCTAAAGTATTCTATTTATATTGTTAGGAAACTTAATCAATAAGCACGAGGTGTTACTAGAACTCGGCATGTGTCATTCTTGTGATGACTCATGTTATTCTGTGATGATATGTAGCGACATATGTCATTCCCTTTGATTAGTCATCAGCCATGTGTCATTCCATCCGATTAGTTATCAGCCATGTGTCAATTTCATCTAATTTGTCATCAACCATGTGTCGTTTTCCTATATTTATTTTAGCTAAATGATTAATTGGTACTTTAACTTCCAAAATTGTCAAAGTTCGTATTGAAATTTTTCTGTATGTTACATCCTTTTTTAATATAAAAATATGAGTGGATGAATGTGATTGGTTGGATTTAAATGTAGCCTTGAGCACTTTTGCCTGGTAATGCAACTCTAAATCATAAAAAATGTTATAGTAACTTTTCATATATGCAAAACTACTATACACCCGTCATTAAATTATATGAGTGTATAAAAATGAGAAAAATAACAAAACAAGTATTTGTGGGTAAGATAAAAATAAAAACTAGATGTGAGTTTTTTTTTAAAGAAAAAAAGAGAGAAATTTAAAAAAAATATGTTATATATAGTTAAATCGTATTCCGCAGGATAAAACATGGTTGAGAGGATAGCTTTGGTATGATTTGGTATGATTTGTGTGTTTTTGTGAATAAGAGTTTAGCTTTGGTACGATTTGTGAATAAGAGTTTAGCTTTAACACGCAGGTGTGATTTGAGGATCAAAAGATTTGTAAGCAAATAAGACATATCCATATGCTTCATCTCTATCTTGACTTTTTAATTGTGCTAACAAGATATTTTGCTCGTATTATGATTTTCCACCAAATGAATAAAGTCTGGATATTGTATAAATTCAGTTAGTTGAATGAATAGAGGAACGACATAATTTATAGAATAAAATAATTGAAAATATGACTAAGCAATGCGTACCAAGTAAATTTTATTAGTTTATGCATTCCATCATTCATGGCGGAAATATATACTATTTTATGGATTTATTTCAACTTCATTTAACATTAGAGATCGGTTTTAATGTAAACGTAAACTATCAAAAGCACGTAATCAAGTTTTAATGTCATTAATTGCATATTTAAAAATAAGAGTAAAATGAATACTATACTAGTAAAAAATCCATAAAAAAAATATTAAGGTTTATTATTTGAAATATGCGTAATAAAAGTAACCGGACATCATATAGCATCAAAAGCCAATGATCCCCAAGTTTAAGTGGTTGAGAATAAACACTCAAAGATTTTATTTAAAAACAGGAGTCAGGAGGTCTTAGGTTCAAGTTGGGCCAGAGGGTTTCTCACCTATGATGGATTTCCTCCTAACAATGTCCGGTACTTAGGTAACTGAAATGACCGGATACGTAAGTGGCCCGCCAACAATTTAGATATTCAAGTGACCATTCATAAAAATATAACATCAAAAAAGTCATTTGAGCTGGTCCCATACTTTAATACTCGGATGTGATTTAAAGGATTAAGTGAATAAAACAAGTAAGCTGTCTTCATATACGACTGAATCAAAAGTGGTTGATAGTTTATACCAACCTTGACCTTGTACTTTCAGTCTTTTCCAACAAAGGCAAAGGCAAGTCACCAAAAGTTAAAAGAAAAGTCAGAAGAAAGGTTCAATCTTTATAACATATACTTTTGAGACTCTATACTATACGGATACTTCATAAAAATACAATATTTAATAAATAATCGATATACAATAAATGATAAACATATAAAACACTATTAATACACGGTCTTTGTACATGGGTCTTTACGACAATTTTAAAATATGCAATAAACTTTTATTTTCTAGAAGGATTTTCAGGTTTTAATGCAAATTAAATAAACTGTAAAGTAAGAAAATACATTTAAAATTTTAATCAATGCACTTAGTTAGAAAAGTTATAAATAAAGAATGTTTTAGTTCTTAGAAGTATAATTTATTATTTGAATCCTTCATAAGATAGTTTAATCCGTAAATCACACATGTTTGTCATTGATTTAATTAGACCTTCAAAACTCTGGCCGTGCAAAAATGCTAAGTGCTAACAATGAAAATTATAGAATTTGTATATGACACTCTACATATACTATTTATAGAGTAAAGATCTATTCAATTTGAATTATTATGGGTATTAACTAGTATGAGAGATATGAAACAATATTTTGTTTATCTAATCTAACTATACTATTAAAGCAAGATAATTTTTCCACATGCATCATTACATGCCTCCACAATCACATAGGATACCAAGTAGATGCCATATGAGCAGTTTCTTATGTTATCAAGCCAATCAGTTACATTATATTTGGAAATCCCAATAAATAAATTAGAAATATTCTAGATGAACGTATATATACAATTTCATTAAATATCCTATTAGTATATTGTAAGTTAACCTTTAAATATTTTTAAATATAATGATGTTAGCATTTCTCCTAATCGCGCGGGTCACTGTCGAATACTGTATTTAAAGAGGTTTTAAGAGATTTATGAATTGTAAAATTTTGTTTATTAATATTTATATCTTATGAATCCATAAGGTATGCTATTATGTATATTATTAAATTTAACCATTTTGTTGTATTTTTTTAACTACACTTGTATCATACGAGCTCTATTCTAGTTTTTATAGGATTATAACAAAATTTGAAGAACATACAACCTTAATAAATTTCAAACTTTAAATTAAAATCTCAAGAAATGTATATATTTTAAATAACGTTTTTTTTTTTTTTTTATAAAATAGGATATAACTAGTTAATGTACCCCGCGTGTTGCAGCAGTTCCAGGCATGGTTAACACGTTAATAAACGCATGAAGAACATGAGGCATGGATTGGAGCAACAATTAGGTTGCCAAATTACAGCTACAAAAGATGCATTTCTCACATATATGATTACAATACATTGAAGGTTGCTAGCCAAACTATAGCATAAATAGAAAAGGTTAGGTTTGTTAGTGTTAGCTACAAAACACTTAATTGTTCTTGGACTTCTTAGTTTGTCACCGTCCTTTCATGACTTTTGTCTTTTACTGCTGCTTTCAAGTTCTGTAGAGAAAGTTGCTGGTTTAGTAAGTTGTGTTTATTTACATAGTATGTGTATGTGAACGTACCTATTTAGTTATGAATTAACCTTTTTGCAGGGTTTGTTTTCGCAGCTAGTGTAGCCGGTGGCAGTGCCAAGGTTGTCGTTGATGCGTTTATGAGTTCCTTGTGAGCTCGGTTCCGTAACGTTGTTTACAGCCCACAATAACACCAACTATGAAGTGCATTTGGGTTAGGACTATATACGGGTCGATATGGCCGCATGCTTCTATCATCTCCTCACACGTTGTTACAGTTTCCGCTAAAGAACCTGCACTGCAAACAACAAAGAAAATAAAGTCTTTGTATACCAAACTGCAAGTAAAAAATAATGCGAAAACAATTTCAATAACATACATTATTTGTAAACTTCACTTTGCAATGCTTTTTAAATCAAATCATAAAAAAGTAATTAGTAATCATCTAATGGTTAATAAGACATTAGTATAAGTGTAAACAGAGGGATGCTTGAGTAAAAGTATAAGGTCATCATTCATCAAAAAATATAATAAAAGCAATGTTTGTGAAACAAGCGTGTAAGATTATTATACAAAAGTTTCTAAATTAAAAGGCAACTTAAACTTGTATAACAATTTTATTCAGACTTCATGTCAAATAACACTATTAAATAATATTATAAAAACTAAACGGGTCAACACACAAATTCGTCAACTTGATTGGAACTAAAAGCTGAAAAAACACCCTCTCCTTGTGCGTATAAAGTCCTTGCACAACTTTAGATTTATATTTTTATATTTTGACATCAAAAGATGCCTCAATGCTTATAAGAGTAAAAGATCACTTAATGTCCAAGTGAAGAAAACATAGAGTATAAGGATCATAAAAAAACATAACACACAACAATCACATAAACATAAAAGATAACTTTAGCATCTGTGACCAGAAGCTGTACTAAAGCTGAAGACTGTTTAACCGAATTCTTCCACCTCCCCTACTAGTAATCCTATAACAGATATACGAAGCCCTAATAATATCAATGAATTCTCAAACTATATGATAGAATGAGATGAAATACATGGACAAAAGAAAATTGCTAAAACCAAACCCCTAGTTATGCAAAAAAATGTAAGCACTATGAGACAGAAAAGGCAAGCCTTCGATTCAAAAACAAAAGGCTACATCAATGTACAAATTCACCAGTCACATCATCCCGTTGCTAGGCTTTACAAAATCAAACCCGATAATAGAAAATTCAGAACCGACAACACACAAATATTACACCCAGAGCTGACTGCAACTAACGAGCCACCCCCGAATAGGTTGCTACTTACACTCTCACCCGACAACACAAATAAGAGGCAAACCACATAAAATATACACTTGAAAAATTGCAACTCTAAAACAAACATCGCAACCCAATTTCATAAATTTGAGACGGGGTTGTTAACCGAGGCTCAGGTCCGCTACAGAGAAGAGAGAGCGTGTCTGATCAATTTAGGGTTTTTGTGGGAAGGAAAACCAATTAAGATTGTTTTAAAAGCAGACACATATGAAAGGCAAAGACACTTGCTAAATGAAAAATGAGAAAACCATGATACATACACTAAAGCCCAGAGTACAATAGTTGACTGCACAATTCTTCCATAATTGTTATTATATAAATTACAAATTTTAAATATTTAAAAAAAAGGTGAATATTAAATTAAAAAATTTTTAATCATAAATTTTAATAATATTAAACATGCATGGCTTGACAATTTTTTATTATCTGTCTTTTTTTATAGGTTATTATAATTATTATCATAAGTTTATTAAAAATGATGAGATTTAATATAAGAGTGACAGTTAGCAAAACATGCGGCTTTTTTATTAGAGAGTATAGATTTTACTCATTTTAATTCATATGTCTAAAGAAATTGAGATGCCATTAACAAAACATGCGGCTTTTTATTAAAGAGTATAGATTTGACTCATTTACGTTTGTGCATAATTATTGCGAAGACATATACCCTCGGTCATATGTCACGTGCCACATTCTGGTAGCTTCTTATCCTTCACACGCTAATTTTGTTTTGTACACTAACTCACCTCTCTCTCTATATGTATGCATGCATGGGTATACACACATGATAAAGAATATAAGGTACGATTTCTTAGCTCACATGTTAAGACATGAGATAGTACTTTAGCGTCACACACAATATATGACATGTGAAATGGATGTTAACGGAAAACATGCATGCTCCTCTTGTGAAGCTGCTACCTACACGTCTTCGTACTAAAATCCAACCAAAATAATCAATTAATGTGTTCCAAAAGTGTTTTTAACATCTACAACTTTCCACACTAATCATTAAAATTATTAGCATTTGGTTGCTCACAAAGAGGTGGCAATATGAATGGGTTGAATTATATAATATATTGTTCCCGGTAATTATACTAACTTTGAATGACTTATAACCATTAGATTGGTCTGAGATGAAATCTGGACGTTTGAAGTCCTGTAATTTCTTCTAGAAGCAGAGGTTACTATCAGTTACATAGCTTGCGGTTTTATGTTCAAGTTCCTTTTTCTCCGGCGTCCTTCCCAGTATCTTCTCTCCCACTCCCACACCCACGTTTAGGGTTTCTATTCCCTATTTAACACCCTTTCTTCCTCAATTCCTATCACAAATTCATTTCTTAAATACAAACGGTTACGACTGCTGACCACGGAATCGCTCTTCCTTCTGCTGTGGTGTGGAATGTAATCAAAGCAGGTCTAGTCTGTACTATCTCGAATTGTTATTTGATTTGTGGCTGATTAGGTGGTTTTAATGTGATTTTGCTTTATATAGTTATGTAATTGTAGACGTGGAGGAGCAAGCAGCGAAAATTTCATGTTTCCGGCACATATAGAGCCTGACGGTAATTAATAATGCATTTATTGAGTCATCTAAATGAACATATTCAAGTAGGTTATTTTTCTAATCCTGATTGCATATTTCTTAAAAATATTTTATGGTAAATTAAAAATCAGGAGTCCATCGATTTCTTTCAGTGGCAAATAGCTAGAGGCTTTTTGGGTCAAGGCCATAAGGCTTTTGAAGGTACTGACAACATCAAATGTTGATCACTTCAGAGTCTTCTTGTGGGATTATGCTTTATGTGATATGTTTATTTTCTTCAATTATTGAAATTGAATTCCCTACTTTTGCTTGCAGATAAAGTTGAACAACAGAAAGTTACTAGATGGAATGTTGTTGGAGATATGTGGCGTGCCATCTCACACATTTACAACTGTTTGCTTTATTATTGACAAACCAGACAAGCAATCATTTGAGCAAATTAAAAAGAAAGTGGTTGGTGATTTGATTTAAAATTTATGACTCTTATTATTCCATCTCTTACTTATTGTTATTAGATTGTAGAGAAGGGGTTAAATACTGAAATGGTGGAGAACCGATAATCGTTAGAACTTAGCAGTTATCATTAGAATTTAAAAAAGAAGGAAGTGAGTTTCAGAAAAACAATTCATCAAATCAAGCATTGAGTGATTTAGAGAAATTCCAAGCTTTGGACAATGCAAGAATCAAGATGTGTGAACAAAGTGGTTCTTGATTTGAGTTTAGCAAGAGGACTTCATTATTATTATTACTCGTGACATATATGAAGTTGTTTTCAAAGGCACTACACAGGTCTTAATGTTATATTTTCATTTTCTTCATTTGCTTGATATAACCGTTTTGACCATATCTCATGTTTATGAGTTTCCAGGTTAGTTCAACTGTTGCGGGTGGACGGTATGATAATTTGGGGGGTTTTCTTTTAAACATTTGTATGCATCAGTGTCAGTCTTTACAATAATGGAATACAAACAAAAAGACAGGAACCGGGGTAAAAGAAAAAACAAGAGCAAATCATTAGTCTATATTTCGTTTCGGGCCTCTTTTTAAACATGTTTGTGTGGTTTTAAAGATGGTTCTAGCCAGTGAGCAATGAGCATACTTGGGAATGACTTATTGTTGGGATGCAAAGCAGAGTTCATGGTGAATAAACAGTTAATCAATCACTTTGACCGAGCCAAAGAGTTTGGGATAAAATGGATGCCGAGTGTAGGTGATATAAAGAAATTAAAGAAGGAATTGCAAAGCTAAAAAAATAGGCAGGCGAATGTTGAGCAAGAGGATCCTAGAAGCAATTTTGTTAATAAGCTTATAAGACTTATTCACACTTAGGTAACCTAATAACGGCAATACGTTCACTGATTTATATTCGTTTTTATATCTTTAATAAATGGTCAACTTTTTTCCTATTGAATACAATTGGGAATGATTTGTTATGGTGTGTTTAGTTTAAAGGGTCTGAGGTTGACTCGTGTTGGTTAATTTGTGTTTTCCAATGGCTTTTCTCTCCTCTTAATCATGAAAGTCTTGCAAAATGGGCTGGTCAGGTCTGGCTCGTAACTGCTCAAAATGGTTTTGGATTACAAAGGGCTGTAAGTAAAATGATATCTTTTATCATTTTAAACTAAGTATTAAGATTGATCTGATCAAAATGAGTTATATCTAAAATGAATTCAAGTTAATATGGGTGCCTATAAAAAATTATGTTGAAATAAGTTATGCCAGACAATTATGAGGTAAAAATGATAAAAGGAAATCATGGATCTCAATCGTTGGATCAGTTTTCTAGTTTGTGTTGTAATATCGTTTTAAACAAATACTAATTTTTATAGAATGCATATTAATATGATTATGACATCATATTAAACTGCCTGGCCATCGGACGGGTATAAAACTAGTTAGATTGGATGATGGTCAAAATAGGCTTGGATAAAGATGAATATGAGTCAAGATGTGACATTCGTCAATTTCGGGTCTTGTTTGTATTCGTTTTTGTATTTGTTTATTATGTAAACCGACCCGATTTGTAAACCGAAGCTTATGTTATAATCAAAATAATGGATTTATGTTACAATATTGTTTCACACTTGTTGGGTCTTGAAAACATCCTATTTTTATTTATTTATTTATTTATTTTTTTTTGATGTTTTGTGTTTTTGTCTTGATCCATTTTGCATGAAAACTCTTGTGTCTCACACCCATATTTGACCACCAACATTACCCTATATATACACCACCTTTCCTCTTCATTTTCCCTTGCTACAACTCCAAAAAAAAAAAAAACTATCTCAAACATCAAAGATTCAAGGTTATCTTCTTAAGTGTTCTTAAAGGATTTTGGTCTTTCATCTTAATTAGTTTATGTAGCCTTATTAATACTTGTTTATGGTTGTGCAACATATATATAATATACACCCCTTATTTACCTTTGGTAGTTACTTCTCCGATTCCGGTCGGTGAGGTTTCGGACCCCATAAGGCAAGGCTTCATGGAGGACTTCGTGTCCTTGATATATATACATCTATATAACTTGTTCATACATATTAATCTTGCTTATTTTAGTTTGTTGGTCATGTTTACAAGTTCCATGGTTATGGGTTTTTAAGAGTCTATGCTTCGGTTTAACCGTAAATAGCTCTAAACCGTAAACCGAACTTTGTTACTAGTTTTGTTTGTTTAAACATACTTAGTGTTAGATCTAAGTTTCTAAAATCATTTTTTACAAATTCTACGGTTATGGGTTTGTAGAATCTTACCTCGGTCTTAACCCGAAACACGATCCGAACCGAAAACCGAACTTTTGTTTAAAGACTTTATTGTTAACTTTTGGTATTTTTTTATTTGTACATTATTATACAAGTTATTTAGTGTTTGGACATGTGGAAACCATCTATGAACTTGTTGTAAGATGGAAACCGAACCAAACAGAGATTCTTGCTCGCTTAAGACACACAAGTGTGTTTTTTTTAGCCATCAAGACTTGTATATTTCTTTAAAAACAGTTACAAATTGATTTTTAAATATTTTCTTAAGTACTTGGAAATGTTGGATCCAACTTGATCTCATAACAAAGTTTGGACCGATAAAACCGAACACTCGCTTAACGTGCGTTGTTAGTTCTAAAACAATGGAACTACATATTTGGTTAAGTCTTATTAAATTTTATTGAGTTATCTCATAACATTCAATATTTTGGAAAGTTGACTTTGGGTTTGACCAATTATCAAGACCCGAACCGACAACCCGAACACTCGATAAAAAAACCCGTTTTAGTATCTTTATTCCAAAGGGATTTGCATTCTTGCATTTTACCCACCTTATTACTTAACATAGGTTGAGTAAATATTAAGGTTAGATACTTTAACCCGGTTTCGAGCAAACTTACATTTTTAAAGGGTTATTATTATAAATTCTTAAATAGTCACATTTTAAACCTTAAACTTTAATTATTTACATTTCTCAACATTTATTTTGTTTAAAGACCTTCAAGACAACCTTTCTAAATTCAAGACTTCTTTTCTTTTTAGGCATTGTGCGCTAAACTCGTCGTTCCGACAAATCTCCAAATTATTATCTTTCAAGTTTACTACTTGAAGGTGAGTACTTCATACCCCATTTTCCATCTTTTATTTTGGGGGTGACATTTCATACTTATTCAACAAAATGCTTTATATTTGAATCTTAAACCACAAACGTAGTTGTATACTTTACCTAAATAATTGCTCGATTTGGTGTTCTATGCTTATATGCCTATGTGTTTATCGCTTTTGGTTGGTGGAACTATAAAATCCTAGACTATTTGGCATCCCCTTATAGCAAGGTGTCGTTAACGTAATGCAATTAACGATAACTATAAAATCCTAGACTATTTGGCATCCCCTTATAGCTAGGTGTCGCTAATGTGTTTAGCGATATCTATTTATCCAAATTACCACTTTTATTTATCGTTTCGTATGCAAGTTTTGTTGCTATCTTTATTATATACTAATATGATTAAACTTATGAATTGCTCACCGACCTTTGTGTTGACAAACTTTATTTTATGAAATGTTGCAGGTTTGCGTCTTGGTTGATTTATGATTGTGAAGAAAACGACATCAAAGACCTTAGGATATTAGTAAAAATGAACAATATCAATTTGCCATATTTTGTGATATCTTGTTCATGGTTATTTGATGGATAATTGTTATGTGACATTTTCGATGTTGTGAAATGAAATAAGTTTATTAAATACTGTCACTTTAATTAGTGTCATGTGCATATGGACAATCGTTACACCTCGGCATGTTCCGCCGCCTTTGGTCGGGGTGTGACACAAGATGAGTTTTTTTTAAGGTTCGGATGGGTATGGGTTAATCCATATTGACCCAAGTAAAGGTTATTATAATACAAAGGGTTTCAAAAACCATCAAAAAAAATTCAAAAAAATCAATAAAAAATAATAACTCAAAATATAAATAAAAAACTAAAAAGGTAAAACAACTAAAATGTTTCCCCCGCCATCCTCGTTTATTAAAAAAAATCCCAGTTTTCTCTCGGTTCAGATTGGTTTTGGTTCTTTCTTCGTTTTTGGCCGATTTCGGTATATATTAGGTTTCGCTGTTTTCGATTTCGAAGTTTTCAGTTTAGGTTCGGTTTCGTGAGTTTTGTTTCAAATAGAATAGTATGGAGCTTGTTTTAATCAATTATAATCCATAACCAAAAGTTACTAGCATTTTCCCTAACCCATCTCAACCTTCTTAAAAAGTTCTTTGATCCATCCTGACCTATTTCAATTTTAAAAGTTATCCATATTGACCCAAAACAACCAATTTAGGTTTGTTTTGCCACCCCTACGGCCACACACATCAACAAACACAATTAATACATTATAATTCTTAAAGCTTATTGAGTTTGGCGGTAAAATGCCCCAAAGAAACATGATGTGATGGTAAGCTGACGCCACAATGCCACATCTGTCATGTGTATTTAGGGGGCCTAAAACAAAATACAAATTTGGGGCCCTGGTTAAAAGTAATTAAATATCTTAACGTTCAACTCAGATTGGAGCTTACAAGCCAAGTCAGCTTCACTCGTATTGTTGTTTATCGCAAGCTCGGGTGTGAATTTACACTGGCTCGTTCTTTTAACAACCTTAATGAAACGTTTAAAGCACAATGTCATTGAAGAGATTGAACATATGCACTGCAAAATTTCTTGAATTTAATACTACAATTCAGTAGGGCGAAACTGTCTTTTACTACTGAACGCGCCACCAAATTCCTCAACATGGTCTCAGCGGTGTAATTTCATGATGTTTTATAATCAAATTAAAACAGAAAACATTGTAAACATACAACAGGGATCTAACTTATCTTGATGTCTCTAAGAAGCCGAGCAGCCATTGATCCATATCTTCTGGCTTCCCAGTCACTAAGAGTCCGGATTTCTTGTGGCAATTCATTATCATTATCATTATCAGCTTCATCTTCAATCTTTTCATTTGCATCATTTTCGGTAATGGGATCAAGATTTATAATTCCTTCTGGGGACTTTAAGGTCATGATGTAAAGCTGTATACTTGGATGCTGATACTTCCTGTCCATCTATTGAGGAAAAAAAAACTTAAATTAAAAAAGTGAATCTTGAATCTTGAAAATGAAGAACATTTATAAACATGTTTGTAGTTGTGAAATCAGGTATACCTTTGATTTGGGCACTATTTTCACCTCAAAATGCTTCTTCCATAACTCAATCATTTGTTATGAACATTTGTTGAACGAATTTCATACCCAATCTGCAATAAAAGAGCATACGAAATGTATATAAGAAATGAATGTGCACAATAGTGAATAGGGCAGTGATTAAATGTTGTTTAGTAATCACCAAAATCGTGGTTTTGGGCCCCGACAGTGCAAGCATTGTTTGCAATAGTGGTTCCAACAGATGCTCAGCATAAACCTTGTAGTAACACAGAAAAATATTGTCATATAATTATGAGTTAAGAAGACCAAACCAATTAAAGTGAAAAAACACGGATTCCGGTTTTAGTTAAACATACAACATCAGTGCCAATAATGTAGTCAAAAGGTGGATCGAGTGCCCTTATATGATCATGGTTGCCCCAACTGAGCTCTGCAGCAGTTATGGACCCGATCGAATCTGAGAAGATGAAATAAAAGAATCAAATATCACGTTCAAAGATTCCAAAGGTAACATATGATACTTCTTTTCTAAGGTTGTTTCTGCTGTCAATTGTACATAAATCAATATTTGTGGCGTGTAAAGAGAAGTTCCTGAAATCACCGTTTAATATATGTGCGTAATTGTTATTTAATCTTGTTATTTTAGTAATATTTTTCACATGTTTATAACAAAAGGTAACAAATTAATTCATTTAAGAAACAGATGAGCATTATTTATTTATTCATTCCCTGTCACAAAGTGCGATTTTTGAAATGAATAGTTGTGAATTATCAATATTCCCTTAATTACCTTTATCAATTATCATCATATCTTGCAAGTTCTCCAAATTTATAAGTATCTTTCATGCATTAACGGTAAAATTGCCATTATGCCAACTAAAAACTGCATTAACCGTACATATTTTAAATTATCGGGCAATTATTTTTGTGATGAAGTAATGATTACACGAGCAATCTTGACCCATTTGCTTTATAATGGGTTGATATGTAAGCAAAAACCATTAGTTTAAAAACAAAATGGAAAAACAAGATAACTGAAACTTTGATGCATAATTACTGAACTAATAATTAAAAAACTCAAGAACCTGCATCAGGATTCATCTGCGTGATTCGCGAAGTATTACGTTCAACGTTGCGCATTAAAAGAGGCAAAACCTCAACTTGGTCTGTTGAAACAACATCACACCCAAGCAATGCCATGCCTAAAAACACAATCATCATACATCATATAACAAAATATAAGAATATACTGATATGCTGCATACGTGAGAGATCTCACCAAAACCTGCAACACCGCAGCCCGCTCCAAGTTCAATAACACGTTTTCCTTTCAGTTTCGATGGACAAAACCGCCCCTTCCTGCAATTTTTCTCCTGCAATATTTCATCCATAAGCATACATTCATACAAAAGTAACCATATAATCAATCATTCAATCATACATAATTAACAAGAATTAGAAATGATAATTGTTACCAGATACTTGACCAATACCATGGAAGCATCCCACACGGTTGTCCCTAAATGCTTAGAATTTGGATCCTAATAACCGAAGACACAAATCTTACAAGCGCATATGCTAAAAGCAAATACATTCAAATGTGTATATAATCATGTACCTGTGAAAACTGGAGCTGGTATCCCATGACTTCAAACAGAACAGCTGAGGTCTGTGGTGAATTCAACCTAAAACAGAAATATTGTTATTATTATTAACAAGTACCAAAAGCAGATTGAAAAATTGTAAAGAAAGTATTATTACCTATCAGCATCCATTCAATAACTGGTGTTCAATTTCACTGCAATAGAAGTCAAATAAGCACATATACATAACACAAATTAGGGGGATTTGGGGTTTTCTAGGGTTTTGATTATTGAGGCATATGATCGAACAGATGGTGATCAACAAATTCAGTAGATACAGAAGACAGAAAGAAAGATTTACCTTGACTATCAACAAATTCGAACTGAGTGGCGGCAAATGATATACCCCAAACGATTTCTGGGTATATCAGTTTTGACTGTCGTGGATCGATGACGTAATTATTACAATAATAATCATTTTTAGTAACGAAAAAAAAAACTTGAAATTTAGGTTTGTGGCTTGCTTGATAAAACCTATAATAAAACTAGCTAAAAAAACTTGATTCAAAACAACTTGAACTAAGCTCGCTCATTTTTGTAACATAGCCAAAATCGACCCAAGCTCGACTCGAGTCATGGCTTGACTCGTCGCCTCGATCTTAGGCTTGTGTAACTTCAAAATCATGCTCGGGCCTTGCTGAGCTGCCTCATTTAATTTCAAGCTTGGGCTTGAAACGACGCTGACTCAGCTCGTGAACAGCCCTAGTATAAGCCCAGTGGTTGTTGTAAAATAATTTTAGGAGTATACGAGTTGTTAATAATAATAAAAAAAAAGTGTAAATTACAATTTGTGTTCATGTGGTTTATGTGCGGTACACACTTGAGACCCTATTTTACATGGTGGCACAATTACAAACATACTTGTGTGTAACGTCCAAGAAAACGATGAATAGACAGAGGGACACAAGCTGACCCCGCCTGTAAATCACAAAGGTGTTGTTTGTTTTTCCTCAAAAGCACTTCTCCACCTCTTTTGTCTGCACTGAGAAGAGGGCGCGCAGAGCTTGGGCTCTGCAGCTTGTTTGTTTTTTCCGAAGACGTTTCATTAAAAAACGTCTGCGCGCCCTCTTCTCCCAAAAGTGTTGGTATTATTACTTCTGACCTCTTCTACCCATTCTTATTTAATCGATCATTCATCAGATACCCCAAACCCTAACTCCACTCCTCCTCCTAACTCCTCTCCACTGCCGCCCAGCTCCTCCACCCTGCAACCCGCCGGCTGCATCCACACCGCCGCCGCTCCACTCACCACGCCGCCGCCGCTGCTCCTCCACCCTGCAACCCGCCGGCCTCTTTTCTCTTTGTCCAGGTTTAATACTCCTCCACCACCACCACCACCATTGCTATAATCTAATTACCTATTCTTTTAATTTTATAAGTGTGTTAGATTGTTAAAGTTTAGATTGCTAGATTTTGTTAGTTTGTTGTTAGTTTTGTTGGATTTTGTTAGATTGTTAAAGTTTTAGATTGTTAGATTTTGTTAGTTTTTTGTTAATTTTTTTAGATTTTGATTAGTTTGTAGAAAGTTTAGGTTTGTTAAATATTTTTAATACTTTGTTGTTGAATAAAGTTTGTAGTGTTTTGTTAATTGTTATTAGTTTGTAGAAAGTTTAGGTTTGTTGAATATTGTTATTAGTTGTTGTTGAATAAAGTTTGTAGTTTTGTAAATTGTTAAAGGTTTTTGTTAGTTTTGTTAGATTGTTATTAGTTTGTAGAAAGTTTAGGTTTGTTGAATATTGTTATTAGTTGTTGTTGAATAAAGTTTGTAGTGTTTTGTTAATTGTTAAAGGTTTTTGTTAATTTTGTTAGATTGTTATTAGTTTGTAGAAAGTTTAGGTTTGTTGAATATTGTTATTAGTTGTTGTTGAATAAAGTTTGTAGTGTTTTGTTAACTGTTAAAGGTTTTTGTTAATTTTGTTAGATTGTTATTAGTTTGTAGAAAGTTTAGGTTTGTTGAATATTGTTAATACTTTGTTGTTGAATAAAGTTTGTAGAAAGTTTAGGTTCGATGAATTGTTGTTTTAATAGAATTGTTGTTTCTTGTTAGTTGATCATAAAAATGGTAGAGAAACAACATTGGTCGAATGAGCAAATAAAATGTTTATTAGAAACATGCATTGAAGAGAAAAACACCGTGGGTAAAAAAGGGTTGAGTTTGCACAAAGACTCGTGGGCTAAGGTAATACGGGTTCTTAAGGAAAAGTTTGGATTGGATTTGACTCAAAAACAAGTCAAAAACGCCTATGATAATCTTAAAGCCAAATACATAGGATGGTTGTATTTGAAAAACAAAACCGGCAACATCTACAACCCTCAAACAAATACCTTTACCTTAACGAACGAGGAATGGGAAGACTTTAAGAAGGTATGTTCATATATTTTTATTTTTTAACATCTACCTCTACCTTAAAGTCCACCCCTAGTTTATTTTTTAACATCTACCATTATTTTTTAGGGGCATTCAAAAGCGGCATCCTTAAAGACAACTCCATTAGCATTTCCGGAACTTCATGCACAACTGTTTGATGAGAATATTGCCACGGGGAATCGCAAGTGGACCTCAACCCAAACATCAGTGGTTGGATCATCCTCTTGTCATCGACTCCAATCGGTCCAACAACTGATGATTATGGACAACACAGAAGATGATGCCGGCACTAGTCCTACTACCGGGCCTACTACCGAGTCTACTTTTGAGCCTACTCCTGAGCCTACTCCCGAGCCTACCCCCAAAAGGGCTAAAACCTCAAAACCATCATCATCTGTCACTTTTGAGGATTTAGCACTTGACATGAAAAATGCTTTGCGACATTTGACTAGGGAAAAACCTGAAAAAAAAACGCCCGGTAGTTACAACAGTTGTTGAGTGTTCTGAGAAGTTAAGTTTGGTTGGGTTAGAGCCGACGGACCTTCTATATTTGGTTGCTTTTCATATTTTTGAAATGACCACGGACATGAGAGAGGCGTGGATGGCATTGCCAAATGTTCCCGTCGTGTTAAAAGGGTGGATCGAGATGACGGCTAAAAATTTAGGACTTATGAAGTAGTTTTTGTTTTGTTGAAAACATTATTTGTTTTTGGTGTATGTTTTTTTAGTTATGTTGAAAACATTCTATGCTTTTTGGTTAAGTTTAACACATTGTATGTTATTTTATAGCTATGTGACATGGTTGTTTATGCTTTATGATAATGGTTGTTTTGTTATGGCTATGTGACATGGTTGTTTATGCTTTATGATAATGGTTGTTTTGTTATAGCTATATGACATGGTTGTTTATGTTTTATTAACAGGTTCATAATGAATAATGATGAGAAAATACTTCTGGTAGTTGTTATGTACTTGTATATCCGCTTTTTTTGGAAGAGGGGTTTGAAACGAAAACGAGACAATGATTCGACAATAACGGGACATAAATACACGTTAGAGTTATTGCAAGGAAATCCCAAACAATGCATTGAATTGTTACGCATGTCCCGTGAATCATTTGTTCGACTATGTGCACATTTTAGAACAAATTATTCGTTAAAGGATAGTAAACATGTTTCGGTTGAGGAAAAAATGGCTATGTTTTTGATGATAATCGGCCATAACCAACGTTACGTGGTTATCAAGCGTAGATTTCAACACTCAAAGCAAACAATTCATAAATTCTTTCATGAAGTGTTGGATAAAATGATGCTTTTCGCCAAAGATATAATAGTACCAACTTCTTTTAATCCGAATCCAAACATTCCGGGACATAACAAGAGGCTACGAAAGATTTTTAAAGGAGCGGTTGGTGCACTTGATGGGACCTTGATACATGTTGTTGTTCCTACTAGGCAACAAGATTTATATAAAGGAAGGGGAAAGGGTGATTGTTATCAAAACGTATTAGCAATTTGTGATTTTAACATGATTTTTACTTTTCTTGTGGCCGGATGGGAAGGGGTAGCACATGATTTTAGAATATTATCAGAGGCATTATTAGATCCACACGCGCCATTCCCATTTCCACCATCAGGTATTTTTATTGTTTGTTAATTATTTCTATGTTAGTTTAATATTGTAATTAATTGAAAATATTTACAGAGAAATACTATCTTTGTGACGCCGCGTATGCACACATACGAGGATTTATGGCTCCATATCGTAATGTGAGGTATTGGCTTGGAGATTTTCGTCGGAGACGTGCGTTAACCAATAAAGAAAAATTTAATCATGCACATGCAAAACTTCGAAACGTCATTGAGCGTGCTTTGGGTGTCTTGAAAGCAAGATTTCCTATATTGAAGAGGATGACACCATTTCCATTGGAAACACAAAGGAAAGTTACCGTTGCATGTTTCGCGCTACATAATTTTATTAGGAAACAAGGTTTGGACGATGAGTTGTTTACACAATACGATCAACCCAATGTGTCGATTGGAAATAGTCGTAGGCAAATTGATGCTGATGAAGACGAGGTTGAAGCACTTGGCACTGCATCAGATCGGGAATATATGACTCAGTTAAGAGATGAAATTGCTGAGCAGTTAATACAAAATACGGAATAAATGATTTAAAAAATGTTTGTGGTATTATGAAAATTATTTCAGTGTTGTTGACTATTATTTAAATTTGAATGTTGAAGACCTTTTTTATTTATATTTCAGTTTATTTAAATTTCAGCTTATTTTAGCAGTCTGCAGACGTTAAAAAACAAACAGTCTTCTTGTTGCAGACTGCAGAGTTTTGGTCCACCTCTTCTGCTACAGATGTTGGCAGATGTGGTTTCGCAGTCTTCTGACATTTTACCTCTGAAAAACAAACAGCACCAAAGGCTCCCCATGGTCGTTTTTTAAAATAGAGTCTTAAGTGCGTCCCCACCCATAAATCACAAGGATGCAAACTGCAATTTACTCAAATAGTAATAAATAAAATTATCACATCACGTTTGTCTAAAGTTTAAATTAGGTGTTTTTAAATACAATTTGGAGTCTATGCGGTGTAGAGAGAATAAGTGATATACAACCCTCCGTATAATAATTGAATGAAGAATTTGAGTGAGAGACGAGATAAAACTGGTATTCTGAATGAGTTTTCTAAAAAGTGTTTTTATAGATTTGTAATCTAAGTAGATTTCCGTGTCATCCTAAAAATTAGTCAATGATGGTATTTATGACACGACGTATTTTGATCGGGTGATACACTTATAATTTCATGCATATAGACAAATTTTTTTTATGAATGACCAATTCTATTAGAAACTAACAACTAGTATAGCAAGAAGTTGGACGGGAACTTACACACCGGTTATATACTCAGATGTTACAACACTGCATTCAAAACAAAAAGTAAACATTATGCTTTTCGATCCACCCTCACTAATTTTCCTTATATGGCTATGGCTATAGGTTTAGTTAAAATGGTCATTCCAATTTTTTTTATAGCTTATTTCAAATGGCTATATGTTAAGTAAAATAGTCATTAATTCTAGTGATTTTCCATAAACTTTATACTACATCAAATGCTATGCTAATTCATTGTCGGGTCATGAAGGAAAGTGATCAATCATAACTCTATTCACAAACTTTAACCCTTTTTAAAATATAAATCTCGTTTGATTTAATTGAAAATTTTATTAACGTTTACCGTTGATTATGCATGATACTTTTAAATCATATTTTCCTTAGACTAACATTGATTTATGTTGTTAATTTAAGTGTCATCAATCGAACTTCACATATTAGAAAGTTATTTAAGGGATTACGAAATCTATAATTTCTACAGTCTACGGTCTATGAATATTTTAATCTTAGGCATAGCTATCAAAATCGAGCACCTTTTGCGCTTAAGCGCATTTAATGGGCGAGGCGAATTAATTGCGACTTGCATGCCTCAGATTTTTAAAGCGCCAGATTTTTATCCCATATTTCCATATGCGTTAAATATCATTTAAACAACCTGTTCCTATTCTCTAGGAGAACCTAAAACTCCACTATTTAAGGGATTCCATAATCAATCTTATCACACATAAAATCATTGAAGAAACTCATAATTTACAAGTTAGTTTTGTTCTTATCGATAATTATTTGATAAAAAAAATCATTTTGTTCTTCTTTTCAGATTTTTTTCTTTTTATTCTGCATTTTATGTTCTTTATTTCTTACAATCTAATCTAACTTTAATATTTGATTCAGTAAATGGCTAGTCAATCTCAGTTTGATGTTGCATCCTCCAACTCAACGGATTTCATTCTTTTTATCCTACATTTTATGTGTTCTATGTTTTCTTTGTAAGATGTACTTGGTATGTAATGTTTTGGATTTCGGTTTTTGGTTGTTTTTGAACTTTTTCAAGAATGAATGCTTGTTTTCTTATTAAGATGTTCTACTTTAGTTAAATTTTTGTTTTTTAATGTGCGTTTTTTTAAGCCGGGCGCTTTTTTTGCGCTTATCACCTGGGCGTTAGGCCCCACGTCAACGCTTTCGAGCGCTTATCGCATTTGATAACTATGATCTTAGGTTCATGTCTAATCTGGTTTGGACCGGTTGGTTCCATGTTCATCTTGTCACTACAAAACAATACACATAAGAAATGAAAATTTGGCAAACAGATATCTAATTACAAGTAAAATTTTCTTTCTTTCATTTAAGTGGAACAATATTCAAAAAAACAGCAAACACTTGAAACACTAACAAGTAAAAATCATTCAGTTTCTTTTTTCTTCATTCATGGAAGCTTATCATCCCCTTTTTGATGTTAGCTTTCCGGTAGTCCAGAGCTGCAACATCTGCAATGCAGCTACCGGTTGATCCATTGGAACCATGTGTCCAGCATCATGAACCTTAAGAAACGTAAGCGGTCCATAGTTCTTCATAACTCCAGCTTCTTTCCCACCAACTACAAACGACACATTCGAAGCTGCAAGAAACTGTTTCTGACCCGACCACACCATAGCATCAACCCATCTCGAATTCCCTGAAAATTTCTCATATGTTTTTTAATAAAAAAAAATTCTTTATTTATTTCAAGAGTTTCAGATCAAGAACACACCTAGCCAATTGCAAATAAGATCATATTCTCCAGCATATACAAGCAACTCAATTCCTTGCTCCAAAAGTGCTGGAATCCCAACTTCAAGATCTCGCATCCAATCATTTAGCATCGCCTCGTGTACTGCATCGCTACACGAAACAAAATCTATGTCGCTTGGTACACCTAACGCTGTTTTCACCGATGGTTCATTCAGGAAATTTTCCATGTTGGAGAAATCGTAGCATAAACTCCCCTGACATTGTTTCCTAATATCATAATACTACAAAGAAAAGAAGTTAACATTAGTAAATGTTGAATGGTTATGTTTTTTCGGGTAATATTGTTTGTGATCTTACATTTATATTGCCTGCAATATCCAAGATATCCTCGAAAATTTCCTGACAAGTTTCCAACGCCAACACGCATGTTGTTGTACCCGTTGTACCTAGAGACACAAGTGGCATACTTGATTTTGCCCAGGGAATGACTAAAATCACACACACACACACAAAAATAGAAATTGTTATATATGCATACCACATTATTTGATTGCCGCTTCACAATCGGGTATTTGTTGGTTTATCTGGGAGTAATCTGATTGTGAGATCAACTTATTAGCCAAAGCGTAATCGGTGTATGCTTTATACTGGATTGCAGGATCTGTAAGCCCGTTTCCAATTCCAAAGCCCTTCAAATTTATATGAATCCCTTGTTTGTTCTTGTTCCCTTGATTAATTCGAGCAGCAAAGGCCGGAATGTAGTGCCCGGCATATGATTCTCCAGTTATGTAAAAGTCGTTGTTGACATAATCCGGATGTGCCTTGAAGAATGCCTACATTCATAAAAAAGTTAAGTTTAATCCAACTCAACAAAAATGTTAGCAGGATTTATTATTCATTATAGTTATTATTATTTGATTTATTGTTTATCATTATCACATTATCTTGTAATTCGGTTACACCTATATATTTGAATATGTGAATCATTGTTGATTAATATTTGAAAAACCTTGAAGCAAAAATTAGTAGACAACTTGATGGAATTTAGGTTTAGCAACAAACCTGCAAGAAGTAATAAAGATCATTGCTGACACCGGTTTCATCGTGGCGGACGTCTTGGTCGCTAGAACTATAACTGAAACCAGTTCCTGTTGGTTGATTGACGTATATCAAGTTCGAAACCTGTTTGAAAACTAACTTGTGAGCGTCACTTGGTACGATATTTTATAGAATATTTTGAGCCAAACTAAATGAACCTTATCCCAGCCGTAGTCGTTCCAGACAAGAGACAAGTTGTTGGTAAGTTTAAAAGGGCCATTTTCATAAAAAAGAGCCAGTGAACTACTGCACCCTGGTCCCCCGGTTAGCCATATAACCACTGGGTCACTTTTGGCCTTTCTTGATTCAAAGAAAAAATAGAACAACCTGCATATACAACCGAGTCCATGTTGCATTAAAATGGAATAAAAATATCATATTTTTGTAACTAACGAATCAATATTCAATATATATGATCAGTTGAATTTTATTTAACGGCTACATAACTTTTTGAAAGAAGAACAAAACCAAATTGGTGAATAGTAATTTATTTGTGTTTAATAATTGAAAACCAATTTTTTTTAATGACGAATTTCTTTAATTTCCGTCTTCTGTGGGACATAAACCCAAGGCACCCCCCTCTAAAACTCATGTGTTTAAAGACTTTTTTTTTAAATGTTTTTTTAAATGAAAGATTTCTCATTGAATTCAAAATTATTATAATAAAGTGATAGACAAGCAGACAACATGCTGTGTCGCAACCTCTTTTTAAAGGCTTTGCCTTTGTAAATGGAACTAAATAATAAACTCTGTTAAAAATAATGTAATTGTATATCATCATATATAAACTACACATGTGAATATGCATTCTTTCTAAGCACAGTGTATCCACTCCAATACTCAAATCATTAAAAGATTCTGTATTAGAAATAGTACCAATAGAATAAAGAAGTAGTCAAATTTCCCAACCAATATTCCTAACTTTTCCCAATCATCAAGATATTTTTAAAGGGGTAGGTTTTCCAAAACTTTTTTTTACATGATTTATATAACAGTACCAGTATAAATAAAAGGTGTTAAGTTGAAATCACGAAACGATAACATACCGGGCATCAACGGTGTGTTCAATGCGATAATATCCAGCGTGTTGAGCAAGATCATGAACAGTGGCTCCAGAGTCACCAAGAACAGATAGCGATAACCGTTTCTCAACAATTCCATATTGTGTAACTTTGAGTTGTTGATCAAGATATGACGAATGATTGTAGGACTTAACGATATTAATGTCAAGACTCGGATGCAAATTGAGGTCTTTGATGAGTTGGTGGCCTGTTTTTTTGAAAGGTTTTGAATGATGAAAAGAACTTAAAGAAGGAATAGTTCTTGCACATGATGATGAAAGGAAAACAACAAGAATAATAAGAGGAATGAGATAAAAGATGTGAGGAGGAGTAGCCATGATTGTGAAGATAGGAGAAAGAAGCAGGTTGTGTTATTGTGTGGGGGGTATGATGTGTATATGTTTGCTTGTTTCTTGTATTGTTTCACATACATAGTGTGTGTGAAAATGCGAACTAGAAGTCAAAAAGAAATTGTAAATGGAGATGATGCTCGATTATTTCCATAGCTTTGTCATTGGATAGCTTTCAACGGTTGTATTTGGACTCATTCTTCATCTTAATTATTATTATTTTTAGTTAAAGTCTCACGATAGCAACTTTTTAAATTTTGAATTAGGATAGTTATAATTAATATGATATACTGAGTGCGATGATGATGATACTTAATATGATAAAAATGTGTTTACAGTTAGTTATGTTAGTTATGTGTATTTAAAATATTTGTCACAGAAGATATATGAAATTAATTTGTTTTTACACTTTTGGATTACCCTATATTCCAAACAAATCATTAAGATTCGATCTTGTCGTTTGTTTGTCTAATATAAATTGACATTCTTGCAAAAGTACGTAATAATAAGCGCTATAAATGCCCTATAATATATTGTTTTTATAAATATTAGAGCTTTATTTTATTATAAACTAGCTTTTATCTCTCGTATTACATGTTGTTTTACATCATTTGTTTCTAATATTAATATATTTATTTGGATTTTAATTTTATTTATCGTAAGAAAGTTAATAATATACTTAGTTTTTGATGATTAAAATGTTTCACAAATAAATAAGATGCTATAACATAGTTTAAAAGCTATCTGGGTTTGGTGACCCATAACTTGCTTTTTTTTTACTATAAAATTGTTTTCTAATTATAAATAATATTTTTTTTTTAAAAAATCGGATATTAATTTTAGTATATCTCTATTTTATATAACTTTCATATCATAAACCGTTTAAGGGCTATCTGGGTTTGGTAAGACCTATACCTATGAATTCGGTTAAATGCATAAGAAGCCTTCATTTACAAATAAAATAATATGGTGATTTGAGAAGATGTAGAAAACAATCAGAAAGCTTTTAAATATTTCATTTTATATATATTTAAGATATACTATACATATGGTTTTTAATGTTATCTTTATAATATACACACACTTCACATATGGCTTATCTTGTTAATTTAATACGTGTTAGAGTTGTATATTGATTAGGCTTTATTCATTGTATTTCTTTTATAATACGTTTATCAAATAAAATAATTATCTCTCTTTGTATGCAACGTTCACATACTTTTACTGTTAGTCCAGTTTCATAATACGCAATCAACATGAAATTTTAATTTATATAATCATCTTAGTGAGTTAGTTTTGTATTCCATTGTCTCATAGGCTAAATTGAAATATAGTATTCAGCCATTAATAAAAAAAATCGAAGAACATTATTATGCCACTATACTTGAACAAAACAAATCAAGGAACATTAACATTAACTAGTTCACCTCGCTTAAACAAAAGTTACTTTACACATATTGTTGGTTTTGTCACTTACGTAGAAATAGAGATATATGAGACAACTTTTGTTTATGTATAATGAAGTAATGTTCCTTGATTTGTTTTATTTGTATCTGAATACTATAGTTTGCCCCAATTGCGACCATATATTTGGATTCCTTGATACAAAGCATTCTTCGTTAAAAGAGACTAAAGATAGATGCATTATCAAAATTTCACCAATGGATCATTCATCATTTATGTTAATAATAATTGAATTAGGTGAACCCTACAAGATTTCATACTCTTCTAGATCAAATAAGAACATTGTTTCTCTTACTATGGTGTAAAATATCAGTACATGAATTCTTAAATAAGAAAACAACAATGCTCAAGTGCCATTTTTAACAAGCACTAAATATTTTCGGTCATGGATAGATGCCATTCTGGATGTTAATATGCATTGGTAAAGGACGTGGGCGAGGAGGAGATGATTCAGGAGATTGATTGTTGGAAGAAAATATCGATTGAGTAGGGTCAAAATTTCATAGATGTTCTCAGGATAAAATTACATGTATACAAATTGATAGAGTATCGTTCCTTGTGAAGAATTGACAGTGGGATCAGTAGCGACATAAATATTCCCCTAATGAATCCAAGAAGTAATAAATGAGTTCAAGGTGCGTTGATGTTTAAAAAGGTTGATATTTCACGGTTTAACTTGCATGAAAAGCTCGATGATTGCCAAATGCATCCCTAGATCACTAAGGAGTAAACTTGCATCCGAACGTGGCTATGCGTGCGATTTGGAGATAATTAGATCTGAAAGTAGGGGTTCACAAAGAATAGGTGAAGTTTTCGCTTCTAGGTCCTATTTTTTGCAAAGTAGATAGCTCTCGCTCTAGTTTATTTTCGCTAGATCACGAGACTTCACTTATAGTATAATTAGGATAGAGCCCGTACGATACATGGGTGGTTAAAAACAACAAAAAGGTTAAATTTAGTAATATACATGATAACATACATTATACATTCATATGATATTAATAATGAGACAAAATTTTATAATTCATAAATCTCTAAAAGCCTCTTTGAATACAACATTGGATGTTAACTTAATTGTTTAATGATTTTCTGGTATTAATTATAAGTGAATTAACAATATATCATTTATAAATCAAGAAAACCAACACAATAACTACTCAAGTGGAGTTGGTAAGCATCTTTAGTTCAAAACATGAGGTCTTGGATTCGAGACTTGTATCACATGGTAATTTATTTTTCAAAATTTTATAAAGTGTTATCTTCATATGAAGATGGTAGTATTTGAAGAGATACCAGGTCATGGGTTATAACATAACTAAACGGGTTCATGCTCCATATTGTGTTTAGAAGAAGAGATGATAAAATAAGAAACTGCTCACATGACATCTATGTGGAAGCCTTAGAATAATGTCGCATGGAAAAATCATGTTGCTTTAATATATAGTTAGATTAGATTTTGCAAAGTTGTATTATAGAATAGGATAGAGCCCGTGTGATACACGGGTTGTTAAAAAAAATAAAAAACTGAGTCACGGGTTATAACATAACTAAAATGGTCCTTGTCTCATATTGTGTTTAAAAGAAAAGATGATAAAATAGGAAGCTGCTCACATGACATTTACGTCATCTTATGTAGAAGCCTTAGAATGATGTCACGTGGAAAAATCATCTTGCTTTAATATTATATTATACACTTTTGACCCGTAAACTCATAATACCTCTGTAAAAAAAATTCAGCAAATTGATCAAAATGTGGAAACCAGTTATTATTTTTTAGGTAATAACTAACTTGAGATAATTAGAATTTGTTAATAATATAATTCTAAGAAAGTCATAATAATTCTAAGAAAGTCATAATTGGTTTATTTGAGGTAATTAATAAATATTGAATATTAATAAATGAATTAATTGTCAAATGATTTAACATAAAAATGTATTAAATTGAAGGAGTGGTAATTAAAAATTAGTTAATTAGGTGGAATATGTATAAATAGAAATTGATTAGTTGGCATCACATATGGATTGCATATTTGAAGGACATGTGTAACATGTATTGCTTTAATATGTTAGTTAGATTAGTCAGTTTTCGCATTTGCCATGTGAAATCTTATATGGAAGTGAGAACCCGTTAGTCATGCGAAAAGTATGGTAAAACCGAGAACTTGTTAATAGTGCGAAAACTCCACGAAAAAGCGAGAACTGTGATGAGCAAATACTTGAACCTTTTTTCGTTTTTAGTAATGATTATCTTTCTGTTATTAATAATTGGATTCAGAAGTTGTTAGATTCGTTCATTGAGCAAGCTTCTCGATTATAATCTAAAAAGTATATGAATAATCTGAATACCTAACTGATTTTCGTAACTTAATGTTCCATACGAGTTATAAAACTGTAACATCATAGAAAATCCCATAATTATTTTGGACTAAAAATGTCAACTTTGAAAGTTGAAGGGTTAAAAATATTCACAAGATAAGTAATTAGGAAAAATGAGATAAGTTAAATAAAGATATTTCATGTTAAGGAAATAAGAAAATTCCATCCCACATGAAAAGACGGAAGAAAATGGAAGCATTCTACATGGGTATAATTAAGGAAGATAACTTTCATCCCACATGGAACAAGAAAAGAAATGGAAACTCTTTATAAGGAAGCCAGTTTCCGTAGAAATGTTTTAATGTGGCTAACCACTCTCCATAGTCCTAGTGGAGGGTGCGTAGCACCTGACACGGACTCGGGCGATGGGCGTAATGTGGCGTTTTGATGGCGCACGCTCGCATCGCCGCATAAGGGCCGCTTTAGTATTTTTGGAAAATGAAAGTATGAATAAGAAGTGGCAAGTTATCAAATATGAATGATCAAAAGTGAAAAATCTGATTCCGGGACCCATCGCGCTACGCGATGAGCTCAGGAACAACACTATCGCGCTTGGCGATGGGGTTGTATGAGTCACCAGACACGTATCGCATCCGGGGGACACGTGGCAAACGCTAGGGCTGAGTCAGCATGCCTCGCGTCAAAACCTGACATCGCGCTACGCGATACCCCATTAGAAAGCGCGATGGTCCCCAAAATCAGCTATAAAAGGGGAAGGATACGGCACATTCACTTCACACCAAACACACACAATTTCACACACTTAGTATCGTTTTGTGTGCCGACCTCGAAGTACGTTCCAAGCCCCGGAGTTCTAACGGTTTAAGCCTTGATACGCGATAGAAAGTAGACGTGCTACCCGTACAAGTTTAGGCATATAAACTCCGAATACCGCGTAAAGTAGGGGTTCTACCTAAATATTATTTTATTATTATATATATTAGATGGCTTAGACCATAGTCAGGGGTATAGCCCAAACCTTGATCATAATTATGTTTACAATAGCTTTATACATGCAAAGGTTATAGTTAAAATAATGTTTCTTCATAATTAAGAAACATAAGCTTTTACATACAAGCAGATATAGTAGCTTATTCACAACTAAGAAACGTAAGATTTTACATAACATGGATATAGTCAATTCAATGTTTCTTCTTGAAGAAGAAACCTATCAATAGATGTTTCTTCATGAAGAAGAAACTCAACACATGATTTGTAAACAAATGAAAAAATTACAGGTCTAAATATTTTATTCAAACAAATGATCAGTCAAGGTTTAAAGCTATCAAAACCAGACTAAAGGTCTGTAGCTGGATCAAGAGACGATCCGGGTATTTATACAAACTTATTTTATTATATATAGATCAATCATCATTCATTCACGAGGGTTTTCAAACGAGATCACCACATCATTCAAAAAAGACAATCGCAATCACAGGTGAATACGTTAAACCTTTTACAGTCAGATAAACGGGTTGTTTATCTTAAACAGTCAGTCAAATATGAGATTACGTGATCTCTAATTTTTAAGGGATTACGTGATCCCTAGGTCACAAGGTAGACAATAAAAACAACTCAGATCGAGTACACGTGTGTCTGGATCCAAACATAACTGTCTAGTCTTACAATCAAGGCTACGTGGCCGTAGGCTAAACAGTCATAACAAAAGTTCTCCAATGGGCATGAGTTCTTGGAGAACCAAAATTGTGTGTGTATGGCAGTGGCACAAGTTCCCAGAAATAAGAGACGTTTCTGCTGAGTTTGTTCCAAAACTATCTTGTCAGTCAAATGTTTTCAGAGTCAACGATTCACCAGCATATCGCTGACGTATTTTTCCCCCTCATTACAGGAAAGCAAACATAGTACAGATAGCAAAGCATAAGAGTCAATCGTGGAGTTAGATGCTCGCATATGGAGATGGCTCAGTTTTAAATAAATAAAATATTGTAAACAAAGGTTTGTAAACGAAAAATACTTGGATATTTATTATCCAAGAGATTTTCAAAATAAATTAATAGTTTATTATAATCAAAGACTTCCGCTAATAAATCCCAACTTTGATATATTTTCAAAACATGTACCAACTACGGGTGTCACGCCTAGGCCCTAAGTCAGGGTGTGACAAAAACCGTTGTTCAGAATTTGCAACATTTAATTTAATTGTTGAATAAACTTATGATTTTGTAATTATGTAAAAAGGGTGGGTTTTAATTTTAAAATGCAAATGGTTTAAAATAAAAAAGTCAAGGGTCAATTTGAAGTCTTCCATCTTGCTTCTCGTTTCCCCGGCGCAAATTCCGTCACGTGTTTTTATGAAGACCAAATTCTATTAACTCGAAGTGTTACCCGAACCATTATATAACTTGTATTCGGGCTTTAAAATCGAGCGAAAATCACGGAGTTACCAAACATCAAATACCCCGATATAACACCCATGCCCCGTTCACTTTAATCTTTCTGTTCCTCACTCGAAATTGAAATTAGTCTGCTGTTTCTCCATTTACCCAGTCCACAGTCATTCATCCGAACACTGATTCGAGGTAAACATTTGTTTAATCTGCTCAACTGTTGTCTGCGTTGTTGTTTAAGGCAAGCTACCACCAAAATATTTTCTTTTATTTATCCTATAGTTTTATTTTCTTTTTAAGATTTACTTTGTGATACTGTAAACCAAAAGGTGCCTAGTGAATGTGATGCATCAAAAGGTGTCTAGTGAATATGAATTATTGAACGTGTATGCATCATTTAACTAATGGTTATTGTTGGGTGACAGGTCTATCCGTGAAGAACGAATTGTGGGCACAAGGGGAAGCTTAAAGGCCAAGTGTTTTTGTATACGAAGAAATAAATGATCAAGGATTATTATCAAAGGAATAAATGTTTTGTATTTTATATTGATTTGTTGTAAAAATGTATTGTTTTAGTATTAATGAAATTAACGCATCGGATTCTGATATTTTAATGTATAAGTGAACGTTAGCTCTAGCGCGGACTGGATGTTACAAGAGCCCACCAAACTTTATGATTGTAATCCAAACATGACTTCAATTGGCATAAAAAAGATCAGCAGAAAAGATTATATGAAAGTGTGGATGTTTAGTATGATTAAAAGCTAATAATCAGCTTCTATATCTTTCTTGAGATGATGATTTCTTTATTGTAAAGGTTAAGAATCCGAACAAACGAATAAAATTGTAAAAGCAACAGTGTTACATAAAAGTTATGAGTAGCAGCAACATGGACAACAACATGAAGGTTCATAGACATCAGCGACATCAAAGCGGCAGAAGCAACATCAAACAAACCAGGAGCATTGGTTAACCGACTCATAATCGAACAGAAACCATGTCAAAAGCTGATTAAGTAAAAATCAACCGGTTAATACAAATCAATAACCGAAAAAGTAGTTTTATGTTATAAGTTTATAATTTGGTTAAGCTAGGGCTGGCAAATGGGTTGGGTTGGGTCGAAACGGGCCATGGGTCGGAACGGGTTAGGGTAGGAATGGGTCAACTAAAAAAAGGGTTGTTTTGGTTCGGGTCGGAACGTGTTAGGGTCAAAATGTTCAGGTCAAAACGGGTTTCAGATCGTTTTTTTTAAGCACGAGGGCAACGGCGGAAACATTTTAGTTTTTTTACATTTTTCGTTTTTGATTTATATTTTGAGTTATGATTTTTTTTTTGAATTTTTTTGGAGGGATTTTTATTAATAATAAAAACCCCTCAAAAAAAATTCAAAAAAATTAATAAAAAAATCATAACTCAAAATATAAATTAAAAACGAAAAATGTAAAAAAACTAAAACGTTTCCGCCTTTTCCCTCGTTCTTAAAAAAAACCCGAGAAATGAATCGAAACCGAAAGTTGACGAAAACGAAACACAAACCAAAACTGAACTGAATTGATGGAAACCGAAAAAAGCGATCAAAACGAAGCTAAAAAACTGAAACCGAACATAAATGAAACTGAAAAAACCGACCACAACGAAACAAAAGGCCAAAAACGAATCTGTAACCGACCAAAAACAAACAAAAGAAACCGAAACCCAACCCGTCTAGTGTTCCAAAACCGACCAAAAAGAAACAAAGGAAACCGAAACCAAACCCGTCCAGTGCTCCGAAACCAAACCCGTCCAGTGCGAAAACTCGTGTCAGCTCGAAACCTAAACCGAAATCGTTCCAATCCAAAACCCGTTTCAACCCGAGTTTGCCACTTTTCCTTAAGACACTAACCCACATCGACCCATTTCTTTAAATTTGTTGACCCATTTTGACCCGAAAATAAGGTGGAATTTTAAGTGACCCATTTTGACCCATCTTAATAAAATCTATGACCCAAACCAACCCATATGATTTTTAAAGCAACCCAAATTGATCCATTTGAAATGGTTTGGGTCAAGATTGCCACCTCTATGTTGGGAATTTCGGGTCAAGAGCGTTGCTTGGCGTGCAAGGCTAAGTAGCATGATTTAAGGAGTGGATAACTATAAACAATTAAATGTGCTCAGATTTAATTGTTAGGATAATTATCATGTCCTACTATTTAGCAATCATAATTGTAGTCTAAACGTGATAGGTTAGATTATAAATATCCGTGCTTTGGGGTTTAGGAGATTGTAATATGAGCAATTGAGTTTTGTGAAATTTCTCAATAACAAACGTGTTCTGTGTGTTCGTGTTCGATACCTGGTACCAATTACTTTACTCTAGGTTAAACCCTGAATGGGTGGCATGCTTCTAGTTCAACGATGGGTTGACTTAGTAAGTCACAAAATAAAGGTACAATCCCTAAAAACACACATGAAATTATGTTAGTTCCTCTTATAGGAACTTTAACTATTCAATTTCCATCGTATGAGCATGTCCTTTGTCCTTTTGTTGCGAAGATCATATCTGCCAACCACATGGACACCCTTAGGGACTTGACATGCTGACTCCATCAGCGATGACATTGACAAATTTCTTTTCCTGGCGAGTGTTCCGGCCAAAACACAGAAGCATTGAACAAATGTTTCGGTGAATCTGCATGGGTTAAATGCATAAGGATATAACTGAAAATTAAGTTATAAATTTTGGTAATGAAAAGTTACATTAAAATTCGAATCATAACTAAAAAAACAACGAAAATACTTGTATCATTCGTCTAAATATCTAATCTAATAAATAGAGAAAATAATTTCTAAGAATATACGTTATGATCATATAATTATAAATTAAATATATCTTGATCAAAATGAAGTGATTTGGTAATATGTATATATTCCATAATAAGAAGATATTTTTGTTGGTGTTATATTAAACTCGTGATTGATTTAATCTCTTCTTAGTTTGCACACATCCAAATATGGAGAGCATGTTGAAGAAAACCCTAAAACTCTATAACAAGTTAAAGATGAAGAAGAAGAAGAAGAAGAAGACGACGAAAGCCGATCAGCTTCCACTTAATTTAATAGAATTGGAGATACTACCAAGGCTTCCGGCGAAGTCCATAGGCCGGTTATGTGTGTTTGTAAACAATGGAAATCGTTTCTATCGACACCTGAGTTTGCCGGGATGCACCTCCACCACGTAACCATCAACGACTATAAACTTCTCATCCTTGACAACCGTCATCCGGTCATTTTTCGCACGTTTAATTTTGAACCTCTCAACGACGTGTCAACAATCATCCCTTCTTATCGTAACTTTGATCCTATGGATAGTTTTGTAATGTTAGAAAGCTTGGATGGATTGGTATGTTTAGCCTCAACGCGTGAAGTTGGTAAGCTTGCATTTTGGAATCCATTGACGGGTGCCTACAAGAGGTTGCCGACTAACCCCATGAATCCTTTCCCCGTTACTCTTGATGATGTTGGTTTCTTTAAGGACTATTCTAATGATTACAAACTTCTTTGTTTGAATTTGAAGAATCAACGCTACAGGGCTTATATCTATTCTCACAGATTGGATTCATGGAGAGAGATTGAGTTTTTAGTCGACTCTAACATTGGCCGCATTTCCACTCACGCTACTTTTTGGGACCAATGCCTTTATTTCACTGTGATATAGATATGTCTATTGAAAGAAATAGCTGGGCCTGGATTATATGCTTTGATGTGAAGACAAAAAATTTAGGAGTATACAATGTCCGGTGGTTCCAGGTGATGCAAAAGACTATTCGAGAAGTTTAGGCGTTCTCAATGGATGCATTCACATGTGTGTATCCTATAAAATATTAAATACGAAGCATGTCGATGTGTGGAGGATGGATGGTGATGCTGGGTGGGTGAACGCGGTTGCTTTCAGCTGCAACGAGTGTAGACATAGAAGGCTGTGTGTATCCACAGCGAGTATTGGCAATTGGCTTGCCATTTTAGAGGGAGCCAGTTCTTTTAAAAAAATGAATACGGAGGACTTCTTAACACACTGTTGGGAGTTTTGTTCTCCGAGATGGATGTATCCAATTGATCAAATGATATATGTTGAGACTCTTGTATCGCCCAATCCATGATTGGTGAATTTTTTCTTTTCCTGTATTAATTATGTTCTTGTTTATTGTTCCGTTGCCGGATTCAAACTATTCATTATCAATTTTTTTTCACATTCAGTTAATATAGTATGCGCTCGGTTTCTATTTGTTTCGTAAATGTCAACTCTGAAATAGTAGAAAACAAAACATGACATGGGCCAATGATATGTACAGTCATTTAATATCTCGGACTTCTGCATCAAGTATCTATAATGCAGGTTGGTTAATAGAGGCAACCCATTCACCTTAAAATGGTCAGGTTTGGGTTATTGTTCATCTCTAACGGGGAGAAGAAAACATAGCATTTTCAAATAACTACTCACTATGCAAATCAAAATTAACAACTAAAAGAATTGTATTTTTCTAACAATTACTGGATATTTTAAAATAAATAAAAAAAATCTTGATTAGGAGACGTATTAGCAATGTCCGTTTTCAAATATCACCAACGTGTTTTAGGCACAATGACTGTGTATGGGAGAACTCTATAGTAGAACATGCTTTGAGCAGGAGCAGTTCATTAACATCAGTGATGGCGTGGCAGTCAAAGAAGATCAGCAACGGGGCTGGTGACTGGACCATAGTCAGGCAACAGCATGGGAAAGTAAAGAAATCCTAATATATGTGTCCTTGGGCCAAGACAAGGAGTTATGTATTATTGATCAACTATATACAAACAATATTGGTTGGTACTAGAGATCGAATGCTACAGTTTTTGTTCCCTGAGATGTGACATAAAGAATAATCAGTTTCCCTTATATATACGTACGTGTACTAGGCATTGATTGTCATGTCTCATTCAAATATATGAACTATAAATACGTCACAATTGTTGTTGTGGGAAAACCAGTCGTAAAGTTGCTTTCATGAATCATGTGGAATTACCTGCTGTTAACTTGTAGTTACTATGTTTCAGATCACTGCTGTTGGGTTATGAATTTAATAGGGTCATGCTACTCTCATTGTTGGCCCAACATTCAAATAGAGATCAAGAACCATGCATGTAGCCTTAATGTCACAATCAAAATATATTATTTTACAAACATTCTTTCTTTTAAATACATTTCATAAACTGAAATCATTATTTGTTTCCATCGAGAAACATAATTATGCTTACTGCTCGACAATAATTACATATCACCCAAAATATAAGAATAGTAATTACTCGAGTACAAAGAATATAACATAGTCACATATTAACTTAGACTTCCAGCTTGCTTACCGACATTCGAATCAAGGTTTAGCCACAGTAGAGCAACCAAGCGGATGGAACAACACTTGGTTGTTTGCATATCGGCTAGGAGCCGAAGAGGGTCTACGCCCCTTTGGCATACAACCACTCACTTCTTTTTCATGAAAAACCGGACCCTTTCGTGCCACAAAAACCAGATCTCTGGACTCCAAGAACATCGTTTTGATAACGTTACTATGCCCGTGTCCTCGGCTAGTGGATTCTACTAGTTGGGATGACAAAATAATGAGAAAACCAAGTAAAGCAATGTGAAGAATATCACTAGTTGATGGCATTTTTGAATGTGTGTTATGTTTTGATTGAATTGAAGTGTGGTATTTGTAAGAAGGGGTGAAGAGAAATAAATGGTGAAAACAAGGGGACACTCGTGAGTTTGTGAGGCAGATAGATATTGTACAGCTAGCAGCTCAGAGCACGTATGATCCACAGTACACAAGTTTATGAACCGTAACTGATGAGTTGTGTTTTCCTTTTTTGCCCGTGAATTCCAGAAGTCAAACTTCATCATCCCACCTCAACATTTTCTATCAACTTCATTTGTTTTTGTAATAAAGTCTTGATTTCCTTTTAGACTTTACAGATTTGATTAGGGCTATCAGTACTTTTAACCAAAACCTGACCCGAGAAAGTCCGTACCAGTGCACGTACTAACCCGACCTGGAAAACCCAGACACAATAAAACACCAACCCGAACCCTAACCGAGGCAATTTGGGTTGGCTCTTGTGTCTTAATTATGGGTTTCAGGTCAACCCGAAAAACCAAAATAAACTTTTATTTTTAAAGCCAAAATGTACTTTTAACTATAATAGGTTGGGCCCTAGCCGCTAAGGTTATCTGAATATGAATTTGGCACAGATCAACAGTTCCCGTTCAACCTATTATGGTTTGACTTTTTATTATTTATTAATGTTTTTGATTTGTGAATAAAAGAAACCATAATCGAACATCCTAATCACGGCAGATTAAAGACGATTTGTTGGTTTTCTTTTTATTAGGCTATGTGTAGTGGGGAGCTACCAATTGGGGGGCGATTTTTGACATGTGACGCCCAGTCAAAAAATGAGGCATTTTTGTTTAAGGTGTTTAGTGGTGTTGTAGCCAAGTATATATATACATGCATGCACGCGCACACACACAGACACCCACCCCACACACATAACAATAAAATAATAATATTTTCAAACAATGACAGGCGGCAAATATCCTCCCCCTGTCACCTCTTTTATCGCGCGAGGGGGGGGGGGGGGTTCTAAAAAAAATCGCCCCTTTGTCGCCCTTTTTTCTCGCCTATTACACATGCCCTTATGGTTGGACTTTATTAAATTTTACTCATTTTAGATTATTTTATCAGGTTATTTTGGTTTGTCATTTGTTTATTTACATTACGAGTGAAGAAGCATATGTTGTTTTAATTTTAGCATTGTATTAGGATTTGCGTTAGGTTTCGGGTCTAATTTAAAATGTTGAAACTCGAAAAACCCGACCCCGAAAAATTCAAAACCCGAAGAACACCCTAGATTTGATATGACAGATATGTTATATGCCACTACTTTATCAACGAGATACCTAGTTAAAACATAAATAATTCTAGCTCAGTATAGAACTAGGGGTGTTCAACAAAATTTGAATCCGCATCCGAAATATCCGAGAATTCGAATCCGAATTATCCAAAAATTCGGATATCCGAACCTCGGATACCCGAATTTTTAAATTCAGATAGTGCTTTTGAAAATTTTCAGATAGTTCGGATATTCGCACTATCCGAAATATTTTTTGGTTATTAAATAATAAATATCATTTACAAGTGTCGGATAATTTTTGGATATTTCGGATAACTTTCCGGATATTTTGGATAATTTTTCGGATATTTCGGATAATTTTCGAATACTTCGGATAATTTTCGGGTATGTTAGATATTCGAAATATTTTTAAAAGTAGTTTTTAAAATTTTTTTATAATAATTATTTTTTTCGGATATTTCAGATATCTTGTTCAGTATCCGATTGAACATCCGATATTTCGAATTCGGATAGTAAAATCCACTATCTGAAAGTTCGGATGTTGACTCTGAACACCCCCCTACACACAACCCATAATTTTTAACAGACCCTTGCTAAAAATTCTAAAATTTTAGCCGATATTTAAAATGCCCGATCTACAACCTAATAAAAATTAATGAAGCATTAGTGCATTACTAAATGCTCGGCCCATAATCACAAATCGCCACTATTGTGAGTATGATTTCTTCAACACTGTCTTAGGTATACAAATCCAAGGGAACCATTTTAATGAGGTAACATCCAACTTGCTTCTTTGAGTCGTTTGACTCCCTGTGATAATTTTGTGCATTTTCTATTCCAGAAATATTACGATTAGCGTGATGTACCAATATGATTTTGATGAAATTGATTAAAGAAGACTTCCGGTTGAACTCAAGACCTACATCGATAATTTGAATGGAGATAGCTGATTTGAAAACTTGAATGGTTTATCAAGTCTTGTACAGTTATAGTTCAAACAAAGAAACACCATTCATATGCATTGGTTTATCGTTTATTGAAACTAGCTTGTTTATTACCCGTCGCAACCGCAACAGTTAAAAGTTGTTTTTCGGCAATGAAGTGTGTGAAGTCCGATTAGCGCAATCGTTTGGGTGTGTAAATTTAAACGATAGTCGTATTTACTATATTAAGAAAAACTTGCTTATGAATGTTAAATTAAATGATGTTATGGTTAGATTTCAAATTATAAAAACCCATAGAGAATTACTTTAGTTATATTGTATTCTAATTATGCGTTATTAATTGTGTCTCACATTCCTTTTTGTGGTTGTACGATATTTTGTTTAGTTATCTTTTTTATATACGACCCAACCCAATTTGACTCGAGACTGGAACGGCCGAACAAGAACGATATATATATGTATATATAATTTCAAAACTCTAAAAAAAGTTAAAAATTTCTACGAACTCATAACAACCAAACATTTTTTTTTGTTTTTTTTTTTCATATATTAGCATTGTTTGAGACTAGTTTTACCATATTTTATATATAAATCACAAGTTTACATATGTGTTAAATTTATGTAATAACAAATTTACGTATACGTAAAAAAAAATTATATATGTATAAAAACTAATTTTCATAATTGAAATCGTAAATATAGATATAAAAAGTGATAAAACTACAATCAAATAGCATTAACATACAAAAAGATTAATTAAAAACGTTAGTTATTAAGAGTTCATTTAAGCTAGTTTTTAAATAATTTAAGAGTTCTGCAATGATACGATCCTATATACACACACGATAATCAACTGTGTACCGATCGAGCCAAAAAATTTCCGACACGGCGACACCTATAAAGAAATATGTATGGCCTAAACCAAAACATAATGTTTTAAATACAAACTTGACCCGGCCAGAGTGAAATAAATAAAGACACAAACTCAACTTACTACAATTATGCAAGCAAGGTTCAATATTCAATAACCGTGATATATATATATAGTCCATAAATAATTTTAAGTTCGTTCCATAATTGATAAAGAAAATTTAAAGTGGCTTTAGGAAAAATAAAAAGAAATTATTACATGTGAAATAGTAAATCAAAATTTATCCAGCCTCTCTAATTGTTTAATTATTAGTTACAAGCACATTAATGCATGCGTCAAGTCAAGGAAAGGGAAAGAAGAATACATGCAATGCATATATAATTCTGGTGTGCATCAATATTCTTGGTGTACCACTAAGCAAATTAAATGGGAAATTTATTAACTACAATGTAATGTATGATATGATGCATGTAGCATGTAGCATGCATATCAGAGATTAATCTCATCAAACAAAATACACTTTTCTTTCTGCGGATCGAAGCCAAACCGGAAAACAAAAACTTCTCTTCGGAGGAGGAAAAACCCTCCAGATCCACGGTTACCGCCAAAATTGTGTTGTGTTTATTTGCATGTTCATCCGTTTATGCATGAGGTGGAGATTATTGTTCCAAGATTCTTGTCTTTTGACTTTGAGTTGACCTGACCTTATGGTTTGATCTTGTTTGCATGGCCGGGTAGATACTGCATTTACTTCTTCTGGCAGGCCACTAACAAGAACAAAGCGAAAGCCCGGAACCCTAAACCGGCGACTAGTAAACGCAACAAGCAAAAGTTCCAGTCCCTCAGGTCATAACCTCTTTTGGCGATTGCGGCACATCTTGTTAGCAACCACACGGCACGGTACCTGAAGTTTAACTTTCAAAACTGAGCAACTCCTCATAAAAATGTTCTAAAAATTGTGCTGCAGCTTCGCTACATCTATGAGCGAACTCAATGAAAATTTGAGAATGTTTTTTTTAGTTCGCTGTTGTGTCATGTGATAGTCAGGATGTAGTTCGCTCATTTGACCAATAAACTCAAGTCAAGTTCCTTTGTCACACCAGCGAACTGATCAAACATTGTCGGATTTCCCTTAAGTACACTAATAGATGCTACGAGTTGCTTATTCATACAACAATTTTTTGCCATTAAAAGAGCGAACTTGACATGAGTTTATAAACCATCATGCTTACTATCTCTTACATAAATGAGGTAAATCGCTAGTCCCCACGATATAGTGCCTTAGTGTTAAGGAGATGTAAATCTATTGTGAAGGCTGGGAAAACCATACCCCAGTATCACCCGATTTACTATGGGACGGGTGATACCTCCCTCATGTTGCCCGTGGGACCAATTTGTATGGGGTGGGGGTGGGGGGCAATGGTGGCGTACAGCATGTTGGAAACAGAGTTTTGTAATAAAGTTTTGATTTCCTTTTAGACTATATAGATTTGATAATGACAAATATGTTATATGTCACTACTTTATCTAAGACATAACTAGTTAAACATAAAAACTACTACCTTGGTAGTACAACTATCCATGTGATAAAATGCAAATCAAGAAAGCACCGCAACTTTATAAAAAATATATATGAAATGATGACAAAACCTTTCTGCATTAGCTAGCACAAAGGCTTCCAAAGCCCATGAAGGGTAGGACAATTTTTTCAAAAAAGGTATTATCGTTCCCTTGTCGTCGTTTTGGGTTGAAATAAGCGTCAACACAACCGGAAGCAACACTGACCACTATGAAACAATAAAAACTTGTTGTTAGGGAGATCATACTCAATTTACTACAAATTAGTCACAATAATTTAATAGAGGTGGCAAATTCCACAAATAGCAGGTTAAACGGGTAAAATCAGAAAATTAATCAGTACTGAAAGGGGGTTGAAAGTCACCCTAAGTGCATTTTAACGCATAAAACATCCTAAACATAGCTATTAAGATAATTTGATTATTATTAAAATAATATGTTTTTTAATAGTAATTTACATAATAATTACCTAGACTATACGAGTATTAACTCCTTTTAGAAATTAAGTGTTTCAAGATAATTATTTATATGGATAAAACTGCGAAATCATCAAATTATTTCTGTTAATTAATTCCTACACTCAGTGTCTATTTATTATTGATCAAATCATAAAATTAGCTAAAATGGATACTAGATGAAGCTACTCTGGTGTATTTATTAATGCACAAAGCTTCCTGAAGTATTGTAGAACTAGTTTCTTTCAATATGATATTGAAATTTGTTATCGCATTTTCTAAACTAATTGTTTAGCTAGCAAGTGGGCAGAAAGGTAAACTTGGGTTGAATTCACTCACCAGTTGGGCAGCACCGGCTTCAAGGTAGATGGCTAGTGCATAAGCAAAGCCAGATACGCAATACAACAAGCAAAGCAAAATGATGTAGTTATCTAATAACGAAGATCTCGGAGGGTTAAAATAGTAAAATGTGCAGAGATAAACTGCAGGTTTGATTACGGTGTTGAATTGGTCGATTGTATCCTTTGAGAAAAAATATGCAAAACAACTCATTCCAGAACTCCGTTCACGCCCAAATTGCAATTTATCCGTTGTAAATGATCTCATAGCCGAAATCTTTCCAAGTAGAGCTGAAAATCATCAACAAATGAGGATGCAAATGAATCTTGTAGACCAAAATCAATATTACGCGTATTTTATAAAATTAACAAATACTTACAATATGCAATAATGGTGTAAGTATATCCAACTGCACCAAAGTTTTCATCACTAACTTTAGCAAGAGTTCCTAGAGAAATTCCTGCTATTAATAAAAGCAGTAAATCTACCGCTTGTAACCTAGCTTCCCGTATTCGTTGTTTTGCCACCCTGAAACAATTATTTACATAAAAATATACACGTTATAAGAGCATTCACAACAGGGACCGGATGCTCAAACATAAAAGTGACAATGACATCGACATTGATAATGACAAACCACCTCATTTTTGGCACTAATCTTTCTAAACTTTTGACAGGTTTGTCCTTGTGCAAGGATACGTACATGGGGTGACTCGACCGTAAAAAATAAATAAATAAATTTGTGACTAGTAAAATTTAAATATCCATGATTACCTTCCAAGAAAGAATCGATACTGTTGAGCTACGCCAGGGGTTTTGCGATTAGACAAATCTTTTCTCCTATTAAAATAACTTATAAAGTTATCGTTTTTGAGATGAAGAATGAGCTTAAACTCTTGCCATAACTCAGCAACAAAAGATCTATCATCATGACCACCAACAGTAGAAGTTGAGCCCTCATGGGCTGATTCAGGTTTTAGATCAGGATCTTGCATGTCGGGTGGTATCGGGTAGCCGTTATGAGTCATCCATTTCAGCGGGAGATCTTTGTAGTTGACACCTGATGTTGTATTAATGCCCTCCAAAATATCTATGTAATGATCCGGAGGATTAACCCGTTCGGGTACATCGATACCGATGCCTGAAAAATATTCTTCAACCTTGTTCACTGGTCCAAGATAGGCAACAAGACCACCCTTTGCTAGAAGTATCAAATCATCAAACATCCGGAATAAACTATAGCTGAAAACACACATATGTATACATATTTAGTTCAGCAATAACATATGAAATAATATTATATATTTATTTCAGAACCAAAAATATGTAAAAAATATTAAAGATAGCCTCCAAGTATTGGGACACTGAAACTTTTATGTGACGGTCACATAACAACCTTATACATCGAATTAACCTTAATCGGTACGCTTTAAGAATAGTAGAATCTCAATCTCATTGATATCATCAACTTCCTAAGTAATATACCAAATCCCATCAACTGATTCATTGTTTTGAGATCCATTCATTATAAGAAAAAAAAACATGAACAGATTGGATTGATAATAAAAACTAGAAACGCAGGTTGCAAACAGTTATTCGATTGGTTCAGTTTTCCACCTTAACCACAGAAGAACAATTGATCAAATTTCATCGACTCTTACGCATAATGATCATTTATCAAATAACGATTCTAATTATCAAATAATCAGACAACTGGCATTATGTAAAAGTGTGTGATACGGTTTCTTAACATATTAACGGTACTCCAATAGATGCCCAAGAATAACAAATACATAAAAAATACCTAGGCTGATGAACCACCATGCACACAGTTACTCCTTCATGGGCTTCACGGCGAAGTGCTTTAAGTAATAACTGAGAAGAAGAACTATCGAGACCAGAAGTGGGTTCATCTAAGATTAATAAAGAAGGTTCCATGACCATTTCCAGACCAACATTTACACGTTTTCTTTGGCCTCCTGATATTCCTCTTTTCTCCACTGTACCAACTAAAGAATCCCTCACATGTTGTAACCCCAAGGACTCTATAACTCTTTCTACAACAAGTACCTTTTCAGCTCGAGAAAGTTTTGCCGGAAGCCTGCATACGCATTTATAAAATTGATAAATGATCATCAAACTACACAATTACTATTAAAAATAACTGAGTTTAACATATATTAAAGTTGTTTAGAATTATATTTGTGTAAATGTTTTGGATTGTTTGGTGGTTTAAGATTCAGCTAACTACTAAGTGCTTTTGAAATTCTTGTATCTCCAGTCATCAAGCGAACTCAATCAAGTTTTTTTTTTTTAGAGTTAGCTTGTGTGGATGTGTGACAAAAGAATTCCATAGAGCTTTTCACAAAAACTTCACTCGTTACTTACAGTTTATCACAAGACTCTATGAAGTTTGCTTTTAAAGATAGCGAATTGCCTAGAGATACAAAAGCTTCCAAAGAACGTCTACAAATTCTTGCAAGTGCCAAGTTTTTTTTTAAGGGAAAATCACTAAAATTGTCATCTTGGCCAATAAGTTGCACAAATACTGATTATACTGAAATAGCCTTAAACATGTGTTTGAAAAGTGTAAATTGGAGTAGTAAACTGTGTTTTTCGTTCCTGCGGTTTGTCTAAATCTGCGGTTTTAATCCAATAGTTTCAAATTTGCGATTTTCGTCCATGTTGTTTCATTTCACTTGCAATTAAACCCGATCCCACTAGTCCCGTTAAATCTGGCCGTTAAACCCATCAGCGTGCCCCCCACGTGAGGGGCATTTTTGCCCCTTTTTTTTCGCAAATACACCCCTCTCACGTGAGGGGTTTGTGAATTAGGGCTGGGGTTTATTTGGAGAGAAAAAGGACAAAACTGCCCCTCAAGTGAAGAGCACGCTGATGGATTTAACGACAAGACTTAACGGGATTAATGAATTCGGGTTTAATTGCAAGTGAAATGAAACCACATGGATGAAAATCGCAAATTTAAAACTATTAGACTAAAGCCAATATTTAGACCGAAAATCACAGTTCACTCTTTTAATGTTGATGCAGTCATGCAACATATTTCAATTTTAGCACAACAAAAATCTGTTGGGTGCCATATGATAGTTTCTGGTTGGTTGAAAGAATTTCTTAACTAAATACAAGAAAAATCAAATGATATGTTCTTGAATGAAAAAAAGTGGAGCCTATTTTGTCAAACTAATCGGTCAAAATGACCACTTTTGTGATTTTCTCTTTTTATAAACACAAAGTCTTAAGACTTTTAAAATTCTGCCACGTTTGCTTATCAAAGTATAACCGTTATAAATCTTAAACCATAAACCTTTGTTATACCTGCACCTCGCACTAAACCAAAGATTCTCCTCGACGGTCAAATCACCATGCACAATATCATCTTGGGGCACAAACCCGATTATTTTCTTGTAAGAACACATAGGTTCGTTTTTCCCGTTTATAAGGATTGATCCAATGACAGTACACCCCCTTGCTTTTCCGGTTAAAGCCGAAAGAAACGTCGTTTTACCAGCTCCAGAAGGACCCATAACGGCTGACACCCGACCAGGTGAAATTTTCCCACTCACACTTCTTAATAAATGTCTCTTTGTACCCTTTAACATTAGAGTCAAATCTTCAAAAGAAACTTCAAGTCTTGGCCTACTCCTATAACTTGAACCAGTGGCCATAGAAAGCACCCCAGAGAATGGTACACTTCCTTGTTGTTGCTCCATTGCCTTTTCTTTTTCTATCTGCCCATACGCGTATTTAAAAATTTCACTACGCGTATGTAACTTTTTAGCTTTTAATTCCTTTTTCGACGCTTTCTCTCCAATGTCTACGCTAACAGTATCACGGTCTTCAGGATCCTCTTCAATATCATGCATCATGATTGCCTCATCTTTTGATGATGTTCCAGCGCTGGATGGTTCCGTCATGGTGGATTTCTTGCGAGAAAATGTTCGTGAGAGCGTTTCCGCCTTTTTCTTTGCAGTTTCTTTTGCACTTCTCCATCTTTCTTGTGCTAATTCTTTTGCACTTTGTGCAGCAGCTTCTCTTGATTTTGCTTTCCTTTTTTCTCTAGTGGTGATAACTTGATCCGTACAGTTGTAGAAAATGAGTAGCAGGAGTATTAACCCAACCTAAATTCACATAAAACAATAATCATGATGTTTAAGTGTACATATTGTATATAATTTTCATGAGGTAGCTTCACACAATAGTAACCAAGTTTTACAAATGACATCCTGAAATCACTCAAAAGAATTTGTTTTCCTTTAGGCATTTCTCTTTCACTAGGTGTTTAATTATCCTGTGAAATCTTTTTATAATTGTTCATATTTTTAAAAGTTAAGTGAGCAAAATAATCAAACATGTATGAACCTTGGTTACCATTTAAAATTCAGTGATTTTTCCTTTTCAATTTGACTTACAATTATGAAACTTGGTTATTATTTAGTGAATACCTTTTCACTATCACCTCCTAGTTTTAAGTTACTTTGTAAAAAATAATCACCAAATACTAACTAGGATTCAAATATGTTTCATTTAAGTCATCTAATTTATAAAGTTTTAGTATTTGTAGAAAAACTTTCACAAGATTGAAACAATTAATTAAAAAAAAGAAGTTTGCTTAACTTAATTAATGAACACTTTGAAAAACTTGATTAATACTGGGTGCAGTTTTCCCAATTTTTATCGAGTAAGATACGCACTTACACAAGTCATTATTCCATATGCAGTGATATTTTGCATCACGGCCTCTTTGTCACACGTAGCAAATTGAAAACACTCTGCAAATTCATAAAATTTCTTAAGTAATAAAAACAAATAAGCAAGGAAGATATTGATTACATTGAAACAGAAGACAAGCGGACCAGAAATGCGATTTAAATAATCCAGAGGTAAAACATGACTGTATCAAGTAATGTGATTTTATATTCACTTTTTACTCTTATATGCAGTACACTTACCATTTACTACCAAAATAGGCAATGTCTAACCATTTAATGTAATATACTTGTTATTTGGTCAAAGCACATTCTAGTTTATTTCAATTTGCTCTAGGCTAACTATTTATGATATGTGTAAGTGTGTGCAGGGACGGTCCTTTATTTGGGCCAAAACGGGCCGCGGCCCCACCATCTTTTTCGTTTAGTAGTGTATTTTTACCCGAAAAATTTCAAAAATATTATATTTATTAGGTCCAGCCCAACCATGTTATTTAAGTCCGGCTCATCCATGCTATTTGAGTCTTGCCCATCCATATTATTTGAGTCCGGGCCAGCCACGAGAGGTTAAAAAATAAAGCCCATTACAAAAAATAAGCCCTGATTTTGTTGGATGTAATTTCCATCTTAATAGGCCTGTCACATGTAGATGACCGGGTCGGACCTATTGGGTCCGTGAGATTCATTAATATGTAATGGGTTTATGAGGTTGCTATTAGGGTTTTTTTATATTTGGTAATGTATTGGCTAGCAAGTTAGGTTAGTATATATAAACCGAGTTATGGTTAGACATTACAAAAGACACACGAGATGCAACCGAGTTACGGTTCATCTAGAGAAACACGAGTTATGTGTAATAGGGGCTTTTGAGTTATATTTCCTCTATGTAATATTGAGAGTTATTCAATATTAGTTATTATGTGTTTACACTTTTGTGAGTTTTATCAATTCGTCTTTGAGATTTGAGTCCAGCTCATCCATATTATTTGTGTAAGAACGGTAATTTGAATGATTGAATTTAAATTTAAATTATTGAATTGGTATTTGAGTTGATTGATTGAATATAGTATGTTTTTATTGTTGACCTGACCCAAACCGGATTGCCGACCCGAAACATAGGAGTAGGGGAAAACAAATTTTTTTTGACTCTCATGAATTTCGGCCCATCCATGCTAGACGTTCAAGATCCGCCCCTGAGTGTGTGTACATATGTTACCTGTTTCATATGTTGATCCAAGTCTGCAGTAATGTCTGAAATAAGATGAATGTATGTCAGGTAAACAGTTAGCAAGAACTTGCTATAATAAACTCATGATGCTTGAAACTATGAGGATATTTATAAAATTGACAATATGACACATAATTAATACCCGGGTTCGCATGAATATTTCTCAACTGAACTTGGACAGAAGAACCCTGCTGGACAAAATACCTCGCGACTACTGGTAACAGCTGCCCATACATCTGCTCCACCACAAGTATGGTTAGTCATACCCGGCGGAGGCTGGTAGCGATATCTGTTTTTTAAATAGATCGATTTCAGCTCATAATCCCCTATGTAAGCAAAATCGCTCGTTTGGTTAGAAAAATAACTTACGGATCACATATATTAGTGGTCGGGTTTAAAGTAGCTAGAGGACAGTATGATCCAGACGGGCAAGCTTCAATGGCAAATAGAATTTGTCAGATACTTGAAAACCCCATAAGATATTATGTATTACTGATCAATTATATATCAAAATACAATAAGCATTACTTACGGATCATACAGGTGAGTCCAGTTGGACAGAAGAAACCTTCACAACAAGGTTGACAATCTGTAGTTCTAAAAGGCATATCATCTTTGTCTGAAAGATCGACATCAACGCCTTTCGCAGTAGAACAACCCCAGCCCGGTTCGCATCCAGCAACCCAAGAAGTAAGATTGCAGTTCTTGTTACCTTTGACATAAGTTGAAGTCTTAAATCCTTGTTTCTCAGCTTCTGAGAGAACAGTTACGTAGAACCTGATATCTGCTGCGGTACACAACCGCTGAGCAATGTTGCCTGTAAGTTCATGAAATTGTGATCAGATAAGGAAACAAAATAATGATGAAAGTTACCTATTCTGCTTGTATTATATATGCTTTAGGATTCACTTAAGTACTCTTAAACGTTTTCTTGAAAGTTCTTGTGTTTCTAAATTCTAATAGTTCGTTACCCCTGCAAGCGAGCTGCAGGTTCTAATAATATCTTTTGGACTTTTTTGGACTTCGCTAGTGTGGCAAGCGAATGTACTCCAGTGAATTTTTCACAGATCTTAACCCGTCGCTTTACAGTTTTTCACTGCCTTTTTGGAGTTCACTTGTCACCCAAGCTGACTCGCCGAGTTTGCTTGTAAAGGTAGCGAATCATCTAGATCGCAAGAACTTCAAAAAAAAACGTCATACTTAGGCGAATCTTAAACCACCAACCAACCCAAAAAGTTCACTTATTGTTGCTAGTTTTATACTGTTTAGAAACATTGATGAAAGTGGCGGTTACCATCGGTCTTTTGGATGCAATTTGACAAGAATCTTGTATCATGTGAGAAATCGAAAGCTTCATTCCACTCAGCAGTTCTGGAAATCAAGATAAAAATATGGAAATTGTCATATTTACTTTACATAACAAGAGAACTAGTTAAACGATAGGGATGCAACATTGCCAACTACTTCTAGTAAAATTAAGACTCTTGGATAAATTAAGCATGCTTGTTTGTGAATGTTAACTTAAATCTGATATGTTACTAAAACATAATTTGTTTTTCATATTAAAGTTTCTAAATATGTTAAAAGGACATGAAAACGTCAATCGATCCACCTATAAATTTGTCATGTTAATTACAGTCTATACGCTTGCCTAGAATACATTTACTTGTGAAAAAATGTTTAAAATAACAATATGTTACCTCTTTAATTTGTCGAAAATCAAAAGTACGTTGGTTTTTTATCATATTGACCGTTACGAAAGCGCAAAATAATCATAAGATTAAGACAACACATCAACTTACATATTCTTTATGCAAAAGCTAAGATCATTGAGGTCATCTTCATGAAAAAGAAGTGCCATGGAATTGAATTGAGAAGATATAGAATTCGTGATGGGATCCGCTTTGCCAGGATTATTCTGTTGCGCGTTGGTGAAATGATCCACCATAATTACGGTGACGAACACGATGAAAATCCAAGTTTTGATCATCCTGTTCCTTTGAGTTTTCGAACAGCGATCAAAATATGCAATGTTGTGATTGTTCATCAAAATATGAAATGTTGTGCTATATCAGATTAATTATTATGTGATTGTTCATCAGAGCTAGAATTGATCCAAAGGAAGAAAATGTGTTGGTTTTTTGGATTTTCCACTTTTGTGTTTTGTGGTTTTCAATGGCGGGGAGACGACATAGGAGTAATATTGATAATTGTTAACAAAATGTTGAAGGAACTACTGATGACGCATGGTCTTCGTGGCTCCCTACATGTCATCAAATAGAGTTTCTTAATTTGGCAACATTTTGTTGTGTCTTAACGAAAATGAAGGAAATCTTAAAAACCTTAAAAGAATGATAAAATTAGGGGTAAAAAATGGAAAAGTAGATCACTTAACTTTCACAATAATGTTAACCAACTGGTATTGGTAATCCTTATCTTATACGGTTATACCCGATTAAAAATTAACTTGTGTATGATATATACCGAGTCACTAATTGCAATACCACTACTCATCGGGATCATGTCTCTACAATAATAAAAAAGAAGTATCATTGACGGGGTTAAATCTGTCGGTACAGGTTAGGTAATCTCATTTGCAACATATTACCAAAGGAATTTATAGATTGAAGATATTGTAAACTAATTCCCAAATATTGAAGGGTTTAAATGCCTAATATAAGAATTTAAATGTAATATCCAATCATTCGAAAATCCTAAAACTAAATGTTAGCACGATTTATTAATATGGATTTATGAGCATTAATATGGTTAATACTAAATTGATTTGAATTTTATTTCTTTACTAGATTTTATCCCCCGTATCACGGGGGTTGCTTTACATTTTTCGCTTCTAATATTTATATATGTATATTTGGATTTTAAATTTATTTATTGTAAGAAAATAATTAATATACTTGATGTTTGATGATTAAAATGGTTTCACAAATAAATGATATGTTATAATCCGGTTTAAAAGCTATATGGGTTTGATGATACCCATTACCCGCTTAGTTTTTTTTACTATAAAATTGTTTTTAATTATAAATAATATCCCTTTTTTATAATTAAATCAGATACTAATTTTTAGTATATCCCTATTTTATAGGATTTCCATATCAATTATTTGATAAGATTAATTTTTAATATAATGAGATGTTATAACATTTTTAAGAGCTATCTGAGTTTGGTAAGACCTTTACCCGTGAATTCGGGTTAATTGCGTAAAAAGCCTTCATTCACAAATAAAGTAATCTGATGGCTTGCGAGAAAGATTGTTTTACATTTTTCGTCTTTTAATATTTATTTTTTGGATTATAATTTTCTTTATTGTAAGAAAGTTAATAATATACTTAGGGTTTGATGATGAAAGGGTTTCATAAATAAATGATATATTATAATCCGTTTAAAAACTATATGGATTTGGTGACCTATGAACCGCTTATGTTTTTACTATAAAATTGTTTATTAATTATAAATAATATAATTTAAAAAAAACATATATTAATTTTTGGTATATCCCTATTTTATAAGATTTTCACATCAAATATTTGGTGAAATTAATTTTTAATTTAATGAGATGTTATAACCCGTTTAAGAGCTATCTGGTTTTGGTAAGATCCATACCCATGAATTTGTGTTAAATCAATGAGAGGCCTCCATTTAAAAATCAAGCAATTTGGTGGCTTTCATAAAAAGGGGGAGCGACCACATCGTGACACATAGGATTTTAGGGGTTTCGTTTATATATATTATAGATAGTTATTTCAAAATCTAAATTTCTGAGTGTCGTTAATGGTTTTAAATTAGATTTAACTAGTATTTTACTCGAACCGGCGCGTTGCGCCAGAGCAGGTCGGTATAATTCAGACAGTGGTAAACTCAAGCGTTGTCAGTCTCAAGTGCTGAGACAATAAGTCGATACGAATTTGGTCGGGTTCGGTTACGTGTATTATTGTACTGGAAGTAAAACAAAAAATAAAATAAAATCTTGAGGTGGACCAATGGGGTGAAGTCGGTCGGTAAAACTTGATCGTTGCTAAAACCCCACCGTTATCGATCCAGGGAGTTGAAGCGGTCAGTCTACGCGAATTCGGTCAATTTCCGTCGCTTTCATTACGGTACCGGAACTAAACAATAAAAAATAACATTCGGTTGGTTTTCGTTACGTTTGCAATGGTACTAGAACTAAAACAAAATGCGATGAGTTTACGCAAATCCGGTCGGTTTTCCATCATGTTTGTTACGATACCATAACCAAAACATAAACATAAACAAAATTGGTTTTCGATCAATTTTTGTTACGTGCGTTACAGACTTGAACTAAAACAAAAACAAAAAACAACAAATACTACCAATAAGGTGCCGCAAAGTGGTTCAATGGGACCTTTGCGGCACCAAAGTTCCAAATTATTATATATAACTAGTGTGATACCCGGCGCGTTGTGCCGGGCATGTTGGTAAAACTCGGACGATGATAAACCCAAACTTGTCAGTCTCAGGCGTTAAGGCGGTAAGTCGACGCATATTCAGTTGTAAAACTCCCGAGTAGGCGGCCGAGTACTCTCCAATTACTCTCCGCCTAGATCGAGTAATCCCCGACTACTCCCGAGTACTCGCGACTTCCTAGTCGACCGCCCAACGACTTTTACAACCTTAAGTGTGTATAATACCGAAACTAAAAACCAAAAATAAAACAAAAACGTATAAAATTTGAGTTGGATCAATTGAGTGACGTCAGTCGGTAACACTCGGGCGTTGGGAAGATCTGAGCATTGCCGATCCTGGAAGTTGAGACGGTGAGTCTACGCAAATTCAGCTGATTCCGTCACATTGGTTATAGTATCGAATTCGTTCGGTTTTGTTATGTTTGTCTCGATACCAGAACTAAAAAAAACAAGGATCAATACGGTGCCGCTAAGTGGCTCAATCGGCACTTAGCGGCACCAAAGTTTCTAATTATATAATAATAATAATAATAATAATAATAATAATAATAATAATAATAATTAAAACATAACTTAAATAAAATATAAATTGTGGATTTATGAATGGTAAAAATTAGTCAACACGTTAATTTACGAGTTTATATTTCCCATTGTATTTGGCTGACATTTTAGCAGACCGTTTAGGAAATGTCTTAAATCAAAATAATTGCCATATAGGTAAAACCTCTGGAAAATTCCCAAAATAGTTCTTTCTAAAAGAGAAAACCCAAAATAGGTCATTTTTTTCTTAGAGGGAGCGGGCCAAATCTTTAATGGAAGTTAGGGAGCAGACCAGATTTGGGAAAATATTGAAGGTAAAGTCCAAATAATTTTGAAATGTTGGAGCAAAAGTTCAAATTTTTCCGAAACTTTTTTTCTCAAAATACCGTCTTGAGAGACTGTTTTTTTATGTTTCCTACCTTTTCCGTCTATATTTTCAAATTCTAAGAAAAAAAGATTTTTAAATCTCCTCTTGAGAGACGAGATTCTACCACCACCATCACCACCACCCACCGTTCGCCTTCTATCACCATCACCACCGCCACCATCCACCACCACCATCCACCCCCACAACCCACCAACCGTCCGCCACTACCATCGATCACCACCCACCACCATCGTCCGCCACCACCATCCATCACAACCACCCACCGTCCTCCACCACCACCGTCTACCACCCGATGGTAATGATGAAGATAAAGATGAAGATGAAGAAGAAGAAGACGAAGATGAAAAAGATGATGATGATGACGACGACGACAACGATGATGATGATGGAAAAGACGGTGGTGGTGAAGGACGGTGGGTGGTGGTGATGGATGGTAGTGGTGGACAATGGTGGTGGGTGGTGATCGATGGTAGTAGCGGACGGTGGGTACGTGGGTGGTGTGGGTGGATGGTGGTGGTGGCAAACGGTGGGTGGTGGTGGTGGTGGATGGTGGGGGTAGTGGTGGTGGTAGAAGGCGAACGGTGGGTGGTGGTAATATCTAGTCTCTCAAGACGATATTTAAAAATCTTTTTTTTCTAGAATTTGAAAATATTAACGGAAAATGTAGGAAACATAAAAAAACAGTCTCTCAAGACGGTATTTTGAGAAAAAAGTTTAGGAAAACTTTTGCTCCAACATTTCAAAATTATTTGGACTTTATCTTCAATATCTTTCGAAACATGGTCTGCTACCTAACTTTCTTTAAAGATTTGGCATGTTCTCTCTATATTATTATTTTTTTCTCAATACGTCTGAAAAGTCCAAATTCTAAAAAATTCAATGGAAAAAATGGCTATTTTGAGCTTTCTCTCTCTAGAAAGGATTATTTTGGGAATTTTCCCTAAAACCTCTTATGTGATACGTTAAATACATACACCTTTGATTTCTTTCATGAACACCCCATTGCCGACTTATTCACCACAACCACCACCAAAGCCCGCCGCTTATAAGTCATAGCACCGCCACCGCAACTGGTCAAACCACACGCGAAACTCTTCGGGCCTTGACAGACAACCACGTTTTTTTTCAATCTAAAGTGATTAAGGTAAAGAGTCGATATCCGTATGTAATTTCGTTTATCTTTTAAATAAGAACACAAAGTGATGTTTTAATGCCCTCGTAATTTTCCAACCGAGGAAGATGAAGTTTTGTTTTGTTATTGTTTTTATGATATGGTAATCTGTATATCATCTGAATTATTTTTTTTTCTTTCTTTTTCTAATAACACTCATTTTATTAACTACAGACTTACAGTTCATAGACTTTTTTTATTAATATTGTGACTTTTGAAATTAAGTTATATCAATTATAAACAAGTTTTATGGTGAGACTTCAAATATTTTGGTCACTGGTTTTGAACGGAGAATATGAACGTGTATGATTCAACTTATTTATATATGTTTCTCTTTTCTTGTCAATGCCCACTGAGAACGTTTCTAAGTGGTTTCATGAAAAATTACATGGACATTTTGACTAAAATATTGCTTTGTTATTCATATAATAAGATGTTTTCGAAAAGTATTCGCTTTATATATAGACTATACCAAACAGTATATATGTAAACATAATACGTAAATAAATTTAACAAATATGCAAACATTAATTTGTTTCTTTAGAATATCATCTATTTAAATGGCATTGACAATGACAAGTTATAAATGCTCTTTTAATTAATTAATTAATTAAATTTTAATTATTTTTTTGTTGCAAGGAAAATGTTTACTTAGAAAAGGGTTATAAAATTTTGTGTTAGTGCAAAAGTCTTAAATTCAACTCTATCGTCAAAAAATAAAGAAGAGTTTTAAGTTCTATATGGCATTAATAATTATAGGTTTTCGTATTATTTATTTCTCACACAAGGATTCTTTCTTTCGGTTGTTACTACTCGTCATTCAGGTTTGGACCTCTTAACAACCTATGTGTACGGATTGATTTGGTTTCCATTACTTCGTAATAGGGAATTTTAATTCGTTGTTTAAATTGCTTATGTGAACAAAGTGTATTTATATGTTGTATATATAAATAGTTATATATATATAGAGAGAGAGAGAGAATTATTGACGCACAGGACAATTGATTGCGACGCACCAAAAGATGACGCGCTGAAAAAGTGATGATTGCGACGTCCCGAAAGGTGACGCGTTGAAAAAGTAAATGTGACCAAATGACCAAGTGAATATGTTTATTTTTACCAAGTGAATGTTTTTATTTTTACCAAGTGAATGTGACGAAGTGACCAAATGAATGTGAATTATTGAATGTGTATGTATATTTAGTGATTGATAGTTATTGAATAGGACATTGCATTATCATTATAGTTGTTGATCCACCGAGTAAAATTTTACTCAGGCGTGCATATTTCTTTTATATGTACGTCAGGTAACAGGGCTATCGGGAAGGATCAGATTGAGGGCTCAAGGGAAAAACTTAAGGATCAAGAGTTTCATAAAAAGAATGATTAAATGATATTTTATACTTAATTTTTGTATTTCTTTTAAAATGTAATGTTTTATCATTAGTGAAAATGATGCATTGAATTTTGACCTACTGTAAAGGTGGCACATCAGCCCTAGCGCGGGTGAAATGTTACATTAAATATGTGAATGCTGCTTTATAAATATTTAAATATTTGGACTTATTTAGACCAAGCGTCCTTATGAAAAGTTATATAGAAAGTAATCCGCTACCAAAATTATTCAAATTTTAAATGACATGGTGTTCTAAATATGCAAAAATATCCACGTGAAAATTTTGTATTTATCATATAAGATAATAAATTGATGTACAAATTAATGAGATACGTATGCTTCATGTCATTGAAAAAAAACAACCCTGCATTGGTATACCAAAGACGGCATATACATATGGTTGTATATATATAGTCTCGGCGTATACATTAATCATGTTACTAACTAAAGTTTATCATTGACTTCATGTGTAGATTTATACTAAACGGGTGTTGAGCATTTAATATATCAAAATTGAGTCACTATAATTCTATTTAATGAGCCTTTAGGCCGTTCAAAAATTTTAATGGGCCTATTAGAACTTCTAAATAAGCAGCACTCTCCGTAGCCCAATGTGATCGGGCTCAACTATTGATTAAAAGAGTATAGCTCCCGGCTTTGCTCCCGGCTTTGCTCATTCCTTCAGGTGACACTGAATGATCGAGAGCTAAGTACCTAGTGCGTGTAGCCATGCTGCGCGGGTGGCCTTCCCTCATGGCTTGTATCCGAGGCTGCGGGAACAGGCGGAGTCCTTCACCATGGGAGGCATTTCCTGCGGGACCAGCTTGCATACTGCGCGTAAGGACGTCACTTCTCTGAGCATGGTTGGTCCTGCGGATCCAGTTGGTCTCTGCGCAGACGTCCCTGTTTAAGGTGAGTCCTGCGGGTCCAACTGGGCTCTGCTGGGACCTACCTCTTCAAGTCCCCCCAGTCCAATGTTCTTCTCATGCGTGTTTAATAAAGTGAGGTGAACTTTTGGACTTAAGCAAAGGGTTTTGAAAAGGGTTTTGTAAGTTTTCCATGGGAAGTCCTTGTCACTTGCAGAAATGCCCGAGTTTCCTGCTTGGTCTTTGGGTATGATGCGGGTAGGTCTGTAACCTCCTCGCAAGTCAGGAGCATTGAGTCCCAGTTGTGGATTCTCCATGAGGTTTTGGTAGTTTCGAACATAGTGATCAATTATGTTAAAACCACCAATTCCATCCTGGAGCTTCAAACAACGTAGTTCTCAACGTTCCCGCTATGCGGGGATGTTATTTCCGTTTCCGCAAGCATTGCCCAGAAGATCCTTCCTGGTTTCAATTCCCAGCGGAGCGCTAGGTATGTGAAGGGTTTTGCCTTAACACTGTACCAGCGCTTGTCTTACGGTTATTTTACTTCCAAGGTATTCCTAGCGTCAATTCCCTGCAGGTGCTAGGTACGTGAAGGGTTTTGCCTTTACACTGTATCCGCGCCTGTCTTATAGTTACTTGGTTACCGAGGAATATTTGGCTTTAATTCCCTGCGGGTGCTAGGTATGTGAAGGGTTTTGCCTTTACACTGTACCCGCATCCGTCTAACGGTTACTTGTTTGCCAAGGTTTACTTGGCTTCAATTCCCTGCGGGTGCTAGGTATGTGAAGGGTTTTGCCTTTACACTGTACCCGCATCCGTCTAACGGTTACTTGTTCGCCAAGGTTTACTTGGCTTCAATTCCCTGCGGGTGCTAGGTATGTGAAGGGTTTTGCCTTTACACTGTACCCGCATCCGTCTAGCGGTTACTTGTTCGCCAAGGTTTACTTGGCTTCAATTCCCTGCGGGTGCTAGGTATGTGAAGGGTTTTGCCTTTACACTGTACCCGCATCCGTCTAACGGTTACTTGTTTGCCAAGGGGTAAGGGGTATTTTCCCGCTTACTTTTTAATATTTTTAAATTTTGAATTTTGAAATTCGAAGAGTTGGTGGAAAGATAAGAACAGTCCAAACCTCTGAAACGTCGTGCGACGGTTTCTTCTGACTGTGTCAGGACGTGCAGGAAGTTATGGTGACGTGACAGAACATGGTCATTCCAGACGCTTTTCCTGGCGCGTGGGCACGATTTTTCGGGCGCGTGGCCTCGAAATTACTGGCACGCGTCCTGTCAACAGCTGTTGCCAGCCTGCTTTTTGCCACGTGTCATAGTTTCATTGCACCTTCGATTTCTCTCTCCTCCGCATTAAATTCACCGCATTAATTGCGATTAGTATATAAAGGGGGAGAGGCCCCTTTGTAATCCACACTTTCACCTCTCTTCCTCTTCTTAGTGATTTCCGGCAAATACTCCCCTTTTTCAGGCAAGCATTTTCCCGAAATCACTTCTTTCTGCAAAAATGTCTTCTCATGATGCTGAAGCTGTAGCCGACGATAGGAGTACTGCTGGCGAGTGCCAGTGTGCTCTACCTCTGGATCAGTACCAGTACATAGTCAGGAAGTTCATGCTCGAGTCTCTCGAGCCTGAGTTTCCTGAATCCCACCAGACTGTGTACGATGCCCCCAGTGGCAAGATCGGGGTATATGCTGCATTCTTTGTTTATGGGAACCTTAGGTTTCCATTGACAAAGTTTATGTATCGTGTCCTGGAGAGGCACGGTGTGCACCTGACCGAGGTGCATCCGATGGCGATTGCCAAGGTCCGGCACTTCGAGTGGGTGTGCCGGATTCTGGGTATTGAGCCCTACGTGGACCGCCTGATGACCTTCTATACTTGGAGGTGCGTCCAGGGGTGGTACACCCTAACAACCCGTATTAAGGGTTTGAAGATCTGCGTGACCGAGCGCAGTCTCCGATCGTGGAAGCGGGAGTTCTTCTACATCTCTGCCCGCGCCATCCCCATTGCTATGAAGTTCAAGAAGGGTCAAGCGCTTCCGAGCCTTCACGCTTCCAGCTACCAGGAGGCGGAATGGTTCGCGAAGATATCCCGGGTCCAATCTCCGGTTTACCGGTTTGCGGAGTCCGGGATGGTGCTGCTGGGGATGAGCCGGGTATGGAAGGATGCGTCCCGGTTTCCCATCCTTCTTGAATATGGTTTGAACTCTATTCCTTATGGTATGTCTTGTCTTTCTTGCTGATATTAGTTAATTTTCTAACTGTTTCTTTTTCTTTCAGAGGGGAATAATTTGGAGTCGCTCCTGTTCCCGCGGGAAGCTGACAGTCCTGTGCGGGTGGGCACTCGTGCTCTGGATGACAATGAGTTGCCCATCCTGGAGCAAACGGCGGATAGGTTTGTGGAGGTCTATCCGCCAGGCCAAGAGATCCTGAGCCACCGGCGGCCAGGTAAGGAGATATTCTATCCTGAACCCCTCAATGCTGTACCCGTTGCTGAAAATCCTTACGTCCTGTCTTCTGAGGAATCCGCAGATGGTCCTCCCCTTGTGCGGAAGAAGAAGACTGCTGCCGGCGTGAAGGGGAAGGAGAAGGCCACAGCTGATCCAGTGGTTCTATCTGACACGGGGTCAGATAGTGAAGAGGTGGCGGGGAAGCCCGGTGGTGAGAAGACCACTGCTCCGGAGGCTACGACCGTTACCTCCGGAGAACCAACGAAGACGACGGTGACCGGTACCAAGAGGCCGGCTCCATCGGGTTCCTCCCCGCCCGTCCGTACGTTCAGGGTCAAGAAAACCCGTAAGTATAATCATAATGCCTTTGTAGATTTGTCACTTCATAATTTTCTTTTAACACTCTTTGTGCAGGCGTGGATGTTGACGCAATCCTGGGTGAAACGCAGGGGAGTACTTCCTCGCCAATGATGGTAGGCTCGGTCAGCCTTCCTGAGGCGTCGACCCAGTCTCCTGCGCCTGCATCCGCTGGTCCAGTTGGTCGTTCCGTCGAACCAACTGTTCCGGCCGAGATGACGTCACCGCCGGCCGTGAGTGCGATTTTTACAGCATCCTTCACGGAACCGGCGGTTACTGTTGCTTTTAAGGAGGCGGCGACCGCGGCGGAGACAACGACGGCGACCACGGCGGCTGCCACCATGCCCGCGCCACCGGCACCAATGGCCGGACCATCAGGTACGCGCAGGGCTTCACGCCGATCTTTGCCACCTTCCCGTCTGCCTGACTTGTTGGATGGATTTCCTTTAGGTTCAGGTGATGGGTTTGGCGGCTATCGGCCTGTCATTGACCCTACAGGTGCGTAGGGTTCCTTTCTTTTTCCCTTGTGTTTTTCATCATCTTTTCCTTACTGCTTTTGTTTCTTTTGCAGTGTCGGATTCCAATGAAGTGTATGTTCCTCGATGGAACATACGCCGAGGAACAACCCTTCGCACACCCGTGGAGTGCGTGGACTGGGCTCGCCACGCTGCTCCTCCGGGCGCGTTGGGGGAAGCCATGGTTAGCTACCAGGAGGGTAGGCTAACTAATGAGCTTCGGGTTCTCCAGGCCCGGATGCAGCCGCGCGTCGAGCTGCTTTGTCGTGAAAACGACAAGTTGAAAGCAGCTCACGCCAAGGACATATCTGAGGCGCGTGCTCTTCGGGAGGAGAACCAACAGCTGGCGGCAGCTGCCGCCGACAAGGAGAAGGCCTTCAAGGCCCTCGAGGTTGAAGTTCAGGCGCGACTCGAGGCCCGCTCCAAGGCTGCCCAAGCTGTGAATGAACAGCTTCGGCTGGCCAGGGAGACTGCGCGAAACGCAACCGAGAGGGCTGCCAAGGCTGAAGCCGTTGCTGAGCCTTTGCGTGTGGAGAATGAGGAGCTCAAGGCCAAATTAGAGGCTCTCCAACGCGCTCATGATGCCTTGGCAATGGAAGATGCCAAGAAACTCCAGGAAATCCTGGACCAAAGGGGGGTGCTTGACCAGACCCAGCGGAAGCTTAAGGGCGTCGAAGAGGCTGCCGCTAAGGAAGTTTTACTTGCCAACCTTAACAAGAGCGAAGCCGAACGCGCCCATACCGAAGCTCAAGCTGCCCTCCGATGGCTTCTCCGAGAAGCGTTGCCTCAGGTATGTTTAGATTTATCTTCACGCATCTCTTTTGTAAGAAAAGGTTCTAATACTTGTGTTTTCTTTGTAGGTTGTGCGTCGGGTCTTTTCAGAGACCTCTTACGATGATGCTATGACCGCAGCCCTCAACGCTTCTCATGATGATGGGGAAAAGGCCGGCTTCATGCTTGGTGTAGGGTTTGTTGAGAAAGGCGTCCCGCCTTCCAACTTCCCTTTGTTCAATGTGGATACTGAAGCCATTTATGACCAAGCATTGAACCAATACGCCGCCTTCCCGCATCCAGTGGTGGAGAAGGTGGACGAAGTAGCTGCTGCTGATGATGGGTTAGCTGTCCTCAAAGCGTTCCTCGAACCACCCCGTTCTTCTGACGGAGCGGGTCCAAGTGGAAGCGGCCCTGAGGCTTGATCCTGAAGATCCCTTCCGATTGCTAAGACTTGTATAGTTTTTTATTTTTTCTTTTAGGCGGGTAGTTACCCGGCCATTCTTGTAATATACTCTTGAAATATTAATCTTTTTGCGTATAAGATTGTTATTTCCTTCTTTGGATTCCTTGCTTTATAAACTTATGACTTGCATACTTAGTTTAAATTAGCAATTTTCCAAGTGTTTAGAATAAGAACCTTTGAACGTGGTTGATATTGGGTTAAAGTTTCGCTTCCTCCTTCGTGATTGTGCGGGTAGAACCGTCACTTGCACTTGGTAGGATGGCTAAACTTAACTTTTATCTAACCTGCGTGTAGGTTTTTCTTACTTTTTGAGGATAAGTTAACCTTTGAACGTGGTTGATAATAGGTGTGAAGTTTTGCTTCCTCTTTCGTGATTGTGCGGGTAGAACCGTCACTTGCACTTAGTAGGATGGCAAAACCTTACCCATACCTGACCTGCGCGTAGGTTTTCCTCACCTTTTGAGGATAAGTTAACCTTTGAACGTGGTTGATAATAGGTGTGAAGTTTTGCTTCCTCTTTCGTGATTGTGCGGGTAGAACCATCACTTGCACTTAGTAGGATGGCAAAACTTTACCCTTATCTGACCTGCGTGTAGGTTTTCCTCATCCTTTTAAGAATTTTGTTTTGGACCATTCGACGCGCGGTTGTCGATAGGTTAGTGTTCATTTTCCTTTCATGATTCATGCGGATAGACCGGTACTTTCATTTAATGGAATAATTGAACTCTTCTCCTTCAACTGACCTGCGTGAAGGTTTGCCACGTTATTGGGTTCGTGCGGGTAAGACCGCCTTCCCACGCAACGACTTCACGTAATGTGAATGCCGTCACCAGTGTTGGGTACTTTTAACCGTTCGACGCGCGGTTGTTGATAGGTTTTTATTCAGTTTCGTTAATGATTCATGCGGATAGACCGGCACTTTCATTTTTGGGTGCTGAACTTTTTTTCCCCTTCAACTGACCTGCGTGAAGGTTTGCCACGTTATTGGGTTCGTGCGGGTAGGACCGCCTTCCCATGCAATGACTTCACGTAATTATGCGGTGAAAACCGGCATATTAGTGTCCAGAAAAGTATAAATGTAAAATCATCAGCTTCGATATTCTTAAAAGAGAATCATTTCCATTAGAAGTGGCTCTTGGCCCTTTCTTTACAAATTGGAATTGATTTACATGCAAACTGTGTAAATGAGCTCCCTTGTTGGGATGGGAGTGCCATCGAGCCGATACGCACCTGGTTCGGGATCTCGTTCTTTACGCAGCATGTAGTCTCGATTTTGAAGCTGGAATTGATTCGTGTTTTCCCCAGCTGGGGTTCTATACGCACCCGCCTGCTCAGCCTTTATTACGCCACGAGGTGCGCGAGCGTCCCATCTCTGACAAATGCTTCGACCATATCTTTTACATCTATGCATTCTTCAGTGTTGTGGCCCTTTGTCCTGTGAAAGTCACAGTATTTGCTCCGATCTGCATCGTGACGATGTCGGATTATTGGCGGTTTTGGCCATGGGAGCCCTTCAGTGGCGAATATCTCAGTGACGCTTTTGGTGAGTGGCGTCCATCTGGAGTTCCGGTGCGACTGTACATTATCCCTTCCGCCCAACCGATTTTGCAAGCCGGATGAGGTGTCAAAGTTTACCCTTGACTGCCAGATGCCTAGCTTTCGTTTTTTATTTAATCGGGCGGTGAGGACGTTGTCTTCTCTCGTCCTCTGGGTGTAAAGGTTTGTGCTCTGTGGGAGATCTCTACCTAGTTGCTTCTCTGTTTCCGCATAGCGTTTTGCTGCTGTCATGATGCCATCCCATGTGGATGGCATGCCATCTTTACCCGTTAGGGTGCGGATGAGCTCTGGGTCATGTGCGCCCTGGATGAAGGCAGCGCGAACAAGATCTTCACTGATATTGCCCAAACTTAGCTTCTTTGAGTTGAAGCGAGTGATGAAGTTTGGCAGAGATTCGTCTTCCTCTCGTATGCATTTGAGGATTGTCCATTGCTCCTCGGTATACTTCCGTTGCTGGCTGAAGTGTTGGCTAAACTTTTGTTGGAAGTCTGCCCAGTCGTAGATGTGGTTGACCGGTAGACGATCGAACCATGCTCTAGCAGCCCCAACCAGCGTCATTTGGAACATGTAACACCACGTGGGTTCCGTCCAATTGCTGACGGTTGCCCCTGCTATGAACCTGTTCAAATGATCGTCTGGATCAGATATACCGTCATATGTGCCTATGTTGGGCATTTGTTTGGCACTCTTTGGGGCGATTGCTTCAGCAATGTCCCTTGCAAATTTGGACGTTCCTACATTTGCAACGTCTGGTCTGAACGTTTTAGAGAAGTCTCGTGGACTTCCACCTGTACTTTTTGGTTTGAAGGCTTGTCCAAAATGCCTTTTCGGTTGGGATTCCGTTTCCTTACGCTTCCTTTTTGCCCTATGGCGAGGGTTCGCGTCGGAGTCGGATTCCTCCGAGTCATCCTCCCAGTATTCGAATTCGTCGGCCTGTTGTACGGAACGCAAGCGTTCGTCCAACTCAGCCTGGAATTCCTTTTGTCGTGCCTCCGCCCATGCCTTAACTTCATCGAGAGTCTGGCGGGGGAGTCTTCGTTTCTCAACCTGGGTATCAGTGGATCCAGTAGGCGATCATTTACTGCACTTGCCCCAGCTTTGGTAAGTGGGGTAGTGTTCGTAAAATTTACTTCACTTACCCCGGCTTCGGTAGCCGGGGTAGTGTTCGTAAAAACTGTGTTGCCGGTATTCCCCCCAGTAGCTGGGGTTGTGGTTACCGGAATCTCTCTAACCATCTTTGTAAAAGTTTGAAAAAACTGGAGAAAAATAAAGTTCTAGCTTTATGCACGGATGGCGCCAATGAAGAAACACTAACCGGACCCCGGGCAGATTACTGGTAACCTGGGGGTTGGATAGCTGTTTCCCACGAGGGGTTAGACCCTTGGAAGATGGTTCTTCTGATAACCTGCAAAACAGACACCGTGAGCTCGTCACTGAGAAGGGGGGGTTCCTCCTTGTGACCACCCTCCGGCGTGAGAATCAGACTAGATTGCTCTTTAAATATAAAAGTATATTAAGAGATTGCTAGAGCAGATATCAGGTATCTTATCATGATAATATGATAATGTAATGTGTCGATGATCATACCATTTGGGATATTTATAGCCGAAGGTAGGTTTCCAAGGAGGTATGGCCGGCTGCAACAGTGTTCCTGTTCATCAACAGTAGCCTACGCACGTGCCCTGCTGGTAGTTGGTGGGTAGGCAGCGGCTGATAGCGACCAGGCCTGCTGTATACTATTCCCTTTCCACCAACTGCCGGCTACGCACGTGGTATGACAGTAGTTGGTGAGTAGGCAGCGGCTTAATAGTGATACAGTACAGGAGCATGCTGCTCGCCATACTGTATCAGTGAGCTGTCGTATCCCTGATCAGATCTTTCGCCCATACCTCGTCAGGTACAGTGAAAGGTCCTTCAGTATAGACTGGCTTATTTGGGCGGGAGTATTCCCCCTCCCGCCTCTGTGCGGGATTGCTCCCGGCTTTGCTCATTCCTTCAGGTGACACTGAATGATCGAGAGCTAAGTACCTAGTGCGTGTAGCCATGCTGCGCGGGTGGCCTTCCCTCATGGCTTGTATCCGAGGCTGCGGGAACAGGCGGAGTCCTTCACCATGGGAGGCATTTCCTGCGGGACCAGCTTGCATACTGCGCGTAAGGACGTCACTTCTCTGAGCATGGTTGGTCCTGCGGATCCAGTTGGTCTCTGCGCAGACGTCCCTGTTTAAGGTGAGTCCTGCGGGTCCAACTGGGCTCTGCTGGGACCTACCTCTTCAGTATACCAAAGACGGCATATACATATGGTTGTATATATATAGTCTCGGCGTATACATTAATCATGTTACTAACTAAAGTTTATCATTGACTTCATGTGTAGATTTATACTAAACGGGTGTTGAGCATTTAATATATCAAAATTGAGTCACTATAATTCTATTTAATGAGCCTTTAGGCCGTTCAAAAATTTTAATGGGCCTATTAGAACTTCTAAATAAGCAGCACTCTCCGTAGCCCAATGTGATCGGGCTCAACTATTGATTAAAAGAGTATAGCTGGTGTAATACATAGTAACATAGGTGATTAAAAAGATAAACAAAAAAGTTAAATTTAATAATATATATAATAACATATCTTATGGATTCATAAGATATAAATAATGATAAATAATTTTATAATTCATAAATATCTAAAAATATCATTTAACAAAACATTCAAAATTATACTTATGGCTTTGTTAGTAATTATATATATGATAATAGTATTAGCTTGCATCTTAGTTGGCTGCTCTAGGTGAATTACATGTGGATGAACGGTTTCGTTTTAATAGTATAGGTAAATAAGCATGCTAAATCATCTTTATCGACGCCAAAATTAAGAAAGCAAAGCGTTATTCGATCAATAATTAGTATTAACAGTTGCTTAGAAATCAAGATCGTATATCAAAATAGATAGTTTCTATTAAATCAATGGGATGGTTAAATTAAGCAATAAAATAAAAAATATATGTGACGCATACAAACATCTATTGTAGGGTAGGGTGAGGATAGATACATACGAAATTTATAAGTTGTTTTACACAGATCATTGCATGGTTTGAAATCAACATTGCAATTGTAAAGTTCATTCATGCGTCAGGCCAGCATAAATTCAAAAATATATCACCCTTTTTGAACTTATACGATCATATACGTGACATCCTGTTAATAAACTTAGTAAATAGTATACTTTGTAAGAGTATGACTATATTCATAAAGTGTGTTCTATATCCATAATTTTTATATAAGTTTTATTTCTATAATAGTGTGCCCATGCTTCATGTTAGTTCTTCAATATTTTATAAGGACGTGTCTATATATATTCAAAATGGGTGTCTGATTTTATATACATTGTCGGTGACGTGCATTTACCGATCTTCATGTTAGTTCTTCAATATAGATAATGAAGATGTAGGTCCCAGCAGAGCCCAGTTGGACCCGCAAGACTCACCTTGAAGAGGGACGTCTGCGCAGAAACCAACTGGATCCGCAAGACCCACCATGCTCAGAGACGTGACGTCCTTACGCGCAGTACGCAAGCTGTTCCCGCAGGAAATGCCTCCCAATGGTGAAGGACTCCGCCTGTTCCCGAAGCTTCGGATACAAGCCATCAGGGAAGGCCACCCGCGCAGCAAGGCTACACGCACAAGGCACTTAGCTCTCAATCACTCAGTGTCACCTGAAGGAATGAGCAAAGCCGGGGACAATCCCGCACAAGGGCGGGAGGGGGAATACTCCCGCCCAAATAAGCCAGTCCGTACGATACGGGAAGATCTTCTGTACTGTACCTGACGAGGTATGGGCAAAAGATCTGACTAAAGATACGACAGCTTATTGACAACAGTATGGCGAGCAGCATGCTCCTGTACTGTATGTCACTATTAGCCGCTGCCTACTCACCAACTCCTGTCATACCACGTGCATAGCCGGCAGTTGGTGGAAAAGGAATAGTACACAGCAGGCCTGGTCACTATCAGCCGCTGCCTACCCACCAACTACCAGCAGGGCACGTGCGTAGGCCACAGTTGGTAGAACAGGAATACTATTCAGCAGGCCACACCTCCTTGGAAACCTACCTTCGGCTATAAATACCACAAATGGTATGACCATCTCATCTTATCATATCTTATCACATTATCATCATATTATACCTGATATCTGCTTTAGCAATCTCTTAATATACATTTATATTTAAAGAGCAATCTAGTCTGATTCTCACGCCGGAGGGTGGTCACAAGGAGGAACCCCCCCCCTTCTCAGTGACAAGCTCACGGTGTCTGTTTTGCAGGTCATCAGAAGAACCATCTTCTCTGGGTCTAACCCCTCGTGGGAAACATCTATCTAACCCCCAGGTTACCCGTAATCTGCCCGGGGTCCGGTTAGTGTTTCTTCATTGGCGCCATCCGTGCATAAAGCTAGAACTTCATTTTTCTCCAGTTTTTTCAAACTTCTAGAAAGATGGTTAAAGAAACTCCGGTAACCACAACCCCAGCTACTGGGGGGAATACCGGCTACACAGTTTTTACAAACACTACCCCGGTTACCCAAGCCGGGGCAAGTGAAGTAAATTTTACGAACACTACCCCAGTTACCCAAGCTGGGGCAAGTGCAGTAAATAATCGCTCACTGGGATTCACCGATACCCAGTTAGAGAAACGAAGGCTCCCCCACCAAACACTCGATGAAGTTAAGGCATGGGCGGAGGCACGTCAGAAGGAATTCCAAGCTGAGTTGGACGAACGCTTGCGTTCCGTCCAACAGGCTGACGAATTCGAAGAATACATGGACGATGACTCGGAGGAATCCGACTCCGACGCGAACCATCGCCATAGGGCAAAAGGGAAGCGTAAGGAAACGGACTCCCAACCGACAAGGCATTTTGGACAAGCCTTCAAACCAAAAAACACAGGTGGAAGTCCACGTGACTTCTCCAAAACATTCAGACCAAACGTTGCAAATGCGGGAACGTCCAAATTTGCAAGGGACATTGAAAAGCAATTGCCCCAAAAAGTGCCAAACAAATGTCCAGCATAGGCACATATGATGGTATATCTGACCCAGATGATCATTTGAACAGATTCATAGCGGGGGCAACCGTCAGTAGTTGGACGGAACCTACGTGGTGTTACATGTTCCAAATGATGCTTGTTGGGGCTGCTAGAAGGTGGTTCGATCGTCTACCGGTCAACCACATCTACGACTGGGCAGACTTCCAACAGAAGTTTAGCCAACACTTCAGCCAGCAAAGAAAGTATACCGAGGAGCAATGGACAATCCTCAAATGCATTCGAGAGGAAGATGAATCTTTGCTAGACTTCATCACTCGCTTCAACTCGAAGAAGCTAAGTCTGGGTAACATTAGCGAAGATCTTGTTCGCGCTGCTTTTATTCAGGGCGCGAACGACCCAGAGCTCATCCGCACCTTAACGGGTAAAGATGGCATGCCATCCACATGGGATGCCATAATGACAGCAGCTAAACGCTTTGCGGAAACGGAGAAGCAACTGGGTAGAGATCTCCCTCAGAGCACAAACCTCTACACCCAGAAAACAAGGGAAGACAACGTCCTTACCGCCCGATTAAACAAAAAGCGAAAGCTAGGCATTTGGCAGTCAAGGGTAAACTTTGACACCTCATCCGGCTTGCAACATCGGTTAGGCGGAAGGGATAACGTACGGTCGAACCAGAACTCCAGATGGACGCCGCTCACCAAAAGCGTCACCGAGATATTCGCCACTGAGGAGCTCCCATGGCCAAAGCCTTCAATAATCCGACATCGTCACAATGCTGATCGGAGCAAATACTGTGACTTTCACAGGACAAAAGGCCATAACACCGAAGAATGCATAGACGTAAAGGACATGGTCAAAGCATTCGTCAGAGATGGGACGCTCGCGCACCTCGTGGCGCAATGAACGCTGAGCAGGCTGATGCGTGTAGAACCCCAGCTGGGGAAAACACGAATAAAAATTCCAGCTTCAATGAGACTACATGCTGCGTAAAGAACGGGATCCCGAACCAGGTGCGTATCGGCTCGATGGCACTCCCATCCCAGTAACATGGAAGGGAGCTCATTTACACAGTTTGCATGTAAATCAATTCCAAATTTGTAAAGAAAAGGCCAAGAGCCACTTCTAATGGAAATGATTCTCCTTAGAACATCGACGCTGATGATTTTACATTTATACTTTATGAACTATCAACACTGATGCCGGTTTTCACCGCATAATTACGTGGAAAGTCGTTGCATGGGGAAGGCGGCAAAACCCGCATAAACCCAAAAAACGGCAAACCTTCACGCAGGTCAGTTGAAGGGGAAAAGTTCAGTCATCCCATTAAATGAAAGTGCCGGTCTATCCGCATGAATCATGATAGAGGAAACTGAACACTAACCTATTAACAACCGCGCGTCGAACGGTTAATTTATTCAACATGGATATGCCGGTTTTCACCGCATAATTATGTGGAAAGTCGTTGCATGGGGAAGGCGGCAAAACCCGCATAAACCCAAAAAACGGCAAACCTTCACGCAAGTCAGTTGAAGGGGAAAAGTTCAGTCATCCCATTAAATGAAAGTGCCGGTCTATCCGCATGAATCATGATAGAGGAAACTGAACACTAACCTATTAACAACCGCGCGTCGAACGGTTAATTTATTCAAAACAGAATTTCTAACAAAAGGATGAGGAAAACCTACACGCAGGCCAGATGTACGTAAAGTTTAGCCATCCTACTAAGTGCAAGTGACGGTCCTACCCGCACAATCACGAAAGAGGAAGCAAAACTTCAACCTATTATCTACCACGTTCAAAGGTTAACTTATCCTAAACACTTAGAAATTTCAAAACAGATGAGGAAAACCTCCACGCAGGTCAGATGTAGGTAAAGTTTAGCCATCCTACTAAGTGTAAGTGACGGTCCTACCCGCACAATCACGAAAGAGGAAGCAAAACTTCAACCTGTTATCTACCACGTTCAAAGGTTAACTTATTCTAAAACACTTAGAAAATTGCTAGTTTAAACTAAAGTATGCAAGTCATATAACGTTTATAAAGCAAGGAATCCAGAGAAAATAGCGGTCTTACTCGCACAAAGATTTATATTTCACAATGATTCATTACAAGAATGGCCGGGTAACTACCCGCCTACAAGAAAATAAATCTATACAAACTAAATCTATCCTAGCAGTGGGAAGGGATATTCAGGATCAGGCTTCAGGGCCACTTCCACTTGGACCAGCACCATCAGTAGAGCGTGGCAGTTCAAGGAAAGCTTTAAGGATAGCTAGCCCATCATCAGCAGCAGCAACTTCGTTTACCTTCTCCACCACCGGATGCGGGAAGGCGGCATACTGATTCCCTGCTTGGTCGTATACAGCGTCAGTATCTACATCGAATAAAGGGAAGTTGGAAGGCGGGATGCCTTTCTCAACGAACCCTAGACCAAGCAGGAAGCCGGCCTTTTCCCCATCCTCGTGAGAAGCGTTGAGGGCTGCGCTCATAGCATCGTCATAAGACGTCTCAGTGAAGACTCGATGCACAACCTACAAAAGAAAATATACGTGTCAAAAACCTTTTCTATTTACAAAGAAAAGCGTAAAGACATGAAAAGCTTACCTGAGACAACGCTTCTCGAAGAAGCCATTCCTTGGCAACCAGAGCTTCTTGGAGGGCAGCTTGAGCTTCGTTACGGGCGCGTTCGGCTTCACTCTTGTTGAGGTTGGCAAGCAACACTTCTTTAGCCGCAGCCTCTTCGACGCCCTTTAGCTTCCGCTCAGTATGGTCAAGCACCCCCCTCTGGTCCAAGATCTCCTGGAGCTTTTTGGCGTCTTCCATCGCCAAGGCATCATGAGCCTGCTGGAGAGCCTCTAATTTGGCTTTAAGCTCTTCATTCTCCACGCGTAGAGGCTCAGCAACAGCTTCAGCCTTGGTGGCCCTCTCGGTTGCGTTCCTTGCAGTTTCCTTAGCCAGCCGAAGCTGTTCATTAACAGCTTGGGCAGCCTTGGAACGGGCCTCGAGCCGGGCCTGAAATTCAACCTCGAGGGCCTTGAAGGCCTTCTCCTTCTCCGCAGCCACTGCGGTAAGTCTTTGGTTCTCCTCCCGGACAGTCCGCGCCTGAGCTACTTCTTTAACGCGAGCTGCTTTTAACTTGTCGTTTTCACGACAAAGCAGCTCGACGCGCGGCTGCATCCAGGCCAGGAGAACCCGAAGCTCATTGCTTAGCCTACCCTCCTGGTAGCTAGCCATGGCTTCCCCCAACGCACCACTGGGAGCAGCGTGACGAGCCCACTCCACGCACTCCACAGGGGTGCGAAGGGTTGTTCCTCGGCGAATGTTCCATCGTGGAACATACACTTCATTGGAATCCGACACTGCAAAAAACATAAAGCAGTTAGGAAAAGATGATATAAAAAAAAAATATATGAAAAGGGCCAAAAGAACCCTACGCACCTGTAGGGTCAATAACAGGCCGATAGCCGCCGAACCCATCACCTGAACCCAAGGGAAATCCATCCAAGAGGTCAGGCAGATGGGAAGGTGGCAGAGATTGGCGAGAAGCCCCATGCGTACCTGATGGATCGGCCGTCGTTGCCGATGACGGGGGCATGGTAGCAGCCGCCGCGGTCGCCGCTGCGGAATCTGCAGCAAAAGTAACCGCCGGCTCGGTGAAAGATGCGGTAAAAATCGCACTCACAGCCGGCGGTGACGTCATCACAGCTGGAACAGTCGGCTCAAAGGAGTGAGCAACTGAACCAGCGGAAGCAGGCGCAGGCGCCTGGGTCGTCGCCTCAGGTAGGCTGACCAAGCCTACCGTCATTGGCGGAGAGGTACTCCTCTGCGCTCCACCCTGGAATGCGTCAACATCCACGCCTGCGTAAAGAAGATAAGTGTTAAACGATATTAAACTATGAAAAAGATAAAGGAAGTTTGTACTTACGGGTTTTCTTGAGCCTAAAGGTACGGAGAGGCGGGGACGAACCCGAAGGAGCCGGCCTCTTTGCGCCGGTTACCGTCGTCTTCTTGGGCTCTCCGGAGGTGACAGTCGCAGCCTCCGGAGCGGTGGTCTTATCAACACCGGGATTCCCCGCCACCTCTTCGCTCTCGGTCTCCGAATCAGACCGAGGCGCCGGATCGGCAATGGAGGCCACCTTCTCCTTTCCCTTCCCGCCGGCAGCCTTCTTCTTCCGCACCAACGGAGGACCATCTGCGGATTCCTCATCAGAACATACGATTAGAGGAATTCCAGCAGAGGTTTCAACATTGAGGGGTCGAGGGTTGAATAGCGCCTTACCTGGCCGCCTGGAGCTCAGGATCTCGTGGCCTAGCGGGTAGACCTCCACGAACCGATCCGCAGTTTGTTCTAGGATGGGCAACTCGTTCTCGTCTAGAGCGCGAGTACCCATCCGAGCGGGACCATCAGCCTCCCGCGGGTTCAGGAGCGACTGCAAGTCGTTTCCCTCTGAAATAAACAGGAAAAAAGTTAGAAGAAATTCAGAATCAACAAAAAGAAACAAAGCATACCGTAAGGAACAGAGTTCGAACCGTATTCGAGGACGATCGGAATCTTTCGCGCATCCGCCTCCTTCCACACCCGGCTCATCCCCAGCATCACCATCCCGGACTCCGCAAACCGGTAAACCGGAGATTGGACTCGGGATATCTTCGAAAACCATTCCGCCTCCTCGTAGTTGGAGGCGTGAAGGCTGGGAAGTGCTTGCCCGTTCTTGAATTTCATGGCAAGGGGGATGGCGCGAGCGGATATGTAGAAGAACTCCCGCTTCCACGCGCGAAGACTGCGCTCGGTTGCGCAAATCTTCAAACCCTTTATCCGGGTTATCAACGTATACCACCCCTGGATGCACCTCCAAGTGTAGAAGGTCATCAGGCGGTCAACATAGGGCTCATTGCCCAGAATCCGGCACACCCACTCGAAGTGCCGAATCTTGGCAATCGCCATCGGGTGCACCTCGGTCAGGTGCACACCGTGCCTCTCAAGGACACGGTAAACAAACTTTGTCAATGGGAACCTAAGATTCCCATAAACAAAGAATGCAGCATATACCCCGATCTTGCCTCTAGGGGCATCGTACACTGTCTGATGGGGTTCAGGAAACTCAGGCTCGAGAGACTCGAGCATGAACTTCCTGACGACGTACTGGTACAGATCGCCAGGCAGAGCACACTGGCACTCGCCAGCAGTACTCTTGTCATCGGCTGTAGATTCAAGATCACGAGACATCTTGTAAAAGAAAGAAGAAAACGATTTCGGGAGAATGCTTGCCTGAAAAGGTGAGTATTCGCCTGAAATCGCTTAGAAGATGAAGAGAAGAGTGAAAGTATGGATTACAAAGAACCCTCTCCCCCTTTATATACTAATCGCAATTAATGCGATGCATTTAATGCGGAAGAGAGAGAAATCGAAGGTGCAATGAAACTATGACACGTGGCAAAAAGCAAGCTGGCAATAGCTGTTGAAAGGACGCGTACCATTAATTTCGCGGCCACGCGCCCGAAAAATCGCGCCCACGCACCTGAAAAAGCGTCTGGAATGACCATGTACTGTCATGTCACCATAACTTCCTGCACGTCCTGACAGTCAGAAGAAACCGTCGCACGACGTTTCAGAGGTTTGGACTGTTCTTATCTTTCCACCAACTCTTCGAATTTCAAAATTCAAAATTCAAAAAGATTCAAAAGTAAGCGGGAAAATACCCCTTACCTTGGCAAACAAGTAACCGTAAGACGGATGCGGGTACAGTGTTATGGCAAAACCCTTCACATACCCGCACCCGCAGGGAATTGAAGCCAAGTATACCTCGGCAACCAAGTAACTATAAGACGGGCGCGGGTACAGTGTTAAGGCAAAACCCTTCACATACCTAGCACCCGCAGGGAATTGACGCCAGGAATACCTTGGAAGTAAAGTAACCGTAAGACGAGCGCGGGTACAGTGTTAAGGCAAAACCCTTCACATACCTAGCGCTCCGCTGGGAATTGAAACCAAGAAGGATCTTCTGGGCAATGCTTGCGGAAACGGAAATAACATCCCCGCATAGCGGGAACGTCGAGAACTACGTTGTTTGAAGCTCCAGGATGGAATTGGTGGTTTTAACATAATTGATCACTATGTTCAAAACTACCAAAACCTCATGGAGAATCCACACAAATGGGACTCAACGCTCCTGACTTGCGAGGAGGTTACAGACCTACCCGCATCATACCCAAAGATTAAGCAGGAAACTCGGGAATTTCTGCAAGTGACAAGGACTTCCGCGGGAAGAATCCCCATGGAAAACCTTAAAAAACCCTTTTCAAAACCCTTTGCTTAAGTCCAAAAGTTCACCTCACTTTATTAAACACTCATGAGAAGAACATTGGACTGGGGGGACTTGAAGAGGTAGGTCCCAGCAGAGCCCAGTTGGACCCGCAAGACTCACCTTGAAGAGGGACGTCTGCGCAGAAACCAACTGGATCCGCAAGACCCACCATGCTCAGAGACGTGACGTCCTTACGCGCAGTACGCAAGCTGTTCCCGCAGGAAATGCCTCCCAATGGTGAAGGACTCTGCCTGTTCCCGCAGCTTCGGATACAAGCCATCAGGAAAGGACACCCGCGCAGCAAGGCTACACGCACAAGGCACTTAGCTCTCAATCACTCAGTGTCACCTGAAGGAATGAGCAAAGCCGGGGACAATCCCGCACAAGGGCGGGAGGGGGAATACTCCCGCCCAAATAAGCCAGTCCGTACGATACGGGAAGATCTTCTGTACTGTACCTGACGAGGTATGGGCAAAAGATCTGACTAAAGATACGACAGCTTATTGACAACAGTATGGCGAGCAGCATGCTACTGTACTGTATGTCACTATTAGCCGCTGCCTACTCACCAACTCCTGTCATACCACGTGCATAGCCGGCAGTTGGTGGAAAAGGAATAGTACACAGCAGGCCTGGTCACTATCAGCCGCTGCCTACCCACCAACTACCAGCAGGGCACGTGCGTAGGCCACAGTTGGTAGAACAGGAATACTATTCAGCAGGCCACACCTCCTTGGAAACCTACTTTCGGCTATAAATACCACAAATGGTATGACCATCTCATCTTATCATATCTTATCACATTATCATCATATTATACCTGATATCTGCTTTAGCAATCTCTTAATATACATTTATATTTAAAGAGCAATCTAGTCTGATTCTCACGCCGGAGGGTGGTCACAAGGAGGAACCCCCCCCTTCTCAGTGACAAGCTCACGGTGTCTGTTTTGCAGGTCATCAGAAGAACCATCTTCTCTGGGTCTAACCCCTCATGGGAAACATCTATCTAACCCCCAGGTTACCCGTAATCTGCCCGGGGTCCGATTAGTGTTTCTTCAGATAACTTTGCACATTTTTCACAAAGATATATGTCTCCATATTTAAATATGAGCATGTTTAATTAACAATTTTATAAAGATGCGCCTAAATATATTCAAAATGGGTGTCTGATTTTATATACATTGTCGGTGACGTGCATTTACCAATCTTAATTCACAATTATAGTTATATCATTTACAAGACGGTATATACATATGTAACAAAAACTATTTCAAATAACGTATATTTGACATATGTAAACAAATTCAATTCGCTAATTTTTAAAGTAACTGGTTGTAAATAATAAAGGATTTCTACTTGTTTGGGAACAAATGATTAAATTACATAATTAAAGAGTGAGAATCACGATTAGGCAGCAAAATTATTATTAATATATAGCAATTCAGTAAAAAGTTTTATAAATAAAGATTTGAATATGCTTGGATCCTTATCAAAGTTATAGTAATAGCCAAATAGGGGCTACCTAAGATCACTTCATCATTTAAAATGTCGAAAAACTCTGCCCTCCCTCCCTCTTTGACGTTTGTTCCTTCTGTAGTCTTTCTTTATGTCATCCCATACCTTATATTGTTATTATTTCTCCATTTTCAAGCTTATACTGTTACATTTAAGCTAAAAGAGAAAAACAAAAACAATATAATAACAAGGAGATATCTGTAAAAGAAAAATAAAATAAAATAAACTAATACTACAGACACCGTCGCATGCCATTACTATTACCATTTTTTCGTTTCGGTAAAAAAAATAAAAATTTGAGGCATACTTATTTTGTCCTTATATTTCATTCATTCATTTTTTTTACCCACCAAACAAAATAAAATAAAAATTCATTTCATTCCTAGAACTTAATTAAACAAGACAATAGCCTAGAATTAAGGATAGTCATGATCTATTTGATTCATCTATTAATTTTATTTTCTCGTTCATTCTATTACTTCAGAGCAAACAGACCCTAATACTAATTCCAATGTAAACTATAATTTTTTTTGAACGAACAATCAAGGACATTTATCAAACGATAAACGTCGACCTAGCAAGTTGCTTTTTTTTATATATTAATATCATTAAACGAAAAAACATGACGACTTACAAGAAGCAAAAGACTTAAAACATACAAGGAAAAGACACACCAAACAACTATCAAGAAAAAGACTTAAAGCAAAAAATTCACAAAATTAAACTTACACCATTTTTCTCAACCCAATATAGAGCGTTTATTTCTACGCTTAACCCAAAGGAAAGAAGCAGCTTTGATATTATTCGCCACCTTAGACACCGAAAAGGGAGCGCCTCAAATATAACCTCATTCCATGATTTTTGAATCATCCAACACATGATCGCCGAGATGGATTGAATAGCAAGGCATTCCCCCTTGTTCGAAGTGTACCGGGTGGGATACACGAGTAGCTCCTTAACCAAATCAAAGTGATTTAATTTTGGTATCCAAACCCAATCATGTGTACCACACCAATCTAGCCACTTTACATTGTACAAATATGTATTGAGATGCTTCAACAATCACACCACAAAGAAGGCGCATGCAATCACCCATCTGAATATCTCTATACAAAAACGCAAGTTTGGTTGTGATTCAATCCATTAACAAACTCCAAATAAAATAGTTTATTATAATCGAACCCAATTAATAAAATAGAGATATATCGGATAAATATCGAAGCAATATGTTTTTAATCTTAAAGTTTTTTTTTTACACCGAAACAGAAGGCAAGCGGGCAACAAGTTGCGTCGCTACCCAATTTAACTAAAAAGAAGGTCAAGAACCTGATGATCCAAATTATCAATTTTCCATCTTAAGGATTTCACCGTAAATCAAAAAAGTACGACATCTAAGCCACTTCAAAGCCATCCTCCCGGAGTACCAGAAAACGAAAATTCTTAAATCAATTCAAGACATCTGTTTAGTTCGTATTGCTGTTGAACTGCAAAATAGGTTGTCTCTACCATCTTCGGTTCCAATATAACTCATTATTAAACTGTCTATAACAATCCACAACCCCCCCCCCCCACCACCACCACCACCAACCACACACACGTCTTTTTGCTGCTCAAAAGAAAATAAAAGCGGAAACAACTACATAGTGGTTGAGATTTAGCCCATCAATCTATCCAAAGGAAAGTCTTATAACCAAAACCAACTTGATATGTTTTAGCGATACTTCTCCACGTACCACCGATAAAAGTTTTAACAGGAGGCGAAACCATTTTTGTGAGCTCCTATGGACGGCCGTGATGACTTTCACCCAAAGAGAGTGATTATCATTTTTATGCCGGGCTAGCCACTTTGCTAATAATGCTATATTTACTGCCTTTAAAGTACCAGCTCCTAAACCACCGTGGTCTTTATCAAGAATAATTCTACACCACGTCACCCAACTAGTTTTCTCCTTTTCATCCGAACCTCCTCGTAGAAATCTCCTCATTTTCGTTTCCTCATTAGAATCTCCTCCTTTTCATCCGAACCTAGCAAGTTACTAGTCTGACAAAGTTAGAACGAATCTAAACTATATCAAAAAGCAAATCTCACACCAATCAAACAATTGAAACACTAATTAGTAATCGTTCTTGTAACAAAATGATCATTAATCACAACCACATGATTAAAAATATTTAAAACTATTAATACTTAAAACATATGTAGTCCACACCTACAAATGTAGAAACAAGCATACAACCATTTTTAGTGGTTTGAGTAAGCAAGAGGAAAGTGATGGTTTTTACTTTTTACCTAATTGTGTAGCATGGTATAAACGCAACAATGTTTTACTAGAACAAGAAACGATTTTTCTTAGTAACTAAAATGTCATGTTTTCCAAAGTTGATAATTTCATGTAAGAGTGAGATGACAAAAAGGACATGATTGTGAAGGTAGGAGGAAGATAAGATCAATTGTATCATACGAACCATCCGAAAACATGTTTACATAAAAATCAAAGGAACGAGTCAAATGAGACAAAAACATAGTGAATATACAAAAAGATTAAAAAAAACACTAGCTTTTGATAATTTAATTTGAGAGAATAACATTAAGTGCTAAAATAGAATATGAAATTGGAAATATGACCAACCAGTATCAGTGTTAGGGAGTTCGTTTAACTTTACCAACCATAATAGACTCTCATACACAAGAGTACGCTTGAAACAATATACTACGTACGTGTGGGTGTTACATGTAACGCGAGAGCTAGCACCTATGTCCATGTAGTAATTTGATCTCGTGACGACTTACGTGCCAACATGCTAGAGAAGGAAATTGTGTATCACCAAATGGGTTGAATTATAGTTAACCGGTAAGACGACTAGTTTAAAGATCAGTTGGTTATAAAAACACTTCATACGTTTATTGTTATATTGTTAACATGTTTTCTTAATATGTGAATAAAATGGAAGAAATTAACCCGGCCATTAAATATTGGCTGGATTGCTGCAGCCTTAGTCAAATATATCGTATACGGACGTTTAGAGAACGGATTTTCTAGGGACACCGCCCAATTGATAAAACACTGGCCTATATGTGGCGTATAGGCCTATACGCAACAGCGTATAGGCCGGTGTTTCTAGAAAATCCAACCAATTTTGTCTTATTATGTTTTTTTTTTAATTTTTATTCTTTGTTATTTTGTTATTATTATTATTATATATTAATAATAATAATAATATATAATTAATTATTTATTTATTATTTAATATCCTTTCGGTGAAAAACAGTTAACACATATATATACCAAAAATCATTGTTAAATCTGTACAAATAAAAGAAAATATGACAACTAAAACATAAAATCTACGTGAAGTCCCCCATGTCCATGCCCATGTCGTCGTCGTGGCCCACGAGCCCCGAACGCATTGCCAACGTCGGCGTCGTTCTCTCCCCTGCGCCTCGGCCCCGAACCGTCCGGGGCATCCACGTCGTCGCCCCGTCCGCGTCTCACGCCAGACGTGCTCGCCTCGTGGTCAAAACTGGGGGGGGGGGGGTGGCGGTGGCGGTGGCACGGTGTACTGCTGTCCAGACAGCTCCGCTACCCGACTGGCAACAAGCCAGTTGATCTGGCGCGACATCTGGCTCATCCGCCAGTCAATCTGGCACGACATCCGCCTCATCTCCAATTCTAGGGCCTCCAACCTAGCGTCGGTGGCGGGACCCAGACGCACCGCGCGATATGTGCGTGAAACGTGCTGCGTCGGCCCCTAACAACAAAACCACGTAAATACGTTTAATACGAAGTCGAATTAAAAGAACCGATAAAACGATAATATATTAAAACGTACCTGAGATGCGCCCAGATCCTCACGTTCGGCACCACCGTCGTCCGAATCCCCGCCGGCCCCCTCCCCCGCGTCAACAGCCTCATGGACAAGCTCCACCTCCGATGCCGCGATCGGGAGAGGCTCGACTAAAGGCACCGAGACATAAGGCGCACGTGCCCCCGCCCCGGCCACCAGTCAGTCCCGCGGCCCGTGGGGCCCGGGGAACGAACGTACAATGTGCATGTCGCCGCAACGCTAGCCGTCCAGCGAGCAGGGACGGGTCGGAGTGATACGCAGGCCGTCCACCAGGTCTCCATGGCCCAGAGATATCGCAAGCTGGGTGACGTACCCGCCACCCATCAAGGACCCTCGTCCCTGCCAGAACTAGTAGGCAACAAAATAGTCTGCAAACCCCCTAGCGAGGTTGCAGTGCCTGTGAGTCAGCAGACAGGTCGTGTAGGCTGTAGTGATCCGCGCCCTGATTGCGACCTGCAATGGACATCGCAATCAGCCTGTGAAGTGTAACATCCCGAAATTTCAAGATAATATTAATTATATTACTTAATAATAGAGGGAAAGTTTACTCGGGTTATCGGGATATAAATAGAGTAGGAGTTGGTATGGGTCGGGCTAGTGTTAGGTAATGGATATGGGCTATGGACTTGGGTTATGAACGAAGGAAGGAGAGTCCATGGGCTTAAGCCCATGATCCCTAATATAAATACCCTTAACCACCATTTCTCACATATTCCATACACACACTCAAAACACACACATTCCAACCGATCAAGATTCGAAGCCGAGACCCGAGATTTTGTTGATAGATCTGAGTTGGTAAGGTAAGAACAAATCCAACAAAGCTAATATTACTGAAAATGGTTAGGATTGGATGGGTTAACCGGACCCGAAACCCAAACTGCCCAAATCGGACCCCTAAAACGTCGATTTTAGGCCGATTTGATGGTTGGGATTTGTAGGCGCCGATCATACGATTCCGTGGGTACCGAAATCGAGTTATTTGGCTAAGAAACGAAGGATTTATGGGCAAACAGATCTGCAGCGCGATAACTTCGCCTGCAAGATTAAGTTCGCCTGATGAACTTCGCCTTCAAGCGTAACTTCGCCTTCAAGCCAAGTTCGCCTAAGGTTTAACTTCGCCTGAAGCCAAGTTCGCCTAAGGTTTAACTTCGCCTGAAGTCAAGTTCGCCTGATGGCAACTTCGCTGTAAAGCTAAGTTCGCCTAGCTGGTAACTTCGCCTACAGCTAAGTTCGCCTAAGGTTAACTTCGCCTAGAGCTAAGTTCGCCCGAGGGTTAACTTCGCCTAAAGCCAAGTTTGGTTAGAAAATAAATTATAAAGCGATAAGTTAAAGTAAGCTAATACTAGGCCACCAGATTAGATCAGACGAGTATTGATACGTGTAACTTGTACAGTCAGCCGAGCTCAGTTAGAGAAGGGATTTACAGCTATCAGAAAAAGAAGCAGAATTCAGGTGAGTTTCTAGCCCCATTCCTTGTTATGTTTTCGGGGCTGTGTGCATACTCGATGTGTTGTTAATACATTTATCCTAAGTGATAAGTGTATGTCATATGTGATAGGTGTGATAGATATGAATGATTGTTTGTCGGTACGCGAACGATCTTCGGATATTGCGCGTACTGTCAGGTTAAAAATAAAGGTACGAATATTATATATCGAAGATGTATGAATATTTCAAATGAATACTTGTCGGGGCGTGAACGATCTTCGGATATTGCACGTAACGTCAAGGGGTATGGTTGTTAAATGATTGAGGTAAGGAATGCCTAGAGTGTTCTTATGTTATAACGTAAGTATGTGTATATAGGTACACGAATGGCATGTGAGTTCTACGTTCGACATAGTAAGTTAGGATGGCAAATCCCTCTAGCTTCTGTCGGACATAGACTCGGCTGGTAATGGCGTAGTTAAGGACTGCGAGCCTTATACGTGAAGTAGATGATATATGTAAACGTAGATAAGGACTGCGAACCTTATACGTAATGTAGATAGGCGTCAGCATAGGAAAGGACTGTGAACCTTATACGTGCTGTATTTGTAGCATAGGGGAGGACTGCGAACCTCGTACGTGCTATGAATTAGGTTGCAACATAGGGAAGGACTGCGAACCTTGTACGTGTTGTGGATGTATTTCAGCATAGGAAAGGACTGTGAACCTTATACGTGCTGATTTTGTAGCATAGGGGAGGACTGCGAACCTCGTACGTGCTATGAATTAGGTTGCAACATAGGGAAGGACTGTGAACCTTGAACGTGTTGTGGATGTACTATGGTATAGGGAAGGACCGCGATCCTTGTACGTACCATAAATGGTGAACATAGGTAAGGACTGTGAACCTTGTACGTGTTCACGACCTTGAGTACAGGTATAGACGGTGAACTATGAACGTACTCTCGGTAGACTGAGGTTAGTGATTGTAGATATGTATGTATGTATGGTAGCAAGTATGTATGTAGAACAGAAGGGAAACTAGTGAAGTATGGATATGTATCTACGGATATGTATGTATGTGTATGTATTGTATGGCGTTCGATTAACTAGAACTCACTCAGCGTAGCTGACTTTTAGTATGCACGCAGGTGAGCTGATTACAGAGTTAGCATGAGGATGACACACGGCATGGATTGAACGGCTGGCATCTGAAGAAAGAAGTAGAGATGTTTTAAATATAAAGTTTTGTGTTATGGTATCAAAGAAAAGATTTAATGTTTTGTAACAAATGATTGATGTTTTATATTCCGCGAAAAGTTTTAATAAACTCTGATTTGAAGAACTGTGTTTATGAGTAAATCCGACGCTAAAGTAGGGCCACCGGGTTCGGGGCCTTACATGAAGTTACCTGTGTAATATAAGATAATATAATTTATTAACAATAATAATAATAATAATATAATGTTATATTCTATTATATTATACTGTATTAACAATAATATTATATTATATTATATTATATTATATTATATTATATTATATTATATTATATTATATTATATTATATTATACTATACTAAACAATAGAATACATTTTAAGAACGTACCTGTGCAGCGGGTCCCTAATAGACGAGACCTTGGAATTGGTGTCCAAGGTCCTATCCCTGAAGTTGTGATCGCTGATAGCCCGCCACCATACCCGCAGCTCGTCCTCCGGCATCATGTTAACCTAATCATCATCACTAATATAATATTAAAAAATTACCTCCATATCGTGTCGGTGTCGAGTGAAATCTCGTCGGCTCGTTTGGTATTCCGGTGGGTGTCCATCCGATATAGGCTCGTGTGTGGATGCTCAGTTGTTCGCACGGGAGTTTTGAAATTTGAAAGTGTGGCAGCTGAGCAGGCGTCTGCTAATATAAGGGGTCCTAGACGCCACGTATAGGCCTATACGTGGCGTCTTGGGCCTAAGTGTGGTTGCTGAGCAGGCGTCTGCTGATATAAGGGGTCCTAGACGCCACGTATAGGCCTATACGTGGCGTGTTAGGCCTATTTTTTTTATTTAATTATCATTATTTATTAGTATTTATTATTTATTAGTTATTAATATTAATATTAATTTGTTATTTATTTATTATTATTATTATTTATTATTATTATTTTTATTTTTTTTATATTATTTAGTTATTAATATTAATATTAGTTTGTTATTTAATTATTGTTATTTATTATTATTAAAATTATTGTTATTTATTATTTATTATTTAATATTTATTATTAGAGATTTTTTGTCCATTGATACAATGTTTTCTATAAGCTGTCTAGATCTACGTTAGAGGATTCCCTTCGCCAACCCTAGTGTATGTCTTCGTACTCCTTTCAAACGCTGTCCGAACCATGTTTTCCATTCGAGCGCCGCCGGTACGGCGCTTCTTTCCCAATTAGGGTTTGGCGTAGGCATTGGGAAATCCCCTACCGGGTTTATATATATCCAGTGATCACATCCCCAGTTAGCTATGCCTATAACCTGTGGATCCGGAACCAAGTCAAGACCGATTCTCAATGGGAAGTAAGATTCGGTCTGATTGCCAACTAGGTTGACTAACACACACGCGTATGTCTGAGCATCCATGTGCCCGTGACCGGGTAAGCTGAACCAACAACTCGGCGGTGCCGGTTTGGCCGTGTTGTAGTACAGAATGCTGGAATGAACCCAGCCGTACAACCTGTCATCCTCTTTGTTGAACATCGCCCTCCACCACCCTTCGTTCGTTTCCAGCTCGTTCTGCATCGCTCGCCTAATATCCGGCCAAACTTTCTCATGTATCCCCAAACACACTGCAATTGATCGAAAACCGCAGTTACCGTCTGGGCGTACGTTTTTGATGTCTGCGACGAACGGCTGGGCCCAGCTAGGAATGACGCTCCTAAACGTTTCTATCGCCGGTACTTGCGCTGGCGAAACCATCAAAGGAAACCCGAGGTGAGCTCCCGTAGGTCGTCCACGAGGAGTTTTAAACCACGACGCTGACTGGGACAACGAACGAGTCAGCGAGGATGGGGTGGGGTTTTCTTGGCTGGGCCCATGTGACGAGGATGGGTTGTAGGCGCTGTGTCTGGGGAGATCTGGAGTAGGGGTGCATGCACTGTGCCTCGGGATCTGGTTTTTTGGGACGCCCCCGAGGATCTTCTCTTTTTTCTGGCCCTTCTTTTTAGATCTCCCTGGAATAGCAGTCAAGAGCCTGGCGAAAAAACTTTTCTTTTGATTAGGGTCATCTATGGACGATAGCGTATCTGTGATGTCCCGTAAGCTTGTTGCATAGTCTGGCTCTTCGTTCGGCGGACAGGCTGGATCAAAATTAAGCCTCCTCCAGAACGGGTCAACATCCTCTATTGGGATACACGTGTCGTTAACTATGTATCCCTCAATCCGACCAGCACATGGCAGCCCCAAAGACGAATACAAATGGTGGTCGCATGAAGCGCCGCCGTCACACATCTTGTGTATCAACCCATACTCGTTCACAAGTAGACCCAGGGCGTGAATCGACACCCTGTTTATTAGCTTCTTCAACCAAACGTGCTGTCGATGTCCTTCCATGACCTTCGAACGGGAGGCTTCAAAAGATTTACCGATTTCTTTCATCTGCGAGTTGACCATTATAAGGATTTGCCTGGCAATTGTGTCGAGCGAGTTGTTGCTCCCATTGAGGTACCTTTTCAGATTTGCGTGCTGGCTCTCAACTCGGTTCATCGTAGTTTCGCTGTAGTTTCGGCGTTCGTCGATACAGCAGGCTACAAACTTGTGTTTGTATGGATCCAGCCAACTCTTGCGAATGTATTGCCAGACCTCTGAAAAATAAAAGGAAACGTTATTAACACGTATGTTTAGGCTATTAAAAACTGTCAGGTGATACGAAGGACTCACCGGCTCTATCGTCCCGTATCAAATGACGCTCCATGTTGAGGGGACGGTGGTCGTACTCCTGAATCGTCGGCGACTGATACAGATTCTTCCACCAGTACGCAAAGTTCGTCCCCATTTCCGTGCTATATAGGCCCTTAAATTTTCTCCTTATATTCTCGGATATGTGCCACCTGCATAAATTTTTGGTGGCATTAGGGAAAACCGCGTCGCATGCGTTCATGAGGGCCTGGTCCACATCAGTCAGGATCACTCGTGGCTCCATGCAGCCATAGATCATTTGTTTAAGTTTCTCTAGAGCTCTGCCGAAGTTCCTCTGCCGTTCCCTGATCACAAACGCGGCGGCGATACAAAACGACTGTGATGTCGAGGTCACACCGATAAACTCAACCAACGGCCAGTCGTACATGTTGGTGTTGTACGTCGTGTCAACCATCAGTACCTCAGGGAACGCACGCCACATCTTATGCGACTTACTATGACAGAAGAAAATTTCCTCCGTCCTGTCGTCGGTATCACTCTCCCGGGTATATAATGTGAAACCGTTGCCTGTGAGAAAGTTTTCCAGCGCCTGCATTGGATGAAATAAAACTTTGCTAAATATTACAAGCACGACAAGTACACATTAAAACTACAAGTGTTTTGAACTACCTTCATAGGGGTGTCGCCTAGTAGCCCATCCCTCCTAATCTTGACGGTGTGGTTGTATATATCTTTTAATACAAGTTGCACACCGGGAAACTTTTTGCGGAGGGCTGCTTCGATTTCTTGCGGCTTCACGCCGGCCCTGTGTAAACTCTCAACCATAACCAGCTGATCGGTGTTCATTTTTCTAAAAGACACACACCCCTCCTCGAATTCAACGGGATCGTGGTTGTGAGTCTCACTTACCACTTGAACCCTCCAACATGCACCCCTCGAGTCGTACCTGCCCAGGATCTTAAACGGACAACATTTTTTGATGCTGCCGGTACGTCTCACCGTCGCCTTTATTTTGGGTTCGCCTCCACGATTGCATGCAAGGTCCACGGCGTTTTTCCTTGACCGCTGGACCACAACAACAAACCCATGCTCTCGTCCTCTAATTTTTACCCAGTTCTCCAGCTCCTCTCGGCTCTTAAAAATCTAAAACAGTTTTACGCTAATTCTTAAGCCGTTTATTAAATAACATACAAACAAATAATATTAACTTAAATAAAACACACGGTGTCTTACAGCATCTGTTTTATACGAAACCTTCACCTCGTGTATGTAGTCGTTATCGTAACCATCTTCGTTATTTGGGTTTGGCTCGGCATAATCATTTCGCCCGTGGTGCGATGAAGACTCGGTTCCATAAAACGGATCATTTGCTACTGGTGGCTGGTACGATGACGTAGCCTGACCTCCATAATCCGACCAGGCGACAGATGACGGGTACGAAAGCTGTCTACCGTAATCCGACACGAAGTACTCCTACCATACATAAATTATAAATTCAAACAACAGTGCCAGTGGTAATAATTAATAATAATAAATAATAATAATACCTATAATAATATAAAATATAATATTTTAATAATAAATAAGAATATTAAAATAATAATAACATAGCCGTATATTTACAAAAAGACTGTATAACGAAACATGGTTCAAGTTTGGCAAGCCCGGCGAGCTAGTGTTGCCATAAAACTGTTCGGGCTGGGTATCATACCCGACATACTCCTAACAAAACGTAATGCAGCATGTGTTAGTAAAAAAAAACTACCAAATTCATACTAAATAAATATATACCGAAACCTGGTTCAAGACGGGTAACCACGACGTGCCAGGCTGATCGTTAGCGGCGTATCCCGGGTCCTCCTCTGGAAATAAATGGTTAAACCAAGACATTCTGGATATATATAGTACAAATATTGTGTTGTTTTTTTGTTGAACGATGAAACATACAACAACGATATTTATAATAAAGAAAGGAAAGAAGGGAAAGGAGGGGAGCCGGCCTCCAATAATTCAGCAACATCAAGACGTCGCGTGTAGACCTATACGCGGCGTCTAAGGTACGAGTTGACAACCTAGCCCAGCTTTTGCAGGGCATGTTGTAATCCAACTAAGGCGCCGCGTATAGGTCCATACGCGGCGTCTCTCTCATAAAAAGACGTCGCGGAAAGATCTATACGCGGCCGATAGGGGAGCTTTTCTAGAATAACCCACCAGCTTGTCTTGTTATGTTTTTTTTTCTTTTCTTTTTTTTTGTTATTTATAATAATTATTATTAATATTATTTTAATTATGAATAATATATTATTATTCACAATTCGGCAAAGCGTGTTCGGTAGCAGGCCTTATATGGGAAAATTGACATTGCAAAACGTCCCTTCAATTTATTGGCTGCCATCGTTATGGACATCTTGAATCAGTTACGGTGATTACCTTGGGAAAAACTGACAGTGCCAAACGAACCTTTTCTTGGATGCTCTCGATATCGGCACCTCAAATCCGCCTCTTCGATATCTTCAAACTCCGACAGTCTTGACCTTCGGCCACCACTGGCAACCGTAGTTGTGTTCACTCGAACACATATCAGTCGTCACTAAGCTTAAGCTTAGGCTTGTTATTAGTTTTATTTTTAGTTGCGGGTATTCTAAGTTGGTCATGTTGCGTATATTAAAGAATTATCGGCTTATATATATACGCATACATATATAGTAGATGTGCGTTATAAGAATTCATTGCGCCTACATAACCAGAACCAGATCGAGACGCTAGTTTGATGAGTTTCAATCTCTCGGATCCGCGGTATCCGTTAACGGCAGCGAGAACGTGAGCCCATACTTTGGACAGATAAGTGGAAATTCGGTCATTGCTCAAGCTCAACGAGCACCAGACTGAGATATTAGCCGGGACTTACCTGAACCGGTTGACACGTATGCTGACGTGGATTTAGGCTCCGTGCTGGCGCTGATATTAACACGTTTGCATAATACACAATGAAAGCACAAACTCAAACAACAATCCATACAATAGCAATTCTCTTCAACGACCAGTCAAACAAGAAGAAGAGAAAAATAACGAAGACAATTGCTATTGTATGGATTGTTGTTTGAGTTTGTGATTTCATTGTGTATTATGAAAATGTGTCAACAAATGTTGTAAACAAATGTGTTAATATCCGGGTCAGCATCGAACCTAAATCCACGTCTGCATACGTGTCAACCGGTTCAGCTAAGTGCGAACTAATATCTCAATCTGGTGCTCGTTATGTTGGAGCAATGATCGAATTTCCACCTATCTGTCCAAAGTAGGGGCTCCCGTTCTCGCTGCCGTTAGCGGATACCGCGGATCCGAGAAGTTCAAACTCATCAAACTAGCGTCTCGATCTGGTGCTGGTTATCTCGACGCAATGAATTCTTATACCGCACATCTACTATATATATATGTATATATATACGCCGATAATTCTTTGATATACGCAACATGACCAACTTAGAATACCCACAACTAAAAATAAAACTAATAACAAGCCTAAGCTTAAGCTTAGTGCGAATGATATGTGTTCGAGTGAACACAACTACGGTTGTCAGTGGTGACCGGCGGTTAAGACCGTTAGAGTTCGAAGAAATCGAAGAGCTAGATTTGAGATGTCGATAACGAAAGCAGCCAAGAAATTGAAAGTTCGTTTGGAAATGTCAGTTTTCCCAAGTAAGCCACTGTAACTGATTGAAGATGTCCATAACGAAAGCAGCCAATAATTTAAAAGTTCGTTTCGCACTGTCAATTTTCCCAAATAAGTCCTGCTACTAAACGCCCTTTATCGAGTTTCCAATATAATATGTTATTGATAATTAAATATTATTAATATTAATAATAAATAACATTAATAATAACAAAAGAAAAGAAAAGAAATAAAAAAAGGAAAAAAAACCATAATAAGACAACACTGGTGAGCTTTTCTACAAAAACTCACTAACATAAATATAACATAATACAATATAACATAATATAATATTATTATATTATATTATATTATACAATACGCTATACAAACGTACCTCCGAAAGTCTTGCGTCGCCGCCTAACCACGGCATCTGACTCTCAAGCGTACATCAGATACCTAATAATAATAATATTTTAGTACTAATAATAATAGAAAACCAAATGCTTTAATAATAATAATTATATGTTTAGAATAAAAATAATAATAATATAATAATTAATATTTTAATAGTATTTTATTATAATTATTATAATAATAATAATATAATAACTTATATTTAAATAGTATTTAAATATTATTATTTTAATAATAATAATACTATTTTAATAAATACAATAATAGTATTTTATTTTACTAACAATGATATTTTCATTACAATAATATCTTAATAATAATATTAATATTTTAATAGTAATAATATAATAAAACTTTTAGCGCTAACAGTAATAATACGGGAAATCTATTTTAAGTTTAGGAGGCCCGACAAACTAGGGTTACTGTCAAACGGTCGGTGCCTAGACAAATTTATAAAGTAAACCATTCACCAAATCTCTGTCTTAACATCTACAACTATGTCCTAACATGTAAAAAATAAAGATAAAACGAAACCTGGTTTAACTCTGACTGACCGTTAGCGCCGTCCGGCATCTCCTCGTCCGACTCCGGAAACATACATGGTTTAACTCCGACTGACCGTTACCCGTCCGGCATCTCATCGTTCGACTCCGGAAACATATATGGTTGTTTGTGTTGGTTGAATGAAGAGGATGAGGGTTAAGAAAAAAAATTAAAGGAAAAAAGAAATGGTGGAGAGGGAGGGGAGGGAGCCGGGCTCCAAAAATATACAAAAGACAATACGCCGCGTATAGACAATACGCCGCGTATAGGTCTATACGCAGCGTATAGCCCGTACGATCCGACAACCCTATGACAGGCCAGGCTAGGACATCAAATCGTAGTATAGAAAAGTGTGGACGATGTCATGTCACAAATTCCAAAATGCATTTGTAGGAGATTTTATTTGCACTGCAACTTCGAACTGACATTAAATAATTATTTTTTATTTAATTAATTAAATACTAAGGAGATTGTGTTTGGTTTATTTGATCTGATTTGATTGGTCATGAATGGTTCCATCATACTTTTTGATGTGTGCTGTACCGCGTCACTGTTTTATTAGACCATGGGCCCCTTTCATACCATTTTTAATTATCGAACAGTTAAGTTTTAGCTCAAAGGTTTAATCGTATAACTATTTATTTGAAATAACCTATAAAAAACATGATAAAAAGAAAAAAAGTTAAGAAACAATTGTGTTTATGAAAATCTGCTCACAACTAAATGACTTTCATGTTGCAAGTTGTCACGGAGCTTTCATGAAATATCATGTAAGGGGCCATTGCTAAAGTGACATTATTTGTACTTTCTTTTACTATTAGTAATAATATGTTTTAAGATATGTGTTATGTTTGCGACACGTTTTAAAATATGTCGTAATTATCACTAATTCTTTAATGTGAGTGTTTGATAAACTTTAGAACAAAATTTTAAAAAATATATCACGAATTGTCTCAAGACGTAAAAAAATAAAACACTATCTATTTTATATATAACCTAGTATTAATATAATAAAAACAATACACTTTCTCATTTTTAAGGAAAAAGTCATTCAACATATTTTGAGCGTATAAAAGTCTATGTACATGTAAAAGAATCACGAAAATGTTACGAAACCCAAGTTTGCTATATTAAAGTCCATGAATTTATAAAGAATGCATTTACTTGTGAAAATATATAAAATAATAATTCATAGTTGTGAAAATTTCATGAAGCGGCATTCAACTTTTTAAGAAAAAAAACTTATACAATCTTATGTTGATGAATTTAGGTGATAACAAGATATTATTCTAAATATCTATTCGTAAGTACTTTTATAAGTGACTTTTTCATGGAATAAATAGTAAGTAGATTTTTATACTACTAATCTATTCGCCTAATTAAAAAGTTATTACTTTAAAGACATTTTAAACCAAAAGATAAGAGCATATTTTGAAAAAGTGTGAGAACTATATCTTTGATAAAAGTATAAGCTTCTACTTTTCTTTATCATAAGATCATTTTGTTTAATGTGTATTGTGATGGATTGTATTGATGGAAGTGTTTCTTTTAGTGTGGGGTGGGTTGGGGGGGGGGGTAAGGGTTTACTTCAATTAGTATAGAATTCAGGCCTTGGGGGGTTGAGCAAAAGCATAATCAGTGGTATATGTCTTTCCATCACTTTTCCCCCGTTTTCCATGGGTTGCCTGCATTTATTCCTGGATCTAACTCATTTTTCACTTCACTACTGTTACCACCTTTCACTTTTCATTAAATACCCTACGGTCCTCGTACTATTGGAACACCAACCACTAAGTATGTCTTTTAAGGACAGCATGTCCTTAAGGACATAGGAAATTCGATTCGAATATCAAAGGTTTAGTTTTAGCATATATGATTTTAACAAATGACGGGAAACATTAAAGCAAATAAAATTACAAATACAATATTTATATGTTAAAACAAAATTACATGATCATCTAGACTTGGGTTATGTAACATTGTATGGAGAGTTGCAATACCTATACAAAACAATGTGACTACGTGAGTTGACTTGCATGGTAATGCCGTGTTAGACTTGTTACAATCAAATGAGTTTTTTTTCCTTTAGCCAAACTTCAATGTGAGAGTAGTTATATCTATAGAGTTAATACAGTATGCATTATGTTATGAGATAGCAATGCACCCTTTTTTTCTTGTGAGGGAGAGGGTATCCATACTTACACTAATTTAAGGTTTTTTTTTTGGTCATGCGGCATGTATGAATGTTTGCAAACATGCAGTACACCAGACCTTTTGCTTAGGCATGCAATAGGCGCGGGTATTGGTCGTTGATAATGTGTGTTGCATCTTCGTGGTTTTGTGGTGTCAACACTAGGGCACCACGTTCTAGCAACATTACGTACATGTAGATTTTTCATGATTGTGTCTCTTTAGCCTGTGCTCCGAATCATAATCTAGATTTGGACTTGTGTCCACGCATGTATGAGATGGTGTTAGAAGCTCATGCTCTAGAGTGGAAGATTTGATCTAGCTTGAGCTCTGAAGAAAAATGGTTAATCTTAGTTTTAGAGATATGTATAATATGAATTATGATCTTGTGGTGAAAGATATAATTTGAACCCTTATCTTCAAAGAGATTATGTATTTGGGAGCTTTAAACCTCAAAGAGAAAAATGTATGTCTTACTTTGATCCCCGAAAAGAAAGATATATTCCAAAAGGTAAACTTTCAAAAGAAAGATGTTATCTTAAACATCAAATGTAGCTGGAGCCTAAGCTCTAAAGGTAAATACGATTTAGAAGCCTAAACTCTAGAGGTAAAAGTGTGGTTTGTCAAAGATATGCATTATGGATTGTAGAATTGGGATATAGAGTATTAATCTTACATTTAAGAAGATAACGATTCAGAGAGTATAGAATTTATTGACTTTTTCTTTCAATATACAATATATTGAAAATGGTGAAAGGAAAGAAGATGAAAAATAGGAGGTGGGAAAATATTAAGAGTGAAAGACGAGGGGTTGTGTATAAAATATGAAGTTTATGACCGGTTCAAGTACCGGGAGGTTAATAACCAATGAGGGTTATTCATAGTCTTTGATGATTGGGGCCCATTGTCACATCCAATCAAATCCAGAGATCCAGATAACTTATCTTTTGTTTTAGATTTTTATACCATTAACCTGTTTATATTTTTTTAAGTGTGCCTTACACCATTGAGGGCAAACAACGGCGTTTCTTTTTAACCGCAGACTATATAAAAATCAAAACGGTAACCTCCTAACCGTAAACCAGCGAACATAGCTATAAAAAATAAATAATCAGAAACGGTCCTTGAGTATATTGTTTAGACTTAGGATATCTAATATAGCTAGATTACTAGAACATATATACATTTATTGCACTTGGATGTCGACATGGACATATGGTGCTTTTGGATTTTAAGTTGATCTAACATTTTCTTTTTCATAAATATAAGATGCGAAATTTATATTTACGATGGTGGGGTTGTGGGATTTGAGACGACTTACTTATATTACATTGCAGCAGTGGTACAAAGACAGCGTTAGAGGGGACTCATGCCGGAGCCTAGCACACTCTTAAAAAGATGAGGGCAACTCCTTGAAGCACTATGACCCACTCTTGGGACTACCCAAAGCCAATAATTAAAGATATATGATATATAAAGGTGGAAGCTATATGATGGTAATTTGAGCTTACCGAAACACCCTAAACTTCGAGGTCAAGGTGAGCATTTGTAAGGAGAAAGCCAGTGGCTATCTCATCAACCTCATGTGGCACATTTGTACCGATCATCGAGATAACTATTTTACCGGTTTACGGTAGGAGAATCGAGTTGTATTCAACAACTCATGATGTAATAATTATTTTTTTAAAATATTTTAATATTATAAATACTATGTGGAAATCAAATTTAACATAAGTATTCTACTATATTAGTTATGTTTGAAAGTAATAATAAAATTGTTTTTTTCAAGAAAAAAACTAAAATAATGAAGAAACTTCTTAAAAATAAAAGAGATCAAATAAATTTGAGATCTATTTAGTTTATATATCTAGAATTACAATATCATTATTTTTTCTAACAGGGTGTTAAAAATTCGCCCATTGTACGAGAGATACTAAGTTAACGTGAATTTGGATTATTAAAAACTTTTTAACTATTTGTAAAAGAAAACTGGTCCAGGTCTCTAAAATGACAACCGGACCGGTTTTCAGTCCGACCGGTTAGTTTGATCGGCTTTTATATGAAAGACCCCTTCTTCAAAACTCACTTGGGTATTTTCCATACAATGATGTGTCATGTATTTTGTTTGCCACATGTTTGTGTCATATCCTAGTGACATGTTTTACAAGAACACTTAGATCGCTTAAACAATGGATTTGTATTCAAGAATCCTCATGATACTTGATTGAATTATGAAAACATGGTAAAATACATAGTGTTGCATCAAATTAATGTAATGAGATGATAAAAATATTTAATTCAAAAACAACATAATTATAGTGTCTTCTGTCTTGTACTCTTGTTCAAAATTGACGCACATGAAATTTTACATCATTTTAATATTTGAAGTTAAACAGATAAAACGTAGACCGTTCCTATTATGTAACGTGAAAGAAAAATAAATGCAAGCGATTTGACATGATGAGACGTTGAGAAAAAACAAATCGTTCAGTAAGAATATATACATGAAAACAAGTCGTGCGCTACTTATATTATACGTAATTTCTCATTTCTTTCGGAAAATCATAACTTAAGTCATCTATATGCCAACATGCATGATTCAAGTTTCAAACAAATGATTGGTTTATGATTTCCAAGTTTTGATCTTCTTACACTATAAGCAAATTGAATTTTACCAGTCAATAATTCATAAGTGATTACGAATAGATATCAGATAAGATTTCGTTTCAGACTTTCATGTTTTGAGAAATGATTTTGCTTTTGATGGTGAGAAACCGAACGAAAATAAATCGCATAAAAACTGTTGTTACAAAAGTTACATATAATGGAGCAATATTCGATTTTATGTATCAGCTTTTTTGATGGTTTTCTATTTGTTACCATTATGGTATGCCAAAAGATACGAGATGGTGTGTTTTCACTTGCTTTGTCCATTAGCTTACTGCAGAAATGTGAATGATTCTCCAATATTCTCTTTTCATCAGTCATTTTAACTTCCAACTAAAAAACATTCTTGTTCCTAGGGAACCGTAACAAGTGTTTATAACAACTGAAATAGGCCATAAAAACACCTAATTAATCATATTAGGTAATGGATTAACGACTTCGGTAGATTGGAAAGGGTGGTGTAACTTTAATGTAATGTAATTGTTTGCTTGTTGTTGGCGTCCCCTATTTCTGTCTTAGAGATAGCGTGCTTGGTTCTATTGAAGTGAGCTTTTCAAAAAAAAAGGGTAATGGATTAACCTATCAAAATAACAATCGTTGATCCAGTTAGCCTACCACAAACACTTAATAAGAATCAAACGCGTAACGTTTTACTATATATTCATCTGATACACCGTGCACAATAAAATGGTTCCGCTTTATGATCCTTAATTGTTTACTTAATCTAATATTTGTTTAATTTGTCTTTAATTTTTATAGCTAATTCTAGGGGATTATAAGATTGTGTCATATAAGCAATTTGAACTAAGTTGACACGTCTAGAAGTCGATCTATAAGTAATTGTGATTTGACATTTTTAACACGATTAACTAACTGGGTCATGTTCGATTGGTTTATACAAACCCATATATCAAAACAAAAACAAAACAAAAAAAATCATTGAAAGGCACTTCCCTAGTCGGTATTGATTATAAATATTTGTTACATCAGTTTTCTATCATAAGAGGTGATTTTATATCTATAATATCTATAAACGAAACTCCTAAAATCCTACGTGTCGTGATGCGGTCGCTTCCCCCTTTTATGGAAGCTATCAGATTGCTTAATTTTTAAATTGAGGCCTCTCATTGATTTAACCCAAATTCATGGGTATGGGTCTTACCAAAACAAGATAGCTCTTAAATGGGTTATAACATCTCATTAAATTAAAAATTAATCTTACCAATTATTTGATATGAAAATCCTATAAAATAGGGATATACTAAAAATTAATATCCAATTTAAAAAGAAAATCATATTATTTATAATTAATAAACAATTTTATAGTAAAAAACATAAGCTGGTAATGGGTCACCAAATCCAGATAGCTTTTAAACGGGTTATAACATATCATTTATTTATGAAACCTTTTCATCATCAAACATAAAAGTATATTATTGACTTTCTCACAATAAAGAAAATTAAAATCCAAAAAATAAATATTAAAAAACAAAAAATGTAAAACAACTATTCTCTCAAGCCATCATATTGTTTTATTTATAAATGAAGGCTTCTCAAGCATTTAACTTGAATTCACGGGTAAAGGTCTCACCAAACCCAGATAGCTCTTAAACGGTTATAACATCTTATTATATTAAAAATTAATCTAATCAAATATTTTATATGAAAATCCTATAAAATAGGGATATAATAAAAATTAATATCCAATTTTATTTAAAAAAATATATATATTATTTATAATTAAGAAACAATTTTATAATAAAGAAAATAAACGGATAATGGGCATCACCAAACCCAGATAATTTTTAAACCGGATTATAACGTATCATTTATTTGTGAAACCATTTCATCATCAAACGTCAAGTATATTAATTATTAACTTTCTTACAATACTTAAAATTAAAATCTAAATATACATATATAAATATTAAACGAATAGTGTAAAATAACCTCCGTAATACGGGGGATAAAATCTAGTAGACAATATATAACATGTACAACATCAACATGAATACACAGTGTCATATTATGTACTTCCGTAATATAACTTTACGTTCGACACGTGAATTAAAACTGTTACATTATTTAATACTTGTTTTTTTCTTAACCAAAAAACAATAATGAATCTACTTTTACATCAATTATTAAAGTAAATTTGAAAATAATACTGTCTTTAACATGATTTTATCATGAGTTTTCACCGAACAATTTTGCTCCCAACCTTTCATGATTTATTTAATATTATTTATATTTTATTAAATTCACATCTATCTATCTATCTATCTATAATATATATATATATATATAATTAAAACCCCTAAAATTCTACGTGTCGCGATGTAGTCGTTCCCCTATTTTATAAAAGTCACCAGATTGCTTGATTTTTAAATGGAGACATCTTATTGATTTAACCCAAATTCATAGGTATGAGTCTTACCAAAACCAGATAGCTCTTAAACGGGTTATAACATCTCATTAAATTAAAAATTAATTTTACCTATTATTTGTAGTGAAAATCCTATAAAATATGGATATACTAAAATTTAATATCCAATTTAAAAAGAAAAATATATTATTTATAATTAATAAACAATTTTTTAGTAAAAAACATAATCGGGTCATGGGTCACCAAATCCAGATAGCTTTTAAATGGGTTATAACATATTCATTTATTTATGAAACCCTTCCATCATCAAACCCTAAGTATATTATTAATTTTTTTACAATAAAGAAAATTAAAATCCAAAAAATAAATATTAAAAAATGAAAAATGTAAAACAACCATTCTCTCAAGCCATCAGATTGCTTTATTTGTAAATGAAGGCTTCTCACGCATTTGACCCGAATTCATGGGTAAGGTCTCACCAAACCTAGATAGTTCTTAAACGGGTTATAAATGCTCATTATATTAAAAATTAACCTCATCAAATATTTGATATGAAAATCTTATAAAATAGGGATATACTAAAAATTAATATCCTATTTTATTAAAAAAAAGGATATTATTTATAATTAAGAAACAACTTTATAATAAAGAAAATAAATGGGTAATAACAAAACCAGATAGCTTTTAAACCGGATTATAACATATCATTTATTTGTGAAACCATTTCATCATCAAACCTCAAGTATATCAACTATTAACTTTCTTACAATAAATAAAATTAAAATCCAAATATACATATATAAATCTTAAAAACGAATAATGTAAAACAACCTCCCCTCGGTAATACAGGGGATAAAATCTAGTAATATATAATATATAACAATTAATCATGAAATTTAACAAAATAATATTTTTTTTAACGGTAAAATTTCACTATTATCTTGTATTTGCAAAGATTTAAGCCTTGCTTATGTTATAAGAGAGAGCACCGCAATAAGCTTGCATGCTTTTATCGTGAGATTTGTGTTGATTTCATAGTTTTGATTAAAAACTATTTACTTTGTATTCTTCTTATCTAAAGAAATTATCTGAGTAGAGAACCTTTGTGCCACAAAGTTGGCTCTTTTTATTTTTGTATATGTAGTAATGATTTTGATAGATTGTACATGCATTGGTGTTGGCTGGATGGTTTTGTTGGTAAGGGAACCCAGGTTTGAATCCTAGTGCTGCAAATGATGGTTTATTTTTTTAATTGTGTTATTTTATCATTTTTGTGTGGTAGAATAGTTTATCTTACAACATTAACTTTGGCGTGGATCTGATAGTTTTGTAATCCCATCGGTTTCACTTAACTTTTTGTTCTTTAGTTTTGGTATCGTAACAAGCGTGACGAATACCGACCAAAATTTTGAAGTTTAAAATATAACCAATTGCCTCAACAACCAAGATTGACAATGTTCGGGTGTTACCAAGCCTGAGCTTTACTGACCAACGTTACCCCATTGGTCCACCTTAGTTTTTTAATTGTTTTTGTTTTATTTTTTGTTTTAGTTTCGATGCCATAACGCACACAACCAAAATTGACCGAATTCGTGTCGACTTACCGCCTCAAAGCTGGGACCTACAATTCTTGGGTTTTATCAATGCCCGAATTTTACCAACATAAAATGCTAGTTTATATAATAACAAAAGTGGGTGTATTGTGCTTCTATATTTTTTCCTCATGATGTGGTTGTTGTACTCACTTTATGGTTTTTTTCATTTTTGTTTTCCTTTTTTTTTCTTAGGGTCTGTTTAGTATGGGGTAATGAAATAGACGAGTGAATGGAATTGACGGGCGAACGGAATGAACAAAGGAATGGAATGGATCATTACCATTCCATTGTGTTGTTTGGTTAACATCTAGAAAACTAAAAATGAAATGAATAATTAATTAATGTTGTTAGTCAGGAAAAAAAAAGAGAGGGAATATAATAAAATTGGAGGTACGCGGTGGTGATGGTGGCGATAGTGGTGGTGAGCGGTGGTGGCGGCGGCGGTGAGAGTGGGAGGTGATTGGTGATGGTGGTTGACGGTGGTCAGTGACGGTAGTTGGCTGTGGTAGGTGGTTGGCAGTAACGGTAGGCGCGGTGGTGGGTATTAGCGGTGGTGGTGGTGGGAGGTGGTGGGTAGGTTGAGGTGATGGTGGGTGGAGGTGGTGGTTGTCGATGGTTAATGTGGTGGAGACAGTCGGCGGCGACGCTAGTGGTTGGAGGCGATGACGGTGGTCGGCGGCGGCGGGGGTGGGGATGGTGGTGGGAGGCGGCGGTGGAGGTGGCGTTGGTGGTGGGTGGTAGTGGTGATGGTGATCGATGGTAATAGTGGGAGGGTGGTGGAGATGAGTAGGGTGAAAGAGAGGATGGAATGAAAAAAAAACAAGGGGGATGTATGGAATGAATTTGGGGTGTTTTGGATGGAATAGAATGGATAAGGTAATGAGTGATTTCATTCCTTTAGTCAACCAAACACACTTTTCTTCATTCCTTTGTAAAGGTCCATTCCATTCCACCTCCCATTCCTGCATACCAAAAACTACCTTAATCTTTTTTACTTTTAACCCTCATACTTTTACATCTTCTCCAATTTAACCGCAACGTCTTTTTATTTTCAACTTTGGTCCCCTATACTTTTCATCTCTAATGAATTTTTCGTTTCACGTTTCGGTCAAAATTTTGCGAGTTAATACGCAACAATGTGCATGTGTGATTCAACTATGTCGCAACGTGCGGTCCTAGATCAACTTAGTTATTGTTTCCTATTATTTACGTTTCACGTAGGTGGTTCAACATTTTTACGTCTACCTTTTGTTCGGTTTGCTTTTTTTGTTTATTATTTTTTTATACAAGCTTTTTCAGTGTTGGTACTCGATGGCGGTGATGTAGCATTGGTGCTACTTGGCTCGGTTTATGTAACACCCACAAACTTTTGATCCAAATTTGACAAGTTTATAAAGATAAAGGACTAAAAATAATTGTGAGATAAGTAATGAGAAGAAATGAGAGAAAGAAAAGAAAGCATTATATGTTAAATGAATAAGTATGGAAACTCCATCCCACATGAAAAGTAGGAAAGAAATGAGAGCACTTTATAAAGAAGGAGTTTTTCATGGTAATGTTCTTGTATGGCTAACCATTCTCACTAGTCCTAACGGAGGGTGCGAAGCACCCGACGCGCACGAACACGGACTCGGGCGATGGGCGTAATGTGGCGTTTTGATGGCGCACTTTGCACTTCGCACGCTCGCATCGCCGCGAGCCGCATAAGGGCCGCTGTAGTATTTTTGAACTATGATCAAGATATGACAAGCTATCAAAGTCCAGGGACTGAAAATGAAAATTTAGCACCTTCGCGATACGCGAAGATACATGAAGTAATCTCACCTGGTGCTGACACGTGGCAGGTCTACGGGTTGACTCAGCCAAGCTATTGAGCAACTTCGCGATACGCGAAAAATCCTTCGCTATACGCAAAGGAATATAATATTAATTGCGGCTACATTTGCACTTCGCGATACGCGAAGATCCTTCACGATACGCGAAGATGCACGAATTTTGCCTATAAATAGGCAGCCATGGGGATGAAGTCTCCATCACATCACACACACATTACCTCGGTTTTCGTGCCATAGTCCCGACAATTCCGACACGTTAATTGTCTAGAAGTACGTGCAAAAAGGAGTGCTGCCCACAGGAAGTTTAAGTATTCCGTAAAGAAAAGCCATACCATGTAGGGGTTCTGCCCGATTATTTTATTATATATGGCTTAGACCCTAGTCAGGGGTATAGTCTATACCTTGATCAGTTAATAAGTGAAATATAGCTTTCATAAGATAAGGTTATGAATAAAATATTATTCTTTATTATAAAGATATATCTTATGAATGAAGAAATGAATATACGTTTCTTTATGATGAAGAAACGTAGTATATAAATGTTTTATAAATGAAATGGATATCAAGGTAAAGGTTATGCAAATAGACTTAAGGTCTATAGCTAGATTGTAGATCTAGTTATTTATAAAATGTTATTCTCGTACAAGATCTGAGATAAAGATCAGGCAATTATCAGTGAGACACGTTGATTATAAGGTGAATACGTCCAACATTTTTATGAATGTTTTATGACGTGAATACGTCCATGTACTGTTTTAAAGATATTTATGGAGGGTTATCCATAAATAAAGAGTCGGAAAAGATTTTATATGAGGGTTGGTACGAATCCTCTATGTTTATGAAATGTTTACTCTTATAAACTATGGACTGTTATCCATATGCAAAGAGTTATGAAAGTATTTGCATGAGGATTGGTTCACATCCTCTAAAACGTTTTGATACAAGGTAGTACTAAACACTCAGGCTAAAATACATGTGTCTGGATCCATACATAAATGTTTTGTAGTGGGCACACTACAAACATACTGACCATGAGGCAAGTGACTGTCTCTAGGGCGAGTGAAGTCCGATTATGTGGTCTATTGGTATGTTTAGTTCCGATGAGATGGGATAAGGCCCACTGAGTCGTTGAATAGTATTGGTGTTGTGTCATAACGAAAATGATTTGCATATGATTATGTATGATGAATTATGAAAACCTTTTTGTTGAGTCAGCGTTATGCACTAGCACATAGCTGACGTATTTTCCCCACATTTAAGGGAAATAGTAAATGTTAGAACAGACAAGCAAGACAGATAAGAAGATTGAGGACATAGTCATTAGAGGTGATCTGATGGCTCAAATATTTAAAATACTGTGAAGAATTATATTTTAAAATGACAGGTGTTTTAAAATGGGTATTAAATTCCCGAGATTTCAATATAATGATATTTTATTCAAAAGACTTCCGCTAAAAGAACATAACTCTGATATATTTACAAAACAGGTACCAACTATTGGTCATACGCCTAGGTCCTAGGGCGGGATGTGACAGTTTATGGCCCCGCTGCAACAAGAGGGTTTTCTTAATGGTTCACAAAAGTTATTGGCCGCGGGAGAAAGGATGATGACCGAAGACGTTGGTGGTGGTGGTCATGACTTCATATTTTCAAGTGAAGTGGGTGTGTAATAAACGGCTTTACACCCCGCCGCAACCCGCGGGTGTAAACACTAGTTAGATAATATTTAATGGTTGGGAGGCCTAGTTAGACATGTAGTTTGTTTTTTTTAGGACTTGGTCTTCTGGTTCAATAATGATTAAGCCTGAGAATTATATACGGTCTCAGATTTGAAACCTAACTAAAGAGGGTTTTCTAACATTACTGAGTGTCACACCCTTAAATTTCGACTAACGGAGTTTTATTTCGAGACGTGTGACATACCCGGATCTAACTCATTTGTTATACCAAACAACCAATTTAAAATATTCAAAACATTACTTAAGTCTCATTCAAACATGAGAAAACTAAAAACAAACCAAACCGTTTAAAGTTTTGCGGAAGCATAAAAGTAATTGTTTAAAATAATAAACCATGTGCTCAAACATGCACAACTCATCGAATGTAAACGATGTGAAATAAAAGTTCAAGCGACAAGCGTGACTCCAGACATATGCAATGCAACCCACTTCGTAGCATATCTAGCAACATGGGCAAGTATAAATACTCAATGGTCAATACGAGGTTGGTGAGTTTATAAGTTATAGTAAAAGTAGCATGTATAGTATATGTAGTATACATAGAATAAGTAGTGTATATATAAGTAGATCTAGCACTTTTCAAATATACTAGGGTAGCTAACCCATTTACAAGCTACTACCGAAGCTGACTATATATAGGCCTTCTTGCCAGGTCTATCACAAAACACTAGCGCATGTATGTTAGGACAATTTACACTCGTCCAACCTCCAATCGAGTTTTAGCAGGTTGGGTTTGTCAAACCTAGTATTGCTACTTAAATTTCCCCGTGATCTCATCCTAACAGTTCAAGGTATGTAAGGACTTTAAGTGATATGAGAGCATCTAGTATACACTTGTGATATATAAGGAACTACATAAATCCAAAACAAGTCACTGATTTTTCCTCCAGAAAACCACTATGTCTGTGTTTTCTCCTGGAAAATAAGTATAGGCAAATGTTTTGTGTTAATCCAGAAAACAAGTAAGTAAAAGTGTTTTGTGTTTTCTATCCAAAAAACAAATGTACGAAAATAGTTTTGTGTTTTCCCTAGAGAAAGCAAGTAGTAAACATGTATAAACTCACCTGGTGACGCGTGCAATAGACTTTTCTCAAACCAACTGAATGCACTTGACTCGCTAACTGTTACTTAGTACAAGTGTTTAAGTGATGAGAGTGTGTTCAACAACACATGACTCTAAGACTCACGTATGGACTCACACACAAACACAAACTTGGCCCGCCCATTGGTTATTGAAATTAATGTCGATAGCTTTAAGTTGTTCTAGCATGCATCCTATGTCACAACAAGATCAAAACATCAAGCAATTGTCATGTATTTCCAAAATCTGATCAAGTAATTCCGATATAGATTTTTGCATGTACAACTTAATTTATTTAACTAAGCATTACGTAGATATAAAATCCACAAATATTACCACATAAGCATGCATGAATAGGGTTTCTCAAATATTTTTATTATATTTTACCTTTGTGTAAAATATTCACAATAAATCAATAATCACAAGTAGGCATAGATAATCCATCAAGTTGCAATAAAAAGTATAGACTTGGTTAAACCATTAAATTAAACCAATTCAAGCAAGGATAATTGGGCTAGAATACTAACTCAAAATGTGAAGTTCTATAAGTGGAAACAATCCAATTTGATTTTTCAATCTCATGTTATGATGTCGGGAAATTAGGTCAGAAAACATATTTTCGAATCAGATTTGACATGCTGTTTTGTAAAATCAGAAAAATAATGATCCACTCTTTCAAAAATTAGAAAATATAACTTTATGGAAACTAGACTCAAAGTAGAACATCATGGAATCAAGAATCGATGAAAAACAATCAATTAGCATCGAGTTACAGACCAATCAATAAACGAGAATGAATATGCCAGAATCTATTGTCATATTGTCCTAAACACATACAAGATCATGCTTAAATCATTCCTAGGGTTTCTAATCAAGAAAAATCAATCAAGTATCATCATAAGCATGAATGAACATCAATATTACAGATATATTGGACATCTAGGGTTTTTCCACAAGTAAGAATAATAGATAAGCAAGAAACAAGGATTAAACGTTAATTACTTCATGTTTTGATTAATTGTTGAAAGGAACACACAAAATTGCCCCATGTGTGTGTTATTGTTTAAAGACGGTTTTGAAGAGTTATGAGACATTAGGGTTCTCAAAAATTGGTTTTATAAAAGCATTCTCGTCTTGTTGCTTACTCGCGCTACGCAAAGCATGAGTGCCACGCCTGTCGCGATGCGCAAAGGGTTTAAAACACTTTTTTAAAATTTTATTATAATAAACAAGTAAACTAAACAAATATAATAACAGGTCATGTAACACATAATCATTTAGCATGCAATGATTAAATTATCTAAGTTATTTAACATTTATGGGTTCGACATTAATCACCAACACGCACTGACGAACTCGTGTGTGTGACTCGTTACTGACTCATGTAAACGCTATGCATGACGTGTAAGATAACGGAGTTTGAGTTAACGGGGCTAACATGAAAATGCGGGGTGCCACAGTGAGTTTCCTCCTTTATGGTGTTCATGGGTGAGTCAGGCAAGGAGCATCAAAATCAGTATGGACGGTTAAAATCCCGTCTCAGGAAGACTCACTTGGGTATTGGAGGTGGTTCTAATTTGGATTGTTCACGAGTTAAGCCCAAGTCAAGCCAAGGTGGATTTGAGCTCGAAATTAAACAAAGAAGCTTGGCTCGACTCGAGGTCCAGCTTGAAGTTGAACAAGCATAGGATTGAGCCATGACCAAAGCCGAGCTTAGGTCAAGCTCAGTTTGATAATAGCAATGAACCAACTCGACTCAGATAATTTAAATCAAGTTTTTTTAATTAATTTTATTTAAACTTTTATCAATCAAGCTATAAGCCACAAGATTTTTAGCATGGTATATACTCCTAACCATAAATCAAGCCAATAATCCTATTAAAAATTAAGATCCATTTAAAAAATGTCGCATGGGGTGTAGTGTATGTTCTAAAATTTAGGAAACAACTTCTTCAAATCTTTACTTTCTTTTTTTCTTGACAATTTCGTAAGCTTAAAATGTAAGGTAGCGTTTGATAGGCGGGAATAAAAAACATAACAGAATAGGTCATTGCTAAGGAATAAAAAAAAAGTGTTGATTGGTTAATGGAATGGAAAGATCCATTACATAGTTCATTCTATTCCCTCTAAACCCACCACCACGACCACCGCCACCGTCCACCACCACCGCCATCGCAACCCACCACCACGACCACCGCCCACCGCTACCTCTAACCATCTTCGCGGCTACCCACCACCAACCACCATTGCTTGTTGAACCCTGTGATTTGTGTGAAAGTAGGATACTCCAAATTCAATCAGTAAATGATCAACTTACCACCCTTTCTTTCGGAGGACCGCCGCCACCTACCACTACTAACCGCCACCTCTCCAACCACAGCCGCCACCCACCGCTGCCGCCACCGATCATCTTCATTACTCACCACCACCACTCACCACTACCCCTACACCACCAAATTGAGTCACCACCAAATTTATTTTGTTCATTCGTTTACAAAACAACACAAAGTAATGATTCATTTCATTTTCACATGGTAACCAAACAAGACAATTGAATGGTAATGATTAATTCAATTACCTCGTTCATTCCATTCCCATATTCATTTAATTCTCTCATCCATTCCATTACCCCATACCAATCATACCTAAGAGTAAACAAAAGGAAACACAAAGATTGTCCTACTAGAAATTTGGTTCCATTTGATCGAAAAAGAAACTTTCACGTGGGGTGAATATGTTTTAAAATTTTTGTAACATTTTAAAAAGCTTTTGATGATTTTATAAGTTTAAAATCAAACTTAAAGAGTAAACAAAAGGGAACTTGATAATTTATAAGTTTAAATCCAAGAGTAGAAGAAACAACAAATTAAAGATTTATAATTGTTAGGAGAGCGTTAACTAACTCATCCTAATCCACACTAGTAATCCTTATTACATTGTCTCACTATTTGGGTAGTGAAAGTTCCTTCACTATCTTCTCTAAATGGGTATGGATCACCTTTCATTATATCACTAATAGGGTAGTGATCACCTTTCAACATCTCACTAATTAATATGGTGATCACCCTCCAAAATTTCATTAAATGGATAACGATTACCCCTTCAACATCTTACTAAACATGTGGTGATCACCCTTACATTCCCCCCACCCACTTACAGAAAGTATATAGATAAATGTTAAGTGGAAATACTATAGTATATCTCATAAACAATTCAATACCTAACACATAAATGTTAAAAAGGGATACTACAATGAATTTTCTAAATACCATTTCACCGGCATTCCTGTAATCTCTTAATTAAGAGCATTTATATTGAGGTCTCTAAAACATATGGTATCTTTTAAATCTATATAAAAAATGTGGAGAATGGTAAAAAACAACCTAAATCATTCCTCTATCCGTTTATCTAAAATAGAGAAAAAAAATATAGGGATACAATATTGAATCTCTAAATATCAATATTTACTATTCAATATTTATAGATGTTTATGAGTGGATATAAGTATACACGAAAGAGGAAAAAAAATATACTACTTAATTGAATATGGGTAAATATGGAGAGGTGGATGTATGGGGTTTTATAAGATCAATAATTTTAGAGATAAATGAGAGTTTTAGTTAAATTTTTGAGATAGAATTGAATGTAAATGTTCCAAACAACACTAAAAGCATGTTGATTTGTAAACACCTAATAAAAAGGTGATTGCACTTAGGTTTTGGGTTTTCGTAACATAATGTATAACTTAATCAACTTTTAAGTAATTGAAAACTACATAGACATAATCGGTTCAGTAATTAGGTTAAAGGGCAATTCCTAGACTAAGGAACCCGACCAAGTCACTTAATGATCCGAATCCAAATAAAGACCCGCGCTAGGATGTTTTCTAAACAATTACCAACACATTATATAGAATTGCAAAGCATGATGTTTATTAACGATTATAGAAAAAATAATTGACACATTGCTAATGCAATCATATAAAGAAAAGGTGTTTCTTTAAAATGTTAATACCTCACATGTATTAAATTAATAATAACATAACTCGACAACACATAACTGAATGATTAAAGCCTATTCATCTTTAGCACATAAAAGACCAAATTGAATACAAGTTGCTAGCAAAATCTTACACCTGGGATTGGTCATGGGTGGATTAGCTGCTCATATACATAATTCAATCTTGAATTTGGTTGACTTGGGAATTGATTCGGAATTGAGTAGATGAAGTGATGCCTTTTTATTTCCTATTGTCGCTTCTTGTTCGACCTCAGACCCTAAAGAGTCAATTGAAAAACCCTAACCTTATGCTTTGAATACCTCTTTAAACTAAAGTGTTTTGTCAAATAATCAATTAGCATAGGAAACTCTCCCCCAACATATGATAATATGTCATGGTATAGGATACTATAGGGTCTCTATACTATGATGAAAGGCTCTTAATCTGTGTTTAACCTTCACTTGGCCTACGCTGCCAGCATATGATACTCTAGGGTCCATTTTCTTACAATTTCTATTGCTTTGGTTAGGAATCTACATAATGACTTCTATTTTGTTTATTTCCCACTTTCACCCTACATATAACAAACATATATAACAAACATATAAAACATAATCGTGTTTACCACACAATTGGATTAAAAACTCATAATTAACTACGATAAAAGCATGGAAATAATTAACCCATCAGGACTGAAACCCACAACATCTTAGCAAGGGAGAAGATGACAAAATCTATATTTTATCTTCTCCGTCATCAAATAACTTATAAATCAATCTCAATGACTAATATAGTTTAATACACCAGTAAACCAATTTGTTCATATGCTTTTTTTTTTCAATTTTAAACGTTTGCTTCTACATGTGTAGAAAGTTTATTACACATGCGTAGGTTATGTATAAAAAATATATCTACTCATGACTTACATATATTCTATAAACAATTTTGGTTATATAACTTTTTAGATATAAAAATATATGAATAAATATTGCATTTTAACTTTTCTTGTATATTAAAAGGTCTTTTTTTCAAATTAAAAAATGAATGATTTATATCAAATTTCTATTCTCGCAAAAAAAAAAGTCTTTTATAGAGTGAGATTCATTACAAAACACTACACTATTGTGAAATAAAGAAGAACAAATCTAATAATTATAATGGTGGTATGCAATTAAATAACCTTGTTGTGTAGCATGGTACGTAATATATAATTACAAAGCACACATTATGTGATTATATATAAACGTTTATACCCCTCGCCTGAAATATATGCATGTGTTGCCTTTAAACAAGAATTCCCCCAAACCGATCAACCCCCCACCCCCACCACACTCACCTAAATTATATGCGTCTGTTGCCTTTAAACATGAACTATCCCCAAACCAACCCTCACCCCACCCACCCACCCACACACAAAGTTTTATATATATTATGTATTATGTATTTTAGTTGGGAAAATTATTAAAATGACACTTTTTAAGAGAGATTAATTATAAAATGACCCAAATATTTTGAAGATTCTCAAAATAGATCAAATAATTTGGATCGGGGCTATGCATTGGAAAAAGATTCTTAATATGAGGATGCAGGCCAAATTTTTGAAAATGTTGAGGGAACAGGGCAAATATGGGAATAATGTTGATACACACAGCCAAATTTTTGAAAATATTGAGGGAGTAAGCCATATTTCTGAGTTAACTTTTTTTTTTATCCAAAAGTGTCTTCCTAGATGGTTTTTTTTATATTTCTTACCTGATCTGTACAAATTTTCAAAATCTTGGAAAATGTACCTTTTTAATTTCGTCTTGGGAGACGCATTTGAGAGAAATTTGTTCAAAGGAGACGAGATTTTTATTTTCTTGACATAAGTTGGAATCCTGTTTACGCCGACAAGATTTATTTTAAATCCGTCCACACTGACAAGATTTAAGAAGATTCCGCCCACACCGACAATATTTTTTATTAACTAAGTTTAAGTAACCAGAACTTATATTTGTTTATTTGCCTAACTTAGTTTTAAAATTAAACATCTATAACATTTTATCAATGGAAGAAGAAGAAGAAGAAATCTTGAAGATATAATAAAATGAAGATTAAGGAAACTTAGTTAATAAAAAATATTGTCGGTGTAGACGGAATCTTCTTAAATCTTGTCAATGTGGATGGGATTCCAACTTATAAGAGGAAATAAAAATCTCGTCTCCTTGGAACAAATTTCTCTCAAATGCGTTTCCCAAGACGAAATTAAAAAGAAACATTTTCAAATATTTTGAAAATTTGTACGGATCAGCTAAGAAACATAAAAGACCGTCTAGGAAGACTGCTTTTTGAGAAGAAAAGTTAAATAAAAAATATGTCCTACTCCCTCGACATTTTCAAAAATTTGACATGCTCCCTCATATTAATGATCTTTTCCTAATGCGACGCCCCAGTCCAAATTATTTGGTCTATTTTGATAATCTTCAAGATATTTGGGCCATTTTATAGTTTCTTTCTCTTAAAAGACAATTTTGAAAATTTTCCCATTTTAGTTTAGTTTATAGTTCTCTATTTAACTCTTTAATTGGATGAACGTAGCATTTTATGCGCTTGTTCACCTTAAAGGTGTAAAACATCTGATCTTATGGGATAAGTTCTTATTTAAGGGAATCGACTTTTAGTGGAACTATGGCTAAAGGTTGAATCTTTTCCATCATTAAGGTTAGTATTTTATACCATTATACCATAAAATTAGCTTTCAACGATTAAATGATAATGATGCTTTAATAATATATATACTTAACAAATATAGTTAATAATTATAGTGACATCTTTTATAATTTAAATATTTATAGCATCTTTAATAATAATAATAGATAATTATAATAATGATTTATTGTTTTATTTGATTGTATGACGACAGAAGTAGTAACAAAAATAAACTACAAACTTTTTACCAGTATATGAATTACTTCACATTATGTGTTTTAATCCGATTCAGTTTATATATTTTAAAATTAAATATATCATAAATTTCCACAAACAGCTAAAGGTTAAAGCCTCAACTTCAAAACTAAAACTTATAACTAATTAAAGAAGGGACATGGGTTCATGAGATAAGTTGTTAAAGCCTCAACTTCAAAACTAAAACTTAACTAATTAAAGTGATATAAAAGAGGGTTAAGTATATATATAGATTTTTATCAACTAACAAATTAAAGTACTTAATTTTGTAAAGTAAATTACACATATGACACATCTAAGATACATGTATTAAAGAAGGTTGTTGGGGTTTATAAGAATTGAAGTTTATGCTTAACTTGAACAAGTTTGCCAACATATACCAGAGACAAAAACCAAGTTACACCAAATTCAGCCTATAAAGATCAATCACGAACAAACTCAAATTTAATGAAGGGGTAGATTTGAAGAAGTTGTTGATGAATTACATTTTAAGATAATTTCGACGAGTGCTATCATACAGTGGCCGTTGAAGCAAGTGACTATGAATTCAACAAAAGTCTCAACTCTCCACATACACTTAAATCACTTGTAAGTTGTAACTAAACATATAATTTAAATTTCCATACATATAACTTTATGAAAAGAAAGCATAACCAAATACAAAATATTGATTTTTTAAAAAAGTAAGCAACCAAGCTAAAGAACTAAATGTAATGTTGTTGTAAAGGCGTCCAACATTTTGTATGGTGGAGGAGAAAACTATATCGGAGTAGAGATTCGGGTACATCCAATTAATGGCCGTCAAATCCTTGTGGCCTCCACAAAAGACAGACAGGTAGTATTAACCAAATGGCCTTTTCGTAATTAAGTGGCCGACTAGGGGCACTTCCTTATCCTCCAACTCCCGTCAACTCCGCAAACCAACATCTGCCGTCAAATCGTAACGCCGTTAAATATCTATCTAGGTCACTCTTAAGTCTAAAAAGCCAACTGCACTTAATTATCACCTTTGCAATCATTGTCCTTACGCTACCTCTTCTTCTCTCTCTCTCTCTCTCCGCCGTCCACGGCGGCGTATCTCTCTCCGACCACCAACCAAACATGTCCGATTATTATTATTATTATTATTAAACTCCTCCTTGTCGATGGATACCAACAGCATGAATAATATGAATAACATGAACAACATAAGAACGGAATCTCATGTAGCTCAGAAGAACCGACGGCATAAGCTGAGATTCCAACACAACTCCGACGACCCGACCCACCAAGATCCTTACCGACCCGTTTCATACGACCCGAATGTATTCCCACCCGAAATGCTTCATTCCATTGCCAACAACCCTCACCTTTTATTACCTCCAAGTCATACTTTCATCGATCAAGATTCGGGTTCGGTATCGGTTTCGGGTTCATCTCCGGCGAGTTTTGCTCTTCCGGCGACGTGTAAAGTGATCGATCAAACCCAGATGCAAGCAAGCAATGATCACTGGAACGTCGTTGGTTCCATGAACATTGATCAAACTTATGCTCAAACATCCGGTGAGCTTGCGGCGTTTGGCTGTGCACCACCACCGTATTACCCAAACACACTCCAAGAAGTTGTCACATCCGCCACCGTTGGATCGCATAACTGGATGAACGGTTCAGATCAATTAGGGTTTACACAAGGATTATCTTTATCATTGTCATCGGTTCCTCAAGCCAAACCCGAGTTTCCAACGTTAAACCATTGTCCGAAAGCGGGTTCGGACCACCCGAAACAGTTGATGGATATGCCATCTTTTGCGCACCGGAACGTCGGGCCGCTTGGGCCGTTTACGGGTTACGCCACGATTCTTAAGAATTCGAAGTATTTGAAGCCTGCTCAGGAGTTGTTGAGTGATAGTTGTAAGGTTGGAGGTCAAGATTTGGTTCAGGCGTGTGATAATACGAGAAAGATTCTTGAGGAGGAAATGAGTAGGGTTTCGGGTGAGTCGGGTGCATCTTCATCGACTGGTTACGGTTCGAATGATCATGTTGCGGGCCGGAGTGGCTCGGAATCGTATAGGCCGGAGTTTCATCATAAGAAAGCCAAGTTGTTGTATATGCAAGAAGAGGTATTATTAATCTTGATTAGTTAATTTTTATAATCCGAACTATCGATTGAGTGGTAATAATCCGTACTTGTTATAACGTGTCCTATGACATTTCTAACTTTAATTTTTGTTGCAATGGGCAATTCCACTAGCTTTATCTTCGCGTACGAACAATTGGCTATTTTTATTCTAATGAAATTGTTATAAATTTGTTTTAAAACAACTTGAATAAAAGTTAAGTGCAATGGTGCACACGGAGTTATTTTTCGGTCAGAGTGGGATTATCCTTAACGAAACTAGAAGTTATAAGTGTTAGTGGTCACGTTACAAAGTATGTATCATTTTTGGATTAGCAAAGTAAACTTTCTATAATAACTAGTACACTTGTGCAATAATTAGCTCAAAATGTTCTTGATTTAAAGGTGTTTTGTGATGATGTTTTAAAGTGATTACGCTATGTAGGATAACAACTTTGGATAAGCTAGTTACCTTCACATAATTAATTAATCAATATTTTTTTCTATAAAAAAAATTATTTTAGTTATAGAAGCTTTATTTATTCTGATTAAATTTATCATATTTTGATAATATGATTCATTATGTAAATAAATGATTAATTAATAATATCAACGTTGTTTATAGATATTTGAATTTGGAAGGTCCAAAAGCAAGCACGTTGGAACGTTGGAAACTCTTATAAACCAACCAATTAAGCCTACTTTAAACTGTAGTTACCCCACTGTCTCGTCACTATTAAAGTCCTTAATCCTTTCATAATTGAGGTTTCACATGCTATGTTTTCCCGCCCCATTAATCTTTTCATTACAACTATAATCCAAACAGCAACAGTCTCCCCCCCCCCCCCACTGATCACTGTCACTAAAACTAACGTTTAGTGACAGTTTTTTTTTTTTTACTATTAAACCTTCATATGTTTTATGTTAATGTTTTTTGTTACTATGTCTCTTAAAGGTATGCAGAAGGTACAGGCAGTATCATCAGCAAATGCAAATGGTGATTTCGTCTTTTGAAACAGTCGCGGGACTTACTTCAGCAACACCGTTCGTGTCGTTGGCTTTGAAGTCGGTTTCTCGACAGTTTCACTTTGTGAAGAATGCAATTTCTGAGCAACTCACACAAATGAAGAAAACGTTTGAAGATTTGTGTTCTCCAAGTAGAATATTTGATGCTAATAATGCAAACGATTCGTTGTCTCAATTGAAGTCTATGGACCATAACCTTCAAAGACATGGGAAATCTAGTGGCGGAATGGGATCTTATGCGAACCAACAACCGATATGGCGGCCTCAGCGTGGTCTCCCTGAACGTGCAGTCGCAGTTCTAAAGGCTTGGCTATTCGATCATTTTCTTCACCCGTAACACTCTATGCTTTTTCTATGCATATAAACATGATATTTTAGTTTACATTTATGTTTATATGATGTAGCACTTTTGAAATTCGATTTTGTTTAGGTATCCTTCGGATGCGGACAAGCATATGTTGGCTACTCAAACTGGATTAACTAGAAATCAGGTTAGAATTCTAATCTCTATGTCAATATTTCGTTTCAAAACCAATTAATAGTATGTTGAGAACTGCCACCGCATAATGAAATTTTACAATTTACTTCAAATGTGATACACAACATGATTATGTAAATGTATCTGTTTTCTCTCACTACTTTTGATTATCTTTTTTGCATTATTTACAAATGTGTTATGCGGTTACTATGGTTATCAACATGTTATTGGTTATGTAACGAGTGCCCCCCTTATCATTAAATAAAAACATTGATTTGTATGCACAAGATTCTTCTATTCATTCATTATCTATTGATATGCTCATGTGTAAGCAATTTAATATTGCTACATGTGGGGAACTAGGTGCATCCATGAAACTGAAATAACCGACATAATCAAACCAAACCGAAAACCAACCGTTTGGTTTTATGTTTTTTTTTCTCGAAAACCAGGTTTTCATTTCGGTTTTGCATGTACGAAAAATTGAAAAAATGAAACCGACTTTCATAACTGAATTGGAACTGTAAAACCGCGAAAATCGAACTTTTTTTATTGAATTTATGGATTGTAGTTTTTACTTTTGAATGTTGAGTAATTTATACAAGAAAAAATAAATAAATAAATGATGTAGCCAAAAATTTTAGATTCAAACTTGTAATAATCAATCAATCATAAATCAACAACAGGTTCAAGCCTTATTTTGGCACATTTTTTTTTCCCGATAATTATAAGCCCAAATGAGAACAGAAAGAAAAAAAAACAAAACAATGAAAACCGAAAACAAACGGTTTTCAAAAATCCAAAAAACTGAATCAGATTCAGTCCAAAACCGACACATGCAAATCCCTTAAGGAGAACTAGACGCGTGATCCCGGGACACCATAACTAGGCATGTGATCCCGGGACACCACAATGTGCTTCGAGACCAATAATATACATTTCATGGTCTATTGAATTAGGTTTCGAACTGGTTCATAAACGCGAGAGTGCGTATATGGAAACCTATGGTTGAAGAAATCCACACCCTTGAAACAAAAGGCTTAGCAAACTCGAACTCAAACAACCCTCCAACCGACAGTCAAGACACGAGCCACATGGACATAGGCTCATTGACGAACAAGCAACAAGCCGAGGGTTTAAGGACTTCTGAAACCCTGACCATGGTCAACAGTCAAAATGAGCAACTATGGGACCACGAGAAACGGTCAAGGTCCGATTACCATATTCCCGAACCCACCATGGATCGGTCCTTTACAAACATCATGCCCTACCAACGAACCACATTCGAGGCCAGTGGAATGGGGCCTGTATCACTCACATTAGGACTCAGGCAGAACGCGGAACACGTGCAACAGTTACAACAGCACGAACAACAGCTTCGACAGCGGTATGGAGGTCAGTTGGTTCATGATTTTGTAGGGTAGTTTTGTAACGGTGAAATGGTACATGTAGCATCAAGAAAATCGTATAACATGGAAAAATATTGGATTTTTCAGGAATCTAATCAGAATTACGGTAGTGGTAGATGGCATATTATTGGTTATTTCCAGGGTTTTTGTTGGTTCTGTAAACCCAAATCCATGATTTTGTAAGTTTCAAAAACTAGGAAGGAATCACTTTCCTCTTATAGCAAATTATTATGTATGAGGTATTAGTAGCATACATTTGTTAAATTATTAACGTTTTTTATAGATTGAATCTAAATTTGGGAGGTAGTAAATTGGATTGGATTTATGAATTAGTTAGATAAAATCCACCATACACGTGCTTTACAATAAAATCAAATGATAGCAGGCTAAACAATGATGCTGTGCGGTACAAACTACACACACAAAAAATGACCCAAAAAAAAAACCCATCTAATATAATGACACGTTTCTGTAATTGAATACTGAATCTAACCAAAACTGATTATTTTTTATTACTATTTCTCTTATTTTTACTCATAAAAATTTTAGAAAACAAAAATACAGAGAAAATGAATAGTGCATTCCTATGTATAGAAAACTAGGTTAGATCCCGTGTTAAACACGGACGAAAATATATAAAACTTCATATATATACATACATATATCTATATCTATAATATATGTAAACGAAACCCCTAAAATCCTACGTGTCGCGATATGATCGCTCCCCCCTTTTATGGAAGCCACCAGATTGTTTGGTTTTTAAATGGAGACCTCTCATTGATTTAACCCAAATTCATAGGTGTGGGTCTTACCAAAATTAGATAGCTCTTAAACGGATTATAACATCTCATTGAATTAAAAATTAATCTTACCAATTATTTGATATGAAAATCCTATAAAATAGAGATATACTAAAATTTAATATCAAATTTAAAAAGAAAAAGATATTATTTATAATTAATAAACAACTTGATAGTAAAAAAAACATAAGCGGGTCATGGGTCACCAAATCCAGATAGCTTTTAAACGGGTATAACATATCATTTATTTATGAAACCATTCCATCATCAAACCCTAAGTATATTATTAACTTTCTTACAATAAAGAAAATTAAAATCCAAAAAATAAATATTAAAAAACGAAAAAGATAAAACAACCATTCTCTCAAGCCATCAGATTGCTTTATGTGTAAATGAAGGCTTCTCACACATTTGACCCGAATTCACGAGTAAATGTCTTAGCAAACCCAAATAGCTCTTAAACGGGTTATAACATCTCATATATTAAAAATTAATCTCATCAAATATTTGATATGAAAATCCTATAAAATAGGGATATACAAAAAATTAATATCCTATTTTATTTAAAAAAGATAATATTTATAATTAAGAAACAATTTTATAATAAACAAAATAAACGGGTAATGGTTATCACCAAACCCAGATAGCTTTTAAACCGGATTATAGCATATCATTTATTTGTGAAACCATTTTATCATCAAACCTCAAGTACATTAATTATTAACTTTCTTACAATAAATAAAATTAAAATCCAAATATACATAAATAAATATTAAAAATGAATAATGTAAAATAACCCCCGTAATACGGGGAATAAAATCTAGTGTATATATGTGTGTGTATGTGTGTGTGTTATATATTTTAATGAATTGTAAACGGCAGATAATCTAACATTATTAATATAATGTATCATATTTTTGTTTTAATTAAAAAAATCCAACATACAAAGAAAAACAGAGATAAATAACAATTTAAAACATATTTCTAACCTATACCATGAAATAAAAAAGGATATATTAATTAAAAGTTCATCATGCACTGAAATCATATGTTGTAACCAACAAATCGTAAACATGCAAATGTTGAAACATAAGTTGTGTGCTATAAAAAATATTTTTATTGAAATTATAAAACATATAAGTAAACAACATAAAGAATGCTACAAATATGAATATAATAATGAGATATAAGAATTATAATTTTGATTAAACCGTTTAATAAAGTAACAATAAAATCCAAACTTTGTGACTTAAACCACCATTTCAATTGAAACATCCATACATCCAGTCTAAACGTTCATAAATAATTTCTCAAAATCCAAAAAAAAAAAATAGCAAAGTCTCAAAATTTTAGTAAATAACAATGAAGACAAGTTGCTTTAAAATAGTATAGTAAGACAAGATGTAGATGTTGTAAAATAAGTTGTGTGCTATAAAAACTATTTTTATTGAAATTATAACACATATTAGTAAACAACATAAAGAATGCTACAAATATGGATATAACAATGAGATATAACAATTATAATTTTGATTAAATCGTTTAATAAAGCAACAATAAAATCCAAACTTTGTGACTTAAACACCATTTCAATCGAAACACATCGAGTTCAAACGTTCATAAATAATTTCCCAAAATCTAAAAAAATAGCAAAGTCTCAAAATTTTAAAAAATAACAATGAAGACAATTAATTGCCTTTGCTACTCAATAAATGGTGATTATAACCATTTATTTTGAAACATTCTCCAACTTATGAGTTACTGTTTAAAATTAAATTGTTTATTAAGTGGATAATTTATTTATAGAAATTATATATTTGGCATCCTATGTGGATAACCTAGTTAAATAACACATGAAAAAGATATGTTGCTTTAATAGTATAGTAAGATAAAATCTGACAGCATTTACATTGTAATCCATATCATCATCATCGTCATCGGTTTTGACACTTCTTTGATTTAAAAAAAAAATAGCAATACATTAATAATGATAAATTATTTCATTGAAGAGATATAGATATAAAAATAGATATTTAGATATGAGGTTTGGAGTTTTTAAGTTTTGAATAAACACATGTTTCAATGTGAATACTTTTAAGTCAGTTCCTAAAGTTGATTATTATTTTTTTTAGAAAATGAGATATAGTTTTAACTTTAACTTAAATCTTAGAGCGTTCTCATCCAATATCTCATTTAATGTGAAGGGTGTTTTTATAAGTTAGAGAGTGATTCAGGGTGTTGTGAGTGAAGAGTTTTTATAATTTAGAAAAAGTGATGATTTTTCTGTATATTTGAAAAGTTACTGTTCATCATCTATAATTTTTAATATATTTTGAGAGTGGTTGTGATGAAGGAAAGAGAAAAGGTATAAAAAGTATTATTTAATTGAAATAGAGAGAGAAAATGTAGTGAGTTTTAATGTAATTTTTGGTTTAAGGATAAGAAATAGGATGAGAATGCTCTTAAAAAGAGATCTACTCTAAATTATAGGGATGGGGTTGTTTTGAGAACCATATGCGAATGCTCCAGTGGCATCCTGTAAAGTATGATATATTAGCGAATAACTATTTTTGGAAGTACGATGAACGAAGCCTATTCTAACACCAACTACAAAGATAATTGCGATAAATTGTATATAGATAGCAAATATTAACTGACGTTATTGAAACCTAGAGAGCTTGAATAGTATGTATGGATTTATAGGTTATAATAGGAAGCATGGTTTTTTATGAAGTCTAAAAAGTAATCTAGTCTATTTATTTTGAAAAAATGAATGGTTGAGATTAGTTTATAAGGGAAATCAAGTGTTAGATAAGGGGAATGGCAAAATAAGGATAACCCGTTTATTGATTGTCTCTCATCACATGCAAGACATATGTCAATTCCTCCAATATTTTAAAACGTTTATAACTTTTTATACGACATTTAAAAAAGATAACACCACCGTAATAACGAGTGTTTTTATTATTTATATGAGTACCATATTTCTATGTAAAAATAAAAAAATAGTGGGTTTTTTACAAATTGTGTTTTTCCATTGTGCTTTTTACATTGTGTTTTTTCATAATGTTTTTCCATTGTGCTTTTTCCGACGACGACTATTTTTGGTGACTTCCCGACAAAAAATCCCTGCGACTTTCTTGCCAAAAATGTTCCGACGACTTTTTCGGAGAAAAATTCTGACAATTTTCTGGTGAAAATTTTCGGCAACTTTCCAGTGAAATTTCCAACGAAATTTTCCTGCAGCTTTTCCGGTGAGGTGGTTGACAGTTGTGGTGCCGGTGGGCGGTGGAGTGGTGGTGGTTGTAGGAGATGAGTGAAGATGTAAGTGGGTTTTGTGATCAAATTAAGTAGGTTTTGAGGTTAAATTAAGTGGATTTTTAAGATTAAAATAGTGGACCAAAATGTCCTCTTTCCTAACATTACTAGGAAAATCAAACTTCTTATTGAAAACCAACACTGGACTTATATATGGAAAAACACTTGTGTATGCTACTAATAAATAAACAGGTATGTAAAGAATTTAGGGAAATAGATAAACAACTGATTTATAGAAGTATAATCGGATGTTATCAGCCACTCTATGTCCTCTTACAAATTCTCCACTCAAGAATTTTTGTTCTGCTAAAAACGTATCTCTAATCCGGTAGAGATCATCGGTACACCAATTGTCTCACATTCAAAGATGGTGATCACATTATAAAAACATTTCACTATACCAAGAAATTGATAACCATCTTCTTCAACATTCTATATCAAGATAGTATGTCTTTAAAATTTAACACAAAGATAGTGTTTCTGTCATAAATCCAAACTCAACACTATATTAAGGGGGTGCTTGGGTGAATTTTGAAATTTTGCTTAATTATTTTATTTTTGAAAATAAAAGATGTTTGACAAAGTCCCTCATAAAACTTAAAAATGAAGCTTTTCACAAGTGTTTTTTGCTTTTCAAAAATCAAATAAACAAATAAACAAATTTGAAAGGCTCACCCAAACATCCCCTAGAATAGGATCTTTCCTCTTAAATCCAACCAGCATTATGTCAAGATAGTGTTTGCAAGTTACTCTCATAATAATACTCTCTTGATTTTGTATTTTGCATTTCAAATCTTAATCTTCAACAAGTTGAAGAACCCACGCATTACGGCAACTCAAACTTTATTCGCAAATGAATCCTAACGCCTACGCCGATTACCTCGCCGGAAAACCCGATAGAATCCAAACCTCTCTCTATAGATTTTATAAACGGTACGTTGCAAAGGGGCACAACGATAACTAGGCTGGTATTTTGCCGGTTTGTTATGGTACCATCAACATAAAAATTTGTGAATAAAGTTGAAACGCTGAAAGTTTTTTGTCAAAGCTGTAAATGCAAGAAACTTAGATAACTAAATTTTGAAGAAGATGTAACTTTGATGGCCAAAGTTGAAAATTAAAACTTTTTAACTTTGTTTTGAATATTTTGGTGGCCAAATTCCACTTTGCCTTTTAATATACCACAACGTTTTGTACTCGCACGTTGCGGCGTTTGGGCATGCTCGTGTTTTAAGTGGTTGTGGATATCTAGCTCGTGTCACGATTAGAATCAATAACAAATTTACATGCAAGAAAGTAACTAAAAATGTGTGTCAGTTATTCAATATCGATTTCACCATGTTACTAAAACTTTAATCATACACTTTTGGTAGCCTATAGCTTTTCAACACCCTGCAAAGTTTTCAAACTTCTTAAGAGATAAAACGACCCGTATAGAAAACTAAAACTTTTTAATGGATGTCTAAATGCTATCTATAAAGACTTACAGATTTGTTATTTTTGTCACGTTGCTTAGATTTAGAAATGGTGAATTCTCTCCACTTTAAATTTTGAGTAACTTATAGTTCTTCGAACTTGCTCAAGAGGAAAATGCTTGCTTGAATTAGTACCTTCAATATGAAACACAATTTGCAGTTTAATTAGTAGCATCACAACATGAAATCTGACATGCTAAAAAGAAAATGTAACAAAATTCAGGGGGGGTACGTAACACGTAATTCGTGGGTTTGGGTTAGCAATAAACGGATTCATGTTAGTTTTAGGTCGACCCCGCGGACCCGTTTAACTAAACACGTCGGATTCGGGTCAACACGTTGGATTCACGGATTGACAGATTTAACTAAATTGGTTGTGTTTGGGTCAACCCGTGATATGCAAGTCGTGTTTGGGCTGACGTGTCCAACATGAATTTCTGGTTCAGGTCGTGTCTGAGTTCGTGTTGGAAATTCGAGTTGTGTCTAAGATCGTGTCGAATTAGACCCACCAACAGGCAAACATGACCCGTTTAACAACAAACCTAAAATCGCAGCTAATAAAAGAATACTGGCGCAAAGTCATCTAAACTTTAATTGACATTAAACAACAATAAGTTTATAAATTTGTGATTACTAAGGTATCAAAAACAAAACAGAAAGTAATAAGTTTCACACTAGTATTTGAGGGTAATGAACTTACTTGTAAGTATATTTAACAGAGATCCAAGCCACAGTTCAACTTCCTTTACACATAAAACTTCATTATTACCTGCACACGTTAAGATACGTTTTAATTTTGTATTAATGTATGATGTGTATGCATAAAAGAATTCTTTTCTTTTTTTTATAATTCGGATTATTCGTTTCAATAACTGAATCTGTATATGAAATTTCAGATATACGAAAATCGGATATCATATCCGAAATTTCGGATACGGATTCGGTTATCAATATTCACTATCCGAACTTTTAGGATATCCGATTTTCGGATATCCGAAAAACGGATAATCCGGTCTTCAACACCCCTGAGCAATTCGTCCAGCCAAATCCCCTATCATCTGCACTGTGGTTGAAGCTACTTCAATATGATACCAAATCTTCATAAACGCACGTATAATCACCCGATTCGATTAATTCTTTTTGTTTCTGTATTTTTCCTAGAGAGCAAGGCAAAATGCCTATCGCATATGTTAACCGCTTTCCCCGCGAAAGCAGCCGCTCCCAACAATGGTGGGTCTCATTTAAAAACCGATTTTTCATATTCTTCAAGTTTCGTGAAAGCCCTATTAATATTATGTTATATTCCTTCTCGTTAATATCTTAATACGTTAAAATAATGATATTTGGGATTAAAATTAGACCAATAAAATTCATGTTCCATAAATATTAAAATTCTCATATTAATAATAAATTAAAAGTTAAATATTATTAAAATAATATTAAAACGTTAAATTTCCGTTAAAGCTTAAAAATGATATTATAATATAAAATGCCCATAAGATAATAAAATACATATTAAAATAATGCATAATCTCTAAAACTAAATGACTTAACTTGTATAATTCCGTTAGTTAGTTTTTAATTTTGTATTTTTAATTATAGTTCGAGAGGTTCGATCGCTTTGATTTCTTTAACGCGCCTTCGGCTTTTATTTCTATTTCCGCTTCAATTTCAAAGGTCAGTTTCTTACAGCAATTTTTAATGCTTTTACACATTTTGTGGATACCATATATATCCTATCAGATCAATTGTTTACTTATTCATTTACAAAACTATAATTCATATCATGGACTTGTGTGTTTACTTGATTACTTGCTCAAAACTTACTTGCACGTGGTATCCTCAATAAGTATGATCATATGCCCCCCTTTGCATTCAGGGCCATTTTGTTCTGAGTGGAAAAGGGATTCCCGATCCGAGTACGTTGGTTGTTACCAACTGGAAAGGATCTTACTTGGACGATTATTACACATGTCTTATGGAATTGCATGGTTTTATTATTATATATCAAAACTTGTGTGAACTCGCTGACTATTTATTTAGTTGACCTTTATTTTATATATATGCTACAGGGAAAATCAGTAGAGCCATGCTTGGAGAAGACACTAGAACTTAGGTTATATTAATAAACGAACAAGTTGTCTAATTGTTCTTATGATAAATGTATTTCTTTCTTTTCAAACTTGTGTATTTGATGCTTAAGTAATTAATGATAATATTGTCACTTAATAGTTGTTAGTGCACGGATTTGATGTCCGCAGCTGTTCGAATAGGATAGGGGTTGTTTAGTCTTTATATTAATGTATAAAGGCACATTCGCTAAGGATGTTTAGCGAATGGGCCTCATTCGTTAAAGACTAGACATATTCATTAATGTAAGAGCTCATTCGTTACTACTGTGTAACGAATGGAGGCTCATTCGTTAAAGTAATGCCCATTCGCTAAGGATGTCTAGCGAATGGGATGTCATTCGCTATGGGAAGCCTCATTCGTTAGTGATGTTAACGAATGAGGAGGACTGCCTATAAATAGGCCTTCCCTAGTGAATGTGCATAGAGATCTGTGCCATATTTATCCCCTGTAACGTTATGCTGCCGGATTCTCTCCAGGCTTAATGTATTGATCTCCATTAACGTATTGAATGAACATGACTTAACGTATCGATTTGCGACTAGATCTTGGCTCGTAAACGTTTGTATAACGTTTCCACAATTGGTATCAGAGCAGGAAGTTGCTCGTGATACGTGTTCGTTCGTGTTCGTCATGATAATGTAAAATTTGATCTGAATTGGACCGATTCATGGATTGAATGATGGAATTGATTGATGATTCATGTTAATCATCAAAAACCGATCGTTCGTAAGGTATTTTGGATGATTTATAGGTCGTTTGATCGAAATCTGCCATGGACAGCCATTGATGAAGTTTGAGAAAGCTTCTGGTTGATCTAAATTAACAAGGAATCGGTGTGTTATTGATTAATCTGATGATATATTCAGGTTCTTGATCAAAATCCGAGTATTCAGGATGATTCTGGATGTTAATTATGAAGTTTGGATGAATCTGTCATGAAAGGAGCTTGAAGATTTGAGTTTTCCGGCGAGAAACCCGTTTTTCCGATGAAGATAACGAAATTTTCCGGCGACCAATGTGACATCTGCCCCGATCCGACCCGGCCCAGGTACCCGCTTCTCTGACCCGATCTCTTTCTTTTATGATTTAATATTTATTTATACTTATACTTTATTTTTAATAATAATAATATATTTTCCTTCCCGTCCCTCTTCCTTCTCTCTTTCCGCCTTGTTTCCCTCTTTTTCTTCTAACTCTTTGCTTGTCCTCTGTTCCTTCCCGCCTAAGGTTGTCTGCGCAGCTCCACGCGCCAGACCCCTTTCAAGGAATCCTGCGTGAAGACCACCTGTTACAGCGATACGCGAGACGAACTCTTCTCGCAGCGCGTTAAGAATTGTAATTCTTCTCGCAGCGCGCTAAGAACGGTAGTTCTTCCCGCGACGCGCTAAGGATTGTAGTTCTTCTCGCAGCGCGCTAAGAATCGTAGTTCATCCCTCGACGCGCGAAGAATTTTAGTTCCTCCCGCGGCGCGCTAAGAAATGTGATTCTTCCCGCGGCGCGCTTAGAAATGAAGTCCTTTCCGCGACGCGTTAAGGTTGGTTCTGTCTGCCTTCGCGCTCGCGCCCTCTTGACCTTCTGTGTCTGCCTTCGCGCTCGAGCTTCTCGCGCTAAACCCTTTGAGTTTTCTTCTGTTTAATCTAGCCGTTTGCTTTTGTGTTGTCTTATCTGTTGTGCTGTTGACCTAACCTGCTTTATGTCTGAAAAGCCACTTTTGGCGCAGCATGCGCACCAACCCCATTGGTTGGCAGAAAAAGTGACTGACCTAATCTTTTGAGATCTGCTTTTGCCATGCTTGACCAGTACCTTTTTCTGATCCGCCCATGCTTTTTTTTACTGTTCCCTGTCAGCCTTTTTCTCTTTTTCCCTGCTGCCATATCTTTTGATATCTTTTGCTTTTGGAATCTTTTGCTTTTTGAGATCTTTTTCCCCTTTTCTAGGGATTGTGTTCCCTAGGGTTTCTCTATAAATAATAATAATATTTTCCTAACACATCACACACAAACACTTAATCTCTCATGTCCTCCTCCTTGCTCTCTCTGCCGCCTCCCTCTCTGCCTCCGTCTTCCTCCCTGTTCTGCCCTGCTTTTCCGGTATATATATTATATATAATAATTTACTTATTAATTATGCTAACTTATAATCAAGACTTAAAACAATAATCTTATTTATAGGTTAACTTGTGCTTGTTTAAAGTTGGTTCTTGCTTTATCTTACACCGCATCGTTTATCAAGTGAGTAATCTCGTATCTAATCCCTTTTTATTTTTAGTGTTTTGGGATGTTCATGTGTTCGTACAAACTCGAGCCTTAAACTTGTTTATGAACTTTAGTCGCGCAGTATCCCATGTGTTGAGGACGTTTACTTGGCTGTTTATTTGTATGTGTGTATCATTAACCGCTTTGTTCGGCCTATTCCGAAGTTTTCATGGATCCATTAGATGAACACGGGAGACCTATCGTTTACGGTTTTCTTTGTTTACACTTGCACAGATGTTTTCTCGTTTTTGTGCTCAATTGGGAGCACGGATTGAACTATGAACTATGAGCTATGATCTATTTAGGCTTGATCACAATCTGATTGCACCCTTGTTAAACACCAGACATACACGTGTTGCGCGCAGACTTATTGTTATCTATGTATTGTATTAAACTTGATTTCTCACCAACACGCAAGTGTTTGACGTTTATTTTAACACATGTTCAGGTTTGCAGTAGCTGTTTTGGAGCTCGTGGACACATAGGAAGTTTTCTTTATTTTGGACCTAGATTAAAATGTATCAAGACAAGTTTTTGCTGTTCGAATATTATGATTTATAATATATTGATTTATGATGATTTATGTTATTGTGTTTACTTTGCGCGTGCGCGAATGAATGTATTTATTAAATATTGACACCCAATAGTGTCACGAGTAATGAAACAATATGTGGCGCCCCGATGTATAATCCGCCTTTGGTCGGGGTGTTACAGATTGGTATCAGAGCTCGTTGACTTTAGGATAGGTGGTTAGACGTAACGGCCTAGAATACCTAAGAGTCCCTTCTCGCGCATGGGAGAAATCTCATGTTTGCACGCTTATTGTTAAATTACTCGTTATTTATGAATATGCTCGCGCTTGCGCAGTATATGATTTTATGTTTTATTTCGCGATATTTCGATTTTTGTTGAATTTCGATTTTTATTGATTTTTCTTACATATTCGTTTGTTGGATTTGAAAATCCGAAAAGTCATAGTGATACATGAATAGTTGATTTTCAATTTCCATTTACGATTATGTTCTGAGGTTGGAGACTTGAAAAGTCATGGTGATACATGAATTGTCAACCTCCAATACTCATTTTCTTGTATATTTTATATTGAAGATTGAAAAGTCATGGTGATACATGAATCGTCAATCTCCAATACTCGTTTGCCCGTATATTTTAAATTGGGAATTCGGAAAGTCATGGTGATACATGAATTGTCGATTCTTGATTCGAATTTGTTACCTTTATTAAGTCTGCATTTAGGGTCATTTATTTTACTTTAACTTTGGACAGTAACTGACTCCGTGAAACCAAGCTTTTCAAGGTTATACTTTGCGCTAAAACCAAGATATTAACTAAAATTAAAACTTTTATAGAATGCCTCCGCTATCAGCTCGCCATCTCAAGAAGAAAGAAGCCGCGCGCAGGCGTTCGCAGCAACGTTCCCAGGAAATGGCCGCCGCAATAGCCCAAGCTTTGAGCCAAAACAATACCAACACCTCTGGTTACAGCATTAAATCCTTTAACGCGGGTAACCCTCCAAAGTTCACAGGTCTTGAAGGAGCCACCGTGATGCTCCAGTGGCTTGAGAAAATAGAAAACACTTTCCTTCACACCCAATGCCCCTCAGACAGACGAACCCTGTATGCTTCCAGTGTCCTGGAATCTAGAGCGCTTACATGGTGGAATGGAGTAGCTCATGCGCGTGGCGCAGAAGCTGCTTCTAGCATGACATGGGAGGAATTCAAGGAAATTCTGACGCGAGAATTCTGCCCTCCCAACGAAGTTAAGCGCCTGGAGGAAGAATTTTGGAATCTTAAGCAATACAGTGGTGAAGCGCGCGAGTACGCGACGCGCTTCCATGAACTAAGTTTGCTGATCCCTCACCTTGTTACCCCTTCCCGCCGAGCCATAGAGAAATTCCTTGGGGGTCTCCCCATGGAAATTCAAGATTCTGTATGGGCCAGAAACCCAGTAACCCTCTCTGACGCCATCGAGTTGGCCGCTGTGCTCAGCGACAACCATGTCAGAGCAGGAACCCTGTTCCTGCGGGGAACAGAAAAGACCAAACTCACCAAGACTGCCCCTGAACCAACAGAAACCAAACCAGAACCCTCAAACCGTAACAACCTCAAGCGCAGGCGCAAGGCCTATGCGCTTACCAACCCGCCCATTGTCCAGCAACCCATCTACCAACCTCCAGTTTACACGCCTAACCCTCTGTCAGCCTACCCAACACCTCCTGTAGTCCATAACTATGCTTTAACCAATCCCGCACTCCCTGCCCCGCCACCTAAGAAACCTTATACAGGAAATCAACCCTTTTGCCCAACCTGTAGACTTCACCACCCAACCCAAACCCCGTGTCGTCAATGTAACCGATGTGGCCGCGTTGGTCACTCTGCTGAGTTCTGTAGAATCCTTCCCGCCAATCCTATTGCGCCAACACCACCAGTCTACCCGCAGAACCCACAACCAACCTACCAAAACCCACGACCCAGGTCGTGCTATAACTGCGGTGATCCCAGTCATTTCCGGAACGCGTGCCCAAGGCTACAAGTTCAGATTACACAAGCGAATCCGGTGAACCAGATTTCGAACCAAGTGACACGCGGACGAGCTTTTAACATAACCGCGCACCAAGCGCAAGCGAATAATGACGTAGTTAATGGTACATTTTTGCTTAACGGATTTTATGCTTCTGTACTTTTTGATACTGGCGCCGATCGAAGTTTTATTTCTCGCGCGTTTGAGCAGAAGCTTGCGCGACCGCGCGATAACTTAAAAGAAGATTTTTCAGTTGAATTGGCTAATGGCGAAACTGTTTTAATTAACTCAGTGATTAAGGATTGTACGCTTAACCTTAACGAAAACGATTTTCTGATCGACCTCATCCCCATGCCTCTTGGAAGCTTTGATGTTATTATTGGTATGGACTGGCTTACGCATAATCGCGCCGAAGTTATTTGCGCCAAGAAGATGATTCGCATTCCTCGAGAAAATGGTGATCTTCACATCTACGGCGAGAAACCCTCCCGCGGTCTTAAACTTATGTCTTGCGCCGAAGCCCAAAGACTCATGCGGAAGAAGTGTATTGCATTTCTAGCCCATGTGGTTAAACCTGCTGAAAAGAAGAAGCTTCGCGATATCCCTGTTGTGCGTGATTTTCCTGAAGTTTTTCCTGATGATCTTCCTGGTATCCCTCCCGCTCGTGAAGTCGAGTTCCGTATTGATCTTGTCCCTGGTGCTTCCCCCGTAGCCAAATCTCCTTACCGTCTTGCGCCCGCTGAGATGCAAGAATTGGCAAGCCAACTTCAAGAGTTGACTGCTAAAGGATTCATTCGCCCTAGCTCTTCGCCCTGGGGTGCTCCGGTGTTGTTCGTTAAAAAGAAAGATGGATCGTTTCGCATGTGTATTGATTACCGCGAGTTGAACAAACTCACCATTAAAAACCGGTATCCCTTACCGCGTATTGACGACCTCTTTGATCAACTCCAAGGTGCCTCTTGTTTCTCGAAGATCGATCTCCGCTCTGGCTATCACCAGTTGCGCATCCGCGATGAAGATGTTCCGAAGACTGCTTTTCGAACTCGTTATGGCCATTTTGAATTCTTGGTCATGTCCTTCGGTCTAACCAACGCACCCGCCGTTTTCATGGATCTAATGAATCGGGTGTGTAGGCCTTTCTTGGATAAATTCGTGATTGTGTTTATCGATGACGTTCTGGTGTATTCTAAGACCAAGGCCGAGCATGAGCAACATCTTCGGTTGGTGTTGCAGAAGCTTAGAGCTGAGCAACTCTATGCTAAGCTTTCCAAGTGTGAATTCTGGTCTGATGAAGTACAGTTTCTTGGTCATGTTGTAAACAAGATGGGTATTCATGTCGACCCATCCAAGATTGAAGCAATCAAGAACTGGATTACGCCATCTACTCCTTCTGAGATCCGTTCCTTTCTGGGCTTAGCTGGTTATTACCGGCGCTTCATTTCGAACTTCTCGAAAATCGCTTTGCCTTTAACAGCTCTAACGCACAAAGGTAAACCGTATATCTGGGGCTCGAAACAAGAAGAAGCCTTTCTAACGCTCAAGCGTTTGTTGTGTGAAGCTCCTGTTCTTGCGCTACCTGAGGGTAATGATGATTTTGTCGTGTACTGCGATGCCTCCAACCAAGGTCTCGGTTGTGTTCTTATGCAACGAGGCAAGGTTATCGCTTACGCGTCAAGGCAACTTAAGGTTCACGAAAAGAATTATACAACTCACGACCTCGAACTTGGTGCAGTTGTTTTTGCCTTGAAGATCTGGAGACACTACCTTTATGGCACTAAGTGTATCCTCTACACTGACCATAAAAGCCTTCAGCATATCTTTGATCAGAAGGAACTCAACATGAGACAACGCCGATGGAACGAACTCATCAGCGATTACGATTGTGAGATCCGGTATCATCCTGGTAAGGCTAATGTGGTAGCCGATGCGCTCAGCCGAAAACCCTGCCAGCTTAACTGTATCTTGCCGCGCACCCAGCTTCGCTTCGCGCCGATCCAAAGCAACCTTGAATCGCGTATTCGTGACGCGCAGCGCGCATCCATCAGTAATGGTAACCTTCGCGCCGAGTTAGCGTGTGGCGCGGAAGCGCACTTTGTCCCTAATCTGAGTGGAATTCTCTGCTATCTTAATCGCATCTGGATTCCCTGTGATGAGAATCTTCGCGCTGATATCATGAGTGAAGCGCACAAATCTCGATATTCTATTCATCCCGGCGCTGATAAGATGTACAAGGATTTGCGCATAACTTATTGGTGGCCCGGTATGAAGAAGGATATTGCTATGTTCGTAGCTAAATGCCTGACTTGTTCTAAGGTAAAAGCTGAACACCAACGCCCATCTGGTTTGCTCGAACAACCAGAAATTCCTACGTGGAAATGGGAATGTGTAGCGATGGACTTTATTACCAAGTTACCTTTGACAGCAAGCAAACATGATAGCATTTGGGTAATAGTGGATCGATTGACTAAGTCTGCTCACTTTCTGCCCATTCGTGAAAAATACCGTGTTGAGCAACTCGCGCAGCTTTATGTCAAGGAGATTGTCTGCCGCCATGGTACTCCTTTGAGCATCATATCCGATCGCGATGGCCGTTTTATATCTCGCCTTTGGAAATCTCTCCAATCTGCGCTAGGAACTCGCTTGGACATGAGTACGGCATATCATCCTCAGACTGACGGTCAGTCTGAGCGAACTATTCAAACTCTTGAGGATATGCTCCGATCTTGTGTTCTTGATTTTGGAGGTAATTGGGATTCACACCTGCCTTTGATTGAGTTCTCTTATAACAACAGCTATCATTCCAGTATCGGTATGGCCCCATTTGAAGCACTTTACGGTCGTAAGTGCCGCTCCCCGATCTGTTGGAGCGAAGTGGGTGAAACTCAAATCACAGGACCCGAACTTGTTCAAGAGACAACCGATAAAATCGCCAAGATCCGTGATCATCTGCTGACTGCCAGAAGCCGACAGAAGAGTTACGCAGATCGTAGGCGGAAGCCTCTCGAATTTCAAGTTGGTGATCTTGTTCTCCTCAAAGTGTCGCCCTGGAAGGGTGTTGTCCGCTTTGGGAAGAAAGGTAAGCTTGCTCCTCGATATGTTGGACCATTCAAGATTCTCGCGCGTGTAGGAAAAGTTGCCTACAGACTAGACCTGCCGCCCGCGCTCAGTAATGTGCATCCAACGTTCCATGTATCCAACCTCAAAAAGTGTTTAGCTGACGAGAACCTTCACATTCCACTTGATGAAGTTCAAGTTGATGAATCTATGCATTTCGTTGAGAAGCCTGTTGAGATTATGGATCGCGAGGTAAAGCAAACCAAGCGCAGTCGTATCCCTATCGTGAAAATTCGCTGGGAGTCCAAGCGCGGAGCCGAGTTTACATGGGAAAGGGAAGATCAAATGAAGATCAAGTACCCACACCTATTCTCTGCGCAACCTACTTCGAGATAAATTTCGGGACGAAATTTCTTAAAGTAGGGGAGACTGTGACATCTGCCCCGATCCGACCCGGCCCAGGTACCCGCTTCTCTGACCCGATCTCTTTCTTTTATGATTTAATATTTATTTATACTTATACTTTATTTTTAATAATAATAATATATTTTCCTTCCCGTCCCTCTTCCTTCTCTCTTTCCGCCTTGTTTCCCTCTTTTTCTTCTAACTCTTTGCTTGTCCTCTGTTCCTTCCCGCCTAAGGTTGTCTGCGCAGCTCCACGCGCCAGACCCCTTTCAAGGAATCCTGCGTGAAGACCACCTGTTACAGCGATACGCGAGACGAACTCTTCTCGCAGCGCGTTAAGAATTGTAATTCTTCTCGCAGCGCGCTAAGAACGGTAGTTCTTCCCGCGACGCGCTAAGGATTGTAGTTCTTCTCGCAGCGCGTTAAGAATCGTAGTTCATCCCTCGACGCGCGAAGAATTATAGTTCTTCCCGCGGCGCGCTAAGAAATGTGATTCTTCCCGCGGCGCGCTTAGAAATGAAGTCCTTTCCGCGGCGCGTTAAGGTTGGTTCTGTCTGCCTTCGCGCTCGCGCCCTCTTGACCTTCTGTGTCTGCCTTCGCGCTCGAGCTTCTCGCGCTAAACCCTTTGAGTTTTCTTCTGTTTAATCTAGCCATTTGCTTTTGTGTTGTCTTATCTGTTGTGCTGTTGACCTAACCTGCTTTATGTCTGAAAAGCCACTTTTGGCGCAGCATGCGCACCAACCCCATTGGTTGGCAGAAAAAGTGACTGACCTAATCTTTTGAGATCTGCTTTTGCCATGCTTGACCAGTACCTTTTTCTGATCCGCCCATGCTTTTTTTTACTGTTCCCTGTCAGCCTTTTTCTCTTTTTCCCTGCTGCCATATCTTTTGATATCTTTTGCTTTTGGAATCTTTTGCTTTTTGAGATCTTTTTCCCCTTTTCTAGGGATTGTGTTCCCTAGGGTTTCTCTATAAATAATAATAATATTTTCCTAACACATCACACACAAACACTTAATCTCTCCTGTCCTCCTCCTTGCTCTCTCTGCCGCCTCCCTCTCTGCCTCCGTCTTCCTCCCTGTTCTGCCCTGCTTTTCCGGTATATATATTATATATAATAATTTACTTATTAATTATGCTAACTTATAATCAAGACTTAAAACAATAATCTTATTTATAGGTTAACTTGTGCTTGTTTAAAGTTGGTTCTTGCTTTATCTTACACCGCATCGTTTATCAAGTGAGTAATCTCGTATCTAATCCCTTTTTATTTTTAGTGTTTTGGGATGTTCATGTGTTCGTACAAACTCGAGTCTTAAACTTGTTTATGAACTTTAGTCGCGCAGTATCCCATGTGTTGAGGACGTTTACTTGGCTGTTTATTTGTATGTGTGTATCATTAACCGCTTTGTTCGGCCTATTCCGAAGTTTTCATGGATCCATTAGATGAACACGGGAGACCTATCGTTTACGGTTTTCTTTGTTTACACTTGCACAGATGTTTTCTCGTTTTTGTGCTCAATTGGGAGCACGGATTGAACTATGAACTATGAGCTATGATCTATTTAGGCTTGATCACAATCTGATTGCACCCTTGTTAAACACCAGACATACACGTGTTGCGCGCAGACTTATTGTTATCTATGTATTGTATTAAACTTGATTTCTCACCAACACGCAAGTGTTTGACGTTTATTTTAACACATGTTCAGGTTTGCAGTAGCTGTTTTGGAGCTCGTGGACACATAGGAAGTTTTCTTTATTTTGGACCTAGATTAAAATGTATCAAGACAAGTTTTTGCTGTTCGAATATTATGATTTATAATATATTGATTTATGATGATTTATGTTATTGTGTTTACTTTGCGCGTGCGCGAATGAATGTATTTATTAAATATTGACACCCAATAGTGTCACGAGTAATGAAACAATATGTGGCGCCCCGATGTATAATCCGCCTTTGGTCGGGGTGTTACAACCAACTTCCCATTCGTTAATTTAAAAGTCATTCGTTACGGAAGTTTAACGAATGAGTTATTCGTTACAGTGTTTAACGAATGAAAACTCATTCGTGTACTGTTCATACGAATGAGGGCTTAACGTATGTGGCTATTTGTTAATGGTTTAACGAATGAGACCCATTCGTTCAAGGGTAACGAATGTGGATGGATGTTTAACGTATGTGACACTGTTCTAGCGAAAAAGGAGATAACGAATGAGAATTGTAAAAAAAAGAAAAAAAATTCGGGGATATTTTAAATATGCGGGATACTCTTCTGGTAAATTTTGGTGATATATTTTCCAGCCGACTTTTCACGCATTTCGATGGGCCGAGGGGGAGTAACCGATTAAGTTAATGAGACGTTTATTGAAGATTTTCGAAGAATTGTTCAAGACCTTGCCTAATTTGTCAAGAAAAGGGGGAGATAAAACTTTCAAAGAGTTTAAACGATTGGTATCTTTCCTACATTTGCAAGGATTTCTTGAAAAATTACTGCAATTCGGGTGGTAATTCATGTTTGCAAAGCTATGTTTGACCGAGTTCAAGACTGTGTTTGTTCTTCGATTGGTGATTGATTTGTTCGAGATTGAAACCTGACTATGTGGGATACGAGTGTCTGTCCGATTACTTCTTTCTGAGGGACTTTGATCCTGACAATGTTGGCTACGAGTATTCGGCGGATTGCTTATGTTGAAGGGGACAATTCTTGAATGGGTTGATCTGATTGAGGAATATACAAGTCTTGTCATCTGATTGAAGAATATGATCGTTCGGGATTGATTAACGAAGGTTGGAACTCTGAATCATATGCCCAAAGCATTAGCGCATCCAAGAGTATTGGTTGCCGAAGAGCTTCAAAGAGTTATATTTTGGGATACACGTTATCGAGAGAGTGGAGACTGTTGTGAAAGATGTGGAATGATCGGGTTTTTCATGAAGATGTGTGACGAGGTTAAACGTAAAGACATTTGGTGCGACAGATAGCCGATGACTTGCTGCTAATTGATTCTTTTGATTGAACCATATCATATGCCAGTTGGATGATCGAAATGATCACCTGGACATGCTTGTTTGAGGGGGAGATCTATACGAGTTGCTGCAAGTTGTTGGTTTTCTTACAAAGAGTTATATTTTGTTTGTTTGCTCAAGTCCGAGAATCATCAACCAAGGGGGAGGTTGGTTGTACGGCTGATGATATGCAGTTAAAGTATTAACGGTTAAAGTATTCAACTTTAACGTATTCGTTGTTAACGTATTCGACGTTAATGTATTGGTCTTTAACGTATTCGTTGTTAACGTATTCGACGTTAAAGTATTGGACGCTAAAGTATTGAAGACTAAAGTATTGGATGCTAAAGTATTGGAAAGCATTCGAGAGCTACGGACAAGGGGGAGTTTGTTAGTGCACGGATTTGGTGTCCACAGTTGTTCGAATAGGATATGGGTTGTTTAGTGTTTATATTAATGTATAAAGGCACATTCGCTAAGGATGTTTAGCGAATGGGCCTCATTCGTTAAAGACTATACATATTCGTTAATGTAAGAGCTCATCCGTTACTACTGTGTAACGAATGGAGGCTCATTCGTTAAAGTAATGCCCATTCGCTAAGGATGTTTAGCGAATGGGATGTCATTCGCTATGGGAAGCCTCATTCGTTAGTGATGTTAACGAATGAGGAGGACTGCCTATAAATAGGCCTTCCCTAGTGAATGTGCATAGAGATCTGTGCCATATTTATCCCCTGTAACGTTATGCTGCAGGATTCTCTCCAGGCTTAATGTATTGATCTCAATTAACGTATTGAATGAACACGACTTAACGTATTGATTTGCGACTAGATCTTGGCTCGTAAACGTTCGTATAACGTTTCCACAATAGTGTTACATGTGTTATGACAATTTGTCCGTAACACTCAGGCGTTTCCGCTTTAAGCTGGGGTGTTACAGTTTTAAACCACCCTTGATAGCTTGTATTTTAATCACAATGTGCAAACACAAAACTACCAATGGAATTCAATAGCATGGACAGATCAAATAAGCACAGAGTAAACGAATTACAAAATTCATATACTCATACTAATCAATGTCAGTTGTGCATAGGTGTTTAATTGAGAAAACATGAACCCAAAAATGACAAGCGAAGGTTGAGACCCGTAGCAAGGGAACCTCATTTTGCCCACATCCACCATGGATGTAATCGCAGTTGCATAACAATTGCTATTGGAATGCCAAACCAAGAGGTAGATCGGATCCACAATGTTCGATTTTATTCTGACAACACTCAGTCGTCATTACCTCACCGACAAGCTCTATTTAAACCAAAGAATGAAGGTATATAATAGGAAGAAATAAGTACAACATCTATGAACTACCGACTCCGATAACTTCCACCATCGCCACGTATAACAGTTGTAGCCCAGGTTTCCTAAATGTAACCTGACAGCATTTGAAATCGGAGGCAGAAACTTCGCACAACATATTGTACAACATCAGCAGTCCAAATCGAAGCCATAAACTAAAAAGCGACATTTTGTAGAAGATGAAGATGATGGTGGTGGCGAGAGTCTATGGAAAGAGGTTGTGAGGATAGGATTTTCAACATATGGGATACAAGAGAGAAAAAGAATAAGGAAAATACAAAAAATGAAGCACTAAGTACAATATTAATACTAGGGATAGCAATGAAACCCGAACCCGATGGAAAAACCCGAAACCCGACATAAATGGGACGGGTAATACCCGACACGTTAGGGTTTGGGAATAGTTTTGAAACTTTTAGCGGGTTTGGGATTTCTAATATACCCGATTACCCGATAACATAGACCTATTTACCCGATTATATACCTGATGTACCCGATATAGCTTATTATATTATACATATACTATATTCCAAATATATTATTTGTCGAAACTTGTTTATGTCAATTATTTAAGACATTTTACCTTTATGGTAACCATATTTGTAATCGTTAGTTATATTTTGTCAAAACCCCGGTAGAAACTCGACAGGTTTTGAGTTGGGTATACCCGACGAGTATTTTGTCAAACTCGATAGGAAACCCGAAACCCGATGGGAAAACCCGAAACCCGACGGGTAATTACACGATTAAAACCCGACGGGTTTGGGATAAACTTTTATAACCGGGTATAGGTTTGGGAATACCTAACCCGACCCAAACCCGACCCATTGCCATCCCTAATTAATACACCACCGACCTTGTAAATGTAGTTATATAAATTTGATGTACAAACTGGACCTCAAAATTCATTTAGGTGGCGCGTTTGTTTCACATAATGGAATGAAATTTGAATTGGAATTTGCATAGGATTTGGAATTTGAATGAATTGGATTTGGAATCTGAACATTCCAATAGGAATCGGAATTTGAAGGAATTAAAATCCAATTCCATTCTTGATGTGTTCATTTGACAAAGAAATTGGAATCGTTTATTTTTATTTTATTTTTTTATTTTTACGAAGATAACGGCGAAAACATTTTAGTTTTTTTAGATTTTTTGTTTTTTTATTTATATTTTGCGTTATGTTTTTTTTTTGAAATTTTTTTAAGGGTTTTCTATTAAGATCAAAAACCCCTCAAAAAATATTCAAAAATAATAATAAAAAATTCATAACTCGAAATATAAATCAAAAACAAAAAAGTAAAAAAAAAAACTAAAAAATGTTTTAATCGTTGTTCTCATTAATTAAACAAAAACATCGAGAAAAGATCCAACGAATACACTTGAAATCCTCCATATTTTGAAAGGATTTAGAATCCATTCATTTAAAGGAATTTGAATGAATTGAATTCCAATTCCAATTCCTTGATAACCGAACACACTAAAAGGAAATTAAGATTCCAATTCCAACGAAACGAACACGGCATGTCATGGGATTTTAATTCCATTTCCTTTGAATTCCCTCAAATTCTGTGAAACGAGCGCGCCCTTAGAGAATAAGCTATAAGATTTAGGCTTGAGTTTAAGGTGCTGTTTGTTTTTTTAGAGGTTAAATGTCTACAGTCTGCAGACCATATCTGCAGGCATCTGCAGTAGAAGAGGTGGACCAAACTTCTGCAGTCTGCAACAAGAAGACTGTTTGTTTTTTAACGTCTGCAGACTGTTATAATAAACGGAAAATTAAATAAAACCGATTTTTTTAAACTTTATTCAACAACAAACTAGCAATAATTGTACAATTTTAACAATAATCAAACAACAAACATTCATAAACCTTCTACAAATTTTAATCAACAACAAACTAGTAATAATTGTATAATTTTTAACAAAAAATCAAACAACACATTCATAAATCTAAACCTTCTACAAACTTTATTCAACAACAAACTAGTAATAATAGAACAAATACAATAATGGTGAATAAACTATCAAATCTTGAAGAAATAAGCATGCCAAGGTAGATGGTGGTGGAGGTGGCAGCTAGGGCTGGAGGTGGCGGAGCAGTGTGCGGCGGCGGTGATGTGGGGAGAAAGGAAGGCAGCGGCGATCGGCTGGGGTAGATGGAGGAGCAGTGGCGGTCAGCTGGGTTAGGTGAAGGAGCAGCGGCGGCGGTTGGCTAGGGAGGAGCAGCGGCGGCGACGGCTATTGTGGCGTCGGAGGTGGAGGTCGCCGGTGGTGTGGCGCCGGTAGTGGAGGTCGCGGTGGTGCGGCGCAGTTGTGGAGGAGATGGCAGGGGATGAGATGAAGGGGAGGAGATGGTAGAATAAAAGAGGGGGCTAGGGTTTTGAATTAGATATAAGATGCAGAAGACTTGAAAAGAGGAAGGTCCATGTCTTCTAGGATAAGAGGGCGCGAAGACGTTTTTTTAATGAAATGTCTTCAGAAAAACAAACAATCTGCAAACCTAAAGATCTGCGCGGCGCAGATATAAGAGGCGAGGAAGATCTTCAGACAAAAAACAAACACCACATAAGTTAACATCATATAATTGGCCAATTGGTCCAATGCTAGTTTAATGGTTTTATTTGTAGAAGGTTGTGGGCTCGAGTCTTTGTTTGTGACAAAATGTCATGTATGAGCCAAGTGTTTTATAACAGCAAGCTTTCGAACAGTGGGTTTCCCATAGTATTTGGTGATGGGTCAGGTCACCAGCATATTCTGCGATCTAGTATTGTGGTCATGAGTAATCCTTTATTAATGGATGTACCCGAATGACCAAGATTGATTCGTCGTTAAAAAGAAGTCAATGTCATATAAATTCCATTTTAAATAAACAATATGTATTTAGTTTCCCATAGCTGTTATAAACTATTGAAATATGCACTTTCAACCAATCGATTTTATTCTTGCACAGTTGGCATGCTACATGAACCATATTTTTTCATTAAAATGTCATTAATTTTATTTGTTTTCTTGGATAATAGTTTCAATAAAGAAATGGGTTAGATAAACACGTTCATTATTAATTCTTTGTCTACCCTATCTGTGTACATACTCGTGCTTTTGCTGCCAACAATAAAATAAATGCATGTACTTCTTTTTCAGATACATCAGAATAAATAATTAAAATTGCAACATTTTTATTTGTATTTACAATTTTAGTACAAATTTTATGAAAACAGAACCTGTAAATTTATGGATGACTCAATTTATGTTAATATTTAGATAAAATTAGATGCATTACAATGCCGTATTTGAATTTATATAAATAAAACATAAAAGACTAAAAGTGGTGAAACAGAACTATATATTAAATAAAAGCTTTCAAAATAATAAAAGTTTTAAATAATTGGTGAAAATAATACTTTAAAATGAATACTAACCCATTATTGTAAACTTGATAACTAGTCAAGTTGTCATAGATGCATTTGTTTATTATTTTCAATTTTGAAGGACATATTATTTACATGCATACAAATTTCAAGATTATTCATGTCAACTTTGGTTCTTAGATTCTATTACTTATTATATTACGTGTGCCTTTGATGGCAATTTAGCAATTACAATTTATATATATACTTTTAATACCAAACTAGTGGCACTCCTCTACGCTTTGGGGTGTGTTTTTTTAATCGTACCTGAATGTTGAATCTGACCCGAAGCCATCCAAACTAGAATTAGAGAATACCCGAAAAACCTAAAACTTAATTTGGTCGGTTATCGGGTCATTTTTTTCTATCAACATGCCTGAACAACCCAAAACACGAAAGCAACCTGAACATTTATTGTCTTTTCTTTATAGATATGTTTTGATTTGTAATATTTGGTATTTGAAATATTATATTCTATAGTTGGTCTTGGGGACTTTTGAATATTATCATATCATATTATCTTTTGTGGATTTTTTTTTCAGTTTATATTTAAACTTGAAAACCGAAAAACACGACCCGAACCCGACCAACCCGAATTTATATGGGTTGGTTATGGGTAACTTTTTCTTAGGTAAACCCGAACAACATAAAGCCAAAATTTAACCCGAAAAACACTCTTACGCTATGCAGCGCGCATAAGTCTATATAAATTTTGTTCGTCATGACACGTCTACCATTACCCGCAGTATAGCAATCGAAAAAAGAAAATCCAAAAAAATAAATTCTTGATATATCAAATAGGATATCGATGCGTGTTTTGCATGGATCGAAAAAATGAATACCAGTATCGGTTCCGAAAACACCAGCACCGGTATTGATGTTGTTCAACCAGTATCCGTTCGGTTCATCCTGGTACCGCCCCAATATGACACTCGGTATAGTTTGCACTATTCCAAAAATGCATTATTTTAAGTACAACTCCGGGTTTTATATAGTTTATGCCGTAATGTCAAGACAAAGAGATTAATCACAACGGTATATTTTGTATGTTTTTTTAAATTAACGAAGTTGTTAGATAAAAAAACATAAAATTATTAGAAAATTAAATGAGGTAAAATCGTATACCATAGTAAATTGTGTTTTTTGATCCATGTGGTTTACGTCTAATCGCCTTTTCACCCTAAAATGACACTTTTGGACAAATAAACCACTATCGCTTAAATTTGATTTTGGTTTTAACCAGATAAACCAATTCCATCCATTTTCTTCCGTTAAAATGATTACTGGAATTAGCTAGGGTGAAGACCGTAAACAAAATTTAAACGTATGGGGCCAAAAAAGCAATTTAGTCCCATGTTTTTATTTATTTATTTATTTATTTATTTTGCCTTTTACCTTTTTTAATTACTTTTAAAATTTATTAATTTTGTTTTTTTCTTTATTTAATTATCTCATATGTTTAACTAATCAATTAACCAAACACATAATATTTTTTTCAGTTTATTTTTCGTTTTGCACCCGTTGCAGCGTGCGAGTTTGGTAGCGTGAGTTGGCTCGCTACATAATAAAAACAATAACCAAACGAACATACTTCAAAAAAATAGTTGAACATGCTTCAATACCTTTTTGTTTATACTACGATTATATTTTTAGGATTTTTCTTTTGTTTGCTATGCATTTTGAGATCGGTGGTTGTGTTATATACTAATTAAGTTTTAAAGTAATGATATATAGTTGTAATAAGAAAATAAGGAGACAAGCATGTCAAAATAAGGGCGACCGACACTTATTTTCTTCAAAAAAATAATTGAAAATCTGGAATGCTTGACTGGCTTGTTGCTTCTACATCCGATCCCATTGTCCATGGGTTGGGTTGGGACCCAAAACCCTTACCCCTACCCACCCAACCCCACTAATTAGCTTTATCATTTTTTATACCTTTAAATAATTATGAATTTATGATAATCTTGTTTCAGTTAATAAGCATCTATTGTTGAATTGTGTACCCATAGACAGATTCGTAACTTTTTAGTAATAGTTACTTCTTAAATGTATCATTATTATATAATAAGTAATAGTTACTTCTTAAAGAATTTCTATTGAATCATTATTATATAATAATGTATCATACACATGTATAATAGATAAAAACATAACATATACTATATAACGTGTACAGAGGTATATTGTGAATATGAGGCAGGTATGCAGAGGCCGCCCAAAGCAACGAAAGCAATTGCTTAGGGCTCTTATTCCCGCCCCCCCTTTTGGAAAATGTTTGATCCATAGTCATGACAATATCTTGGGAAGTACGATTGCTTATGAGATTATGACAGAAAGCGAGATGCATCAAGCAATGAAGGGTCACTTATGAAACAAGAGAAACTTAAATGATTATGAAACAAAAGCAATAGAGGGTATGAGTTGTGGTAGCTGCAACAACCTACATAAAATCCCACAATTCATCACATTCTGATGTGTTAGAATCCTAAGGAAAAATGGTATTTTGTAAAAGGGCCTCAAGTTTTTACTTAGCTTGGACCCTTTGGAATTGTTGAGCCGGCTATGCTAGCATAGCCTAAAACATTTAAAAATATATTTACTGAGCTCGAATGTCTATTCGATGATGTTTGGCTAAGTAAACTTGTGTAGAATACGTGAGTCCAAGTTCATAAATTCTAAAATTTGGATATCTTAAATTGACATTTTAATTTCTTTCATAACACTTTGGAAAATCATACTCAAAATGATTATTAAAAAAAATTGTGTGTATTTTATTGGCGGCAGTGTGGAGGCAACACAACACCGGTGGCCACCGTCATGAATTAAAATTTTTGACCGAAAATGACTTTCAGTCCCTCTTTTACAATGTAAATCACTTTTATTTCTGCTTAAAAGCCTGTCATGATTAAAAGTAATACAATAATACAAGATGATATTATTTAAAATCTAAGAATGACTTTTATGACTTCAAAAAATATATGTGATTGCTATATGGACTTAATGTATCTAGATAACAAACACCGCCAACAAATACTCACATATAGGGTAGGCTCCAAGGAGTTAAATACTTAAGTTGAGTCGAAATAAAAAGGTCCATACGCATCAACGAATTAAGAGTAATGAAATATACAGCCTATAATTTTTTATTTTAAGTTTTAGGCCAAATAAATTTAAGATGATTAAGATCCATATATATTTCATAAAAAATATTAATACACACACATATAAACAAATTTCAGCCCCCAAAAATTACAGGCATCGCTCGGTTTTCCGGCTCATACAACCCTTGGCCAGCCATGCTCACATACCATAGACACATTTACATACACATGACAATTTCAAACCCACCCAAAAACTCTACCAGCACAACACGGAAATAGTTAGGATCTGGGCTACCGTATTTTCTTTTATTTGAACGACTAAATATTGCACTTTATAGTGATTAAATCATTTACTTCATATTCTACACCTTATCAACTTAGTATCTCATTAAACAGGAATGAAAAAGGTTGTTGCATTTGGTCCATTTAATGTAGTTAGATAAGACTCATTTTATTTATTCGACAACACAATAAAGAAAATTATAAATTGTTCTTGTCATAACCAGAAAGTTAAGTTTTATTTATAGATTAGCAAATCTTATTGATTATAACCAATTAACCTTGACCAGAGTCACAGGGTATCCAGTATTCATTGATATTTTGATTTGTCATTTTTCTATTTTTTATAAAAACGAAATAAAATATCATTATATGTTCTTGTAAATTGTTATCGTATAATAGCTTAAGTACCAAATATAATATACCATATTGTGAGCCTGAGATTACAATATCGAATACCAAAACTAAAAGGGCATTAAACATCATCATACGTTATACTTAGTCTTGTACACTATTGCCGGTATAATAACTTAACCAAATATCAAATACTAAACTATGAGCCCAAGATTACAACATAGAATTCCGATAATATAGCTTGAAATATAGTGAATATGTGTTTTCAAACTAATTCTTTCACATAATTTTCTATGTCCTCTTTGACCGTAATAAAAACTCTTAATTTAAACGTTTTCTTGAAATATAGAAATATAAACTTTATTATTTAAACAAAAACTCCTACAATCTCTACTCTAATTGTAAATTACATCTTTTATTTGACTATCACGAAACCTTGAAAAGACAAAACCTTATCACATTCTTGATACCGCTACACCAAAAACTAGGCTAGTACACACTTATAATATTGTTTTGATCACAAAAAATTCTTTTCTGCATTATTCTATTTCTTATAAATAAATTTTATTATTTTCAAATAAATATATTAAATTGAGAATTCCTCCCCCAAGCTTTGCCGGTGGATCATATATAAAAATAAAATGTATTCTGTATTTACACCAATCAATAAATCACATATTTATAAAATAATTAATTAACTTTTTGACTGGAATTAAGTAATAATTAATCAATAAACAAAAAAACAGAAAGGTTTTCATTGTTTAAAGCTAAACTTTAAAGTACAAATTAATTAGAATCAAACGAAAACGACATATAAAGAGAAGCAAATATTTTCCATATATGTTCCAAGTCCTGTCCTGTCAGGATCACACTCCTTTCTTTTTCTTGTAAGCATTTCGTCGAACACCTTCCGTGCATGAGAAAAAGATTGATTTGTCGTTAGCAAAGGTTCCATTTTTAGACTTTTTTCTTGATGGGTATCTCACTCTCTGACAGATCTCTCAAGTGGGCTGTATTAAAAATTCATTCTTTTTGAAAACCTGACTTCTTGCCGGATCAATCGCTTTTCACTTATTTTACTTCAACAAACAAACTATAAAATTATAATATCAAGTTTGTTAATTTTCTAAGGATTGTCACATGTTTTTACCTGAATTCATGCTTCACATGATTTCTCATATCTTTTTAAGCAAAACCATTAATGGGCTGCTCTGCAACTTATCTCCGGTCAGTTTTCCGGTGACTTGTAATGTATTTTCTTCTAACCTTCATCTTTGTTCTCCACATACAGATCAAGGTGTTTGAGTTCAATTATTTTAAGTCAAGATTCAATCTTTTTGTTCAACCATTATGTCATTTCCCAATTCAAGATCAGTAAGGTAGTTTAAATCTCTTAATTTCAGTTGTGTTGACTTTTGTGGTCAATTTGGTATATGTGAATATGTGATCATAGTAAGCATGAAATTAGGCTTAGGGTTTATGGGTGCTTTAACTTTTTAATCTTTTTTTTTTTTTTTTACAAAATGAATCTGCAGATTTAAAGATGATGTTGAACAGTTAAAGCTACAACCAATCAATGGAGACAGCTTATTCAAGGTTGTCAAATACAACCCTGATGGAAAACAAATACCCGAATCAAGAAAAGCCGAAAAGCACCTGGGACCCTCGTTGAAATCGAAAGTATTGTCGAGAGTGTTCTCGGAGGATTACGAACGGGTCAAGAAGAAAATCTTGGATCCGAGAGGATTAACCATACGAAAATGGAACAAGATTTTCTTGGTAGCATGTTTAGTTTCTTTGTTTGTTGACCCGCTGTTCTTTTACTTGCCATCGATTAGAAAAAACGTTTGTATCGATATGGGATCCACCCTTAAAGTTAGCTTAACGATTATGAGATCGATAGCCGATGTGTTTTACATGATTCAGATATATGTTAAGTTCATGACAGCTTATGTGGCGCCATCTTCTCGTGTTTTTGGAAGAGGTGAGCTTGTTATAGACTCTGCCAAGATAGCGAAAAGATATATAAAAGGTGATCTTTGGATCGATTTTGTAGCTGCATTACCTCTTCCGCAGGTACACGCGTTATAAAATGTTATAAAAATCGTTTCTTGTAAGAAAATTAACGGTTTCTTGTTTTCTTGGTGGTTAAAGCTGCTAATTTGGATAATTATACCAAGTTTAAGCGGTTCAGCAATGACCAACACGAAGAATGTTCTTCGGTTTATTATTATTCTTCAATACATCCCGAGGCTATACCTTATTTTTCCGCTTACAACGCAAATAGTCGAAGCTACGGGTGTTGTTACAGAAACCGCGTGGGCTGGAGCAGCTTATAACTTGATGCTTTACATGCTGGCAAGCCATGTAAGTCTAAAGTTTTTAACTTGATGTGGAGATTTCGATCTGTTTGTTCTTGGGCTGTTTATATGTAAACAGCCTGAAAATTTTACATGAACCCGAGCACGACACACATATTTGCGGGTTGACACAAACATGGTCTGTTTAACCCCAAAATTCAACATTTATACATTATTTTTATTATTTTGAAGCAATTATGTTTAAACTATGCAAACTTATTTTAAAACAATTTAGGATTTTGGCATAAGTCCCCTGCTACCGACAGTTTTTTATGTGTTGTTAAGTGTTATGTCCTGCGTGCATCTGTTTGCATGTGTTTTCATTCCTCATCTTTGTTCTTTATGCCCTTGGAGCCACTCGCCGGGGGGGGGGGGTGGATTTGCTAGGTGCAGCCTCTCTATCCCACAGGATAGGGGTAATGTGTGTTTCCATTTAAACCCTCCGGGACCCTACTCTATGTGTGGTGGGATTTTACTGGTTTTGATTGATTGCTATAAATTTTGGCTTAAAAAATTGTCCAAACAGTTGGAAGTTATTTTACAAACACATCTTATAAAGCTAAAAGTTGCAACAAATGGGTTAAACGGGTCCACCCTCGTACCCATCAGGTTGACACGAACACGATGCGTGCAGCTAAACATGTTTATGGGTTCGACAGAAAACTGACCCAAACCCGTAAAGTTCATGTGTCAGAGATTCACACGTGTGGGTCGTACTAAAAACAAAATCGGTGTACCTGTTTTAATCTTAATTTTACAGTTTGTAGGTGCTAGTTGGTATCTTTTATCCATTGAAAGACAAGAATCCTGTTGGAGAAGCATATGTGTTCTTGAAAATCTAGTTTGCAAAGACGACTTTTTCGACTGTCAAAGAGTTAACGAAGCAGCTAGACGCACATGGTTCCAAACGAGTAATGTGACAAATGAATGCGCCCCGAATAGTGGCTTTTATCCGTTTGGTATTTATGGGGAGTCATTGGAATCAGAAGTTACTTCAGCCTTGTTCTTCAATAAGTACTTCTATTGTCTTTGGTTCGGTTTAAAGAATCTAAGGTAGTTCAAAAGATTCCTTTTTTAATCAAACATTCTGACCGATTAATTAATATTGGTGATTAAATATTTAATTGTTTGAATCATGCAGTTCTTTAGGGCAAAATCTGTCAACAAGCACTTATGTTGGTGAAATCATGTTTGCAATTGTAGTCGCGGTTGTGGGTTTAGTTCTTTTCGCTTTGTTGATCGGAAATATGCAGGTTAGTTTTATATATTGTGCGATTATTTGATAAGGGTTTTTGATATTTGTTGACGGTTTGTAGTTTCTTGACAGACGTATCTTCAATCGACAACGGTTCGGTTAGAGGAATGGAGAATCAGGAGAACTGATACAGAACAGTGGATGCATCACCGCCAACTGCCGCCAGAACTCCGCCAGTCGGTTAGAAGATATGATCAGTATAAATGGGTGGCAACTCGAGGGGTGGATGAAGAATCTCTTCTCAAAGGCCTTCCATTAGATCTTCGTCGCGATATTAAACGTCACCTTTGTTATGATCTTGTTCGCCGAGTAAGTTTCACTATTGGGTTGTGGTTTTATCTTGCATTATGTTGCAAATTCGTATTACATGTGAAAGTGGTTTATTAAAAGTTAACAGGTCGGGTCAGGTGGCCCGACCCCTTTAAACTTTTATTCAAAGTTATCGGACCCGACCCGTTTCAAGTTTTATTCAAAGTTAATGGGCTGGGTCAAGTTGTCCTGGCCCGTTTTGAGTTATATTCAAAGTTAACGGGTTGGGTCAGGTGGCCCGAACTGTTTCAAGGTTTATTCAAAGTCACAGGACCCGACCCATTTTAAGTTATGTTCAAAGTTAGCAGGCCAGGTCAGATTGGCTTGAGTGCTTGACCCGTTTCAAGTCTTATTCAATGTTAACGGGCCGGGTCAGGTTGGCACGTCCTGTTTCAAGTTCTATTCAAAGTTAACGGGCTGGATTACATTGGCCTGGCCCATTTTAAGTTTTGAATCATACTAAAAAGTTTTGCATTGACAGGTTCCATTGTTTGATCAAATGGACCAACGGATGCTGGATGCAATATGCGAGAGGCTAAAACCGGCTTTATGCACTCAAGGCACGTGCCTAGTTCGCGAGGGGGACCCGGTGAATGAAATGTTGTTTATAGTTAGAGGAAACCTTGATTCTTACACCACTAATGGTGGTCGAACCGGTTTTTTCAACTCATGTCGAATCGGTCCAGGTGACTTTTGTGGTGAGGAGCTTCTGACGTGGGCCCTGGACCCAAGTCCAAGTGTCATCCTTCCATCATCCACCCGAACCGTGAAGGCCATATCTGAAGTTGAAGCATTCGCACTTATAGCCGATGATTTGAAATTTGTGGCATCGCAGTTCAGAAGGCTGCATACTAAGCAGTTACGACACAAGTTCCGGTTTTACAGCCACCAGTGGCGGACATGGGCTGCTTGTTTTGTGCAGGCGGCGTGGTGGCGGTATAAGAGGAGGAAGAGTGCTCGTGAACTTAAGGCGCATGAGAGCTTCAAGAGTGTTGGTTATGAGATGGGATTTAGTTCACCGTTGCATGGTGGAAACAATATGGCATCACCCGACTCTGGTTATGGTGTGTATGTTAGTGGGATGGGTGTGAGTAGAAGGCCTGGTGGCTCGAAAACTAATGGCAGCGGCTCGTTGCAAAAGCCGGAGGAGCCTGATTTTTCTGTAGATGAGTGAAGGAAGATTAATAAAATAAGTAAAGAGGAAACACAAAATACTATTCAGGAAACTTGTGAATACTTAGACTTGTTATGTATGTTTACAATTATATTCTTGACCTATATTTAATGCTTCAAAACATTAAAGAAACTCTTTTGTTTATATCAAATTATATATTATCGATATGTTAAGAACTGCTTGTTAAACTCTATTTACAACTCAAATATGTGGTGGTAACCCCCTCAGCTTCGTCTAGAGCCGGGCGTCCAGCCGACTGACATTCTCTTTTCGCTTGTTTAGTTCAACGAAAGCCGGTACTAATCAAGCGCGTTAGCTAGGCCGTTTTCTTGCAGGAGTGAAACATGCAATATTTAAGTGGTTAAATTCCATAGAAAATAGTTTGAAACTTGTTATATTTAAGTGTTAATTATTTAAATTTCAAAAACATGTTGGAAACTATTTTCGATTAATTTTCAAGCTTTATACATAAAGTCAATTTTGTCTTAAACACCACCATCCTAGCTATATATATTTTACTAGTTTATTACACGGGCAATAGATGAAAATTTTAAAATTAAGCCATTAAGCGAAATACAGTCAACAACACAATTATCATATATTGTTAAAACAATGACAATTTACATTAAAATTACATGAATTACAAAACAATAATTTTACACAAATATGCTACAAATTAGTAAAAATTTCTTTGTAGTTTATATTTGTGGTTGTATTGATTAATACCTTGTTTATAAAGAATCAGTATCTTTTGTTCATGTATGCTTGGAACTTTTGATAAGGCTATTCATAAATTTTAATAAAACTCTCGCATTAGTCAATATACATTCTTCATATGAATGTAATTTGCCATGATAAATGAAAAAGACATACTAATGTTAAAGGCCAGCTAATGGAAAACATAACGTTAAAATTCTGTAAATAACTAACGAAAAGTTGGAATGCATATTTGACTTATAGTTTGACGAATATAGATGTGAATTTTAGAAAGCATATCAGGACCCAATTTTGATACTTACCATCATAAGTTCATAAGCATAACATTAATTGATGATAGAATTTTAAGCTCATCATGTAAAAATAAAACAAAATACATTAACAGGGGTTGTGAATTAAATCATACTCGACTCTGCAAAAGAATAAGAACCACAGAACCAACAAATTTGTATATTGAAGTTTTCTTTATTACTATTGACAATGCTTGCGTTGATTCCATCATTGCCTATTCGGCTACACACATAAAAGAATCAATAAAATGTTAATCTAAAATTGACATTTTATAGAAATAGATTGAAAAACATAGAAATAAGATTCAATCAAGTGCTTAAATTAAAAGTAACCCATTGAGGCCAAGAAACTGTATGCCTTTCTTTATGCTTTTGACATTGAGAGTTTTTTTTCCTCATAAATTGTATAACTTTTAAAAAAATAAGAATAAATCCAATTAATTATACATCTTTTTATGTAATCACTAAATATTAAATCAAAATCTTGGCTGATAGTTTACAATGAACTCAAAATTATGCACTAAATTTGATGAAATATACCAAAAATTCAAGATTGAGTGTTTACATAACATGGGCCGGTAAGAACCTTTTAAGCGAAATGCCAAAAACATCCTCACATGGATCCAATGCAACCACATCAATCACTGAAGGAAACAACAAACAAATATTACGTTTCTTGAAAGAAAGACAAAATCAAATCAATTTACTACCTACCATTGAAGTTAAAAAACATAAGGTACTAAATCGATATGTTACGTAAATCAAAACGAACCATTCAAAAACCCTAATATTTTGAAAGTTATGGTTGGTTCGTACTAAAATGTTTGTAAATCAAACAAATCGCCAAACAAAAACAATCGAAAGTATGTTATTCATGAGTTTTACCTTTGAAATCAACAGAGCTTCCGACTGTAGAGGCGGAGCTAGGGTGGGTTTCATCTGGCTGAGTTAAATCGATCTTCAGATTTTCCATATTCTTGGAGGAAAACCACCTCGGGTTTTGGTTCTAAGACTAACACCAAATCCTTATTAATAAACATAAACTTAAATTAATAAACAATACCCAAAATTGTATCAATGGAAGTAAAAGGTTAATATTCAACATCCAAGTACTGCATGTTTCTTCAATGCAAAGCATAAGTAGATAACTTGTGACACCTTCTTAAGTAAGCAATACTTATAAAGTGAAGCTATTAAAACATATCATTCATGCTATATATACCATTTTATAGAACAATAAGTCTTTAACTATTTGAGCATATAATCCGAAAACATAAGATTAGGAACTCCATCAAATAGGCTAATAGAGTAAAATGTGTTTATCCCTGTAGGCGATCCAGCAACATAATAGAGTAAAATAGATTAACCCTATATTGTTTATTCTAACAAACTTATAACCAAAACAGTGTAACTCCATCAGTGAATTAGACTAATAAAAAATGAAATCAGATACTAAATATTCTAAACAACTATCGATCACCGAATTTCATAAAAGTATATACCAAAAATCTTAATAAATCCACCGTTGAGGAACACACCTCAAGCCCTAAATTCTTGTAGCGAGATACCAAGAACACACTTAAAGGCCTAACTTCATGTAGCATTGAATTATGTAAGAAGCCCTAACTTTATCAGATGGAGGATCCTTAAACAAATTTGTACGTCGAGATTCTTTGTGTTTAATTAGTATGTAAAAAACCCTAAAATTTATCATACGAAGAAGACATTTTGGAAAGAAAGGCGGACCTAGGGTTTCTAACCGAGGAGGGTTGCGATATGTATTGAATAAAAACAAATAAGGTTATAACAATATATAGATCCAGAAATGAATAGTTGAGTCGGGTAAGACCCACGCGGGATCCGAAAATGAAACCATATATTGAAAATGGGTTTAAAATTATGAGGATGGATGAGAGAGTGACAAGTGACACAAAGTGGTATTCTTTTATTAGTATAGATAGATTTAAGTTAGTTTAATGAGTAGAAATAGTGACGTTAATACAAGCACCATTAAAATAATGTTTAAAGAAATAAAACAAAAACAAAAAACAAAAATTTAGCGCGCTTTGCGGCAAGAGAAAAATATGGCGCATGCATAACTTGAAACTCCATCCCTTCCATGAAATTAATTAATTTCTCATTGCTCAAAAAACTTCTCTTCTCCTAAGGGTCAACCTCAACATTCTCTGGTTACTCTCTCCGGTGACGTTTTTGTGCCGGACGAGAGACGAAGGTATCATTCCCAAATTCTTGTTTTATTTCAATAAATTTCTTATTATCTGTACCCTTGCTATTTGCTTATTTCATTTCTCATGATCACGAGATACGGTTTCTTATAAATTCTCCGTTCATCGTTTTAATTTGTTTTTCGATTTCACGTACCTATAAATTAGAACATGAATATCCGTGTGTGTGTTTTCGTAATACGCTCTAAGTATATTGTTTAGCGTTCGCGTACGCAATTTAATTGATTCTGCTTCTTCTAGTCTTTGTTTAGCTAGTTGATTTAGATGAATTCTGTGATATATCATTTTCCTTAGGTTATTTCGTTTGGTGGTGGTTGTATATATTGATGATTATCACAACGTAGATGTGAAATACCTAATCGGTTGTAATTGTAGAACAAAAGTTTGGGATCGGATGGATAAAAAGCTCGAAACTAGCTGAGCCTTATTCCTTATCGAGCCTGAGCTCAAACCTTATATAGGAAGATCATTTAGGCTCGTTCATGAGCCTTAACAATGTATTTTTAAATTTGAGCATTTTTGGACTTCTATATATTAATTTTACACTACACGTACAACCGAACTCATGCCGAGCTTTGGCTCGTTTAAGGTATTGCACACGAGCTCAACTCGAGCTTAGGTTCTCTTAAGGTTTCTTGAAGTATATAAAAATAGTTACAAATGTTAATAAATTAATTGGTAATTAAAACAAAGCCGAGTTCGGGCTTTAGTAAAAGAGCTCAAAATGAGTTGAGCTTGGGCTTTAGAAAAAGAGCTCTCGTAAGTAAAACATATGTAAACATTATGTTATAGGTGGACATACTTGCGTACATGAATGAATACTGTAGGTATGTTTTCTTACTGCATTATAGCTTTATTATATATGTGTAGATTGATCTATGATAGTTCCATTGTTGTGAAGCTAGCTACCATGGCTGTTGAAGCTCAAAGAAAGGAGGATATAATGGGGGAGTTTGAAAAGGTTCCTTCAAGCGTTTCAGTACATACCGAAAAGGATGAAGAAGATGACTACTACAGTTACTCTGATTCTGTTGATGAAATGCGGTCGGAAAATAGCTGGTCTGATTCATCCCCTCAGGTACTTGTTTTACCACTTTAAATGTTCTTCCTTACTTTTATTTATTTATTTGTTAGGCTTATTTTTAAATGTGTTGCCACAGTTTCAAGATATTCCTCCTCCTAAGTTCTCACTTGCTGTTGATTTTTTGAAAAGATTGCATGGTTTAGTAGGTTAGTTAGTTCATTTGAGCTAGTTTTGCTTTAACGACATCACAAAACTATCCATTTTGACCGAGAAAATTAACGAAATAGAGCGTGAAACTGTTTTATTCTTTAAAGTTAAAACGTGGTGCGGGATATTCAAAAGTGGTGCAAGAGATTTCACTCTGGCACAAGAGATTTTAATTGAGGGTCTATTACATTAGTGATTGGTGACACGTGTCCTTCTATGATTGGTGGAAATTATTCAAAAATGTCAAACGGCTATTTTGTACTTTCGTAAAGTCAAGTGTATTTCGTTAACAACCTCAGTCAAAATGGATGCTTTCGTGATTTTACCATTGATTTATCTAGTTTCGAAAATCAGTAACCCACCAATAAAACACAATGTTGAGAAAACGTACATAGCGCTGAACTACTGATAACACAAAATGTTGAGAAAACTATAGCAGTAACAGATAAAAGAGTAGAGAGACATGAATAAGATAGCACACATCATTATTGGTGGGGCCGGTTCCGTGAGTATTTATTGTATCATATTCTCACGGTTACCAAAAAGACGAGAAAACAACATCTACGATTTACACTTGGTGCATAATACAGTGCAGAAGCACGGTGGTGCAGCCTTTGAGGATATGGAGTGGCAAGATAGTTTCTTAAGCAATAACGACTTATCATTTCCAAATGATCCAACCGGTGAGCTGCATAATAGTTGGGGGGCTGCAGAGGCCACATCATTTCAAATCCGTGGCGCCACTTATTTGAAAGACCGTAAGAAGGTATAACTTTATTTGTTCTCTTTTAAGAATTTCAAAAACTGTTGATTTGTAACCGTAATTCTTGTTAATTTGTCTGCCTTTAGGTCAAAGTAAAAGACACATTGATGCAACTTGTTGCAGCAAACATGCTGAGATCAACTAATAAACAAGATGATTTTGCTGGCCGACCTGGCAGCATTTGTCAGGTTGAGTATCCTTTAAAAAAACTTACATAATAAACTTATACCGTTAATAAAAGTATAAAATTAAGTCAAGATTTTTTGTGCAGAAATTTGCAGCTGCTAACAAGTCGGATTTCTTTTTCATTGTAAATATGCAGGTAAACAAGTTTAATTTTTCTTTCATCTAAGTTTTAAGATTTTTAGTCAACCAGATCGATATGGTGTAGTTCACTATTATAAATCTTTGACTAATTAGATCCCGGGTCCAACAACGAATTTTCATATTGCTTTCTATTATGCAACAACTTCTCCCATCAAAGATGTGCCACTGCTAGAGAACTTTGTAGAAGGCGACGATGCTTATAGGAATGCAAGGTTTAAGCTCATACCTCATGTATCTAAGGTTGGTATATCCAAATCCCATATTATTATTTAATTTAATATGGACATTGATTTACAAGGTTTGTCTTTAGGGTCCATGGATTGTAAAGCAAAGTGTTGGAAATAGACCTTGTCTGCTCGGGCAAGTTCTAAAAATTCAATACGTTCGTGGAAAGAACTACTTAGAGGTAAAAACACGATAATCAGATATATAGCTAGACTCGGTTATCTTGTGTTAATAATCAGATGATCATAGTCAGTTTCACTAAAGTTATGTTTATGATGATTGTAGCTGGATGTAGATGTTGGTTCATCTGTGATTGCAAAGAAGGTGGCCAACCGAGTTGTGAGTAGCTTCCATCATTTGATAGTTGAAGCAGCATTTCTAATACAGGGAAATACACCAGAAGAACTACCAGAGCATCTACTTGGGACCTGTCGTATGAGCCATATTGATACCTCAAAAGTGGCTTGTACGTAGTCATCGAATTGTTGTGTGAAACATATATTATACCACCAATTAGCTATTTAAGTTTAATGTTGTTTTAATGATGCTTAGAGGCTGGCTAAACTGATAAGAGGATTTACTCAAAAGTGATGCATGCAGTCTTGTTCTTTGTATCGCTTTTCGATTACTTCTTATGGTTCTACCCAATGGTGATTAATAAATCGTGTCTATATTTTTTTTGTCTTTTGTTTGCTAATGACTTAATGTAAATCTACAGTTTCTAGTTTTACTCTCTTTTTTTTCTTCTTCTTTCTTTTTTTTTAATGGTTTTCGGTTTAAATAAACTGTAAGTGATTGAAACACCGTGCCTAGCATATAACTAACCGTTGATACTAATACTTGTGAGTTGTGATTAAAAGGTTAATTTTTGTTTTCATGGTTTACTAAGATGATTAATGAGTTTATAATGTGAGATATGATAAAGAAGGGAACTACATCACCAACCTTTTTGTGGTTTGTTGGCTTTTCATTTTAACTTTGAAAAGTACAAGTCACATGTTGGAGGTTTGATATCCTTTTGCAAGTCATTTATATACTATTACAATGGGCGACGATGGCAACAACCGATGGATAACAAAGAAGTAGAAATCGAAGATGGTACTAGCGACAATCGGCTAAAAGAGAGAAGTAGAATTGAAACCTAAGAATTACAACCGTTCATGTTTGTAATTGTTATTATATTGAATGTACTCTTTTAAAATATATTCAAAAAAGTTTTATAGAAGACAAAAAATAACAAAATATATAGATTAACTTTAAGATATGTTAGTCCCATTTTGTTTTAGTCCTTTGTATTGTAAATATATGTTTTGGGCCTTAGTTGTTAGTGTTAAATGTATGGGCCCAAGGGAAATAACGTTGTAAAGCTCATTGGGCATTAGTTCTGTTCTACTTCTTATGCATGCTTTCTTATAAATAGGAAGCATGTCATGAGAAGAAAGAGAGTCGGTTGTTCATTAATAGAAAATTTCTTGGCAAAAATTCTATCTCTCTAACCTTTTCTCTTCTCTCGGCTCTCTCTATCTCTCTCACTTAACTTCTCTATCCGAAAATAAACTCAAGATCCGAGACCTCTTGGTTGCTTAGTGTGATTTCCGCTAGCACTAAGTTAGGTTGATCCAAAGACGTTGTTAGATCTACCTACTACGGGACCTACAATTGGTATCAGAGCTTCGGCTCACTAATTAAGGGTTTTTAGATCACAACCTTGGGTTTTGATCTTGAGAAGAATAAAATAAGTGTTCAAGTGTTCTTGAAAAAGAAAAATCTTCAAAAACAACAAAAACAAGAAAAATAGAAAAAAAAAAGGAATTGGATAAAAGATTGGGTTACGGGTTCAAAAAGTTGGTCAAATTTGATAAAGAACATTTTTGCTTCTCATGGCATGCAAGTTTGTGCAACAACCTTTGACCTAGTACGGATAAGGTTAGGTGAAAACAGATCCCAAGGAAGATTTGTTTCCAGAAAGATAAGATTCTTTCGCTTCGCTTGGATCCTTTCGCTTCGCACAAAATCCTTTCGCTTCGCACAAAGCTGTTTCGCTTCGCTTGAAGCTATTTTGTGCGAAAAAGTTGACTGTTTTGAAGATTAAGCTTTGTTGAAGGCTTGTAACTACTTAGACCATGGCTAGCACTGATTCAGAACTATTGAAGGGTTATTTGCTGTTGGAAAACCAAGTAGGAACCCCCACAAAGCCTCCAAAATATACGACCTTAGACGATAACTTTGCAGATTTCAAATGGAGATTTATGAATTATATCTCCTTGACTGAGACTGACTTGTTGAGATGCTTTGAACAAGGTCCTCATGTTCCCGAGGTCAACCACAAGTTGATGAACTCTTTGCCATACAGCTAGAGTACCAATACTGTCACAATCAAGAGAACTACCAATCTAAACATGATGACAAACATTGACTTGATATCCACTATCAAGTCATTTGAAATGGATGAGCAGATGAGAATGAATAATCATCTCAGTTCACTGAATCAAGCTGGAGTGAGTACTGCCACCTCGATGCCAACTGCTTTTATGAGCAAAGCTCAACCGAATGTGTATCCCATGACCACTCCCAAGTACTTCTCATGTGTTCCTTCACAACCAACAGCCTTCATCTCAACAACAAATCAATCAGATTCTTTAAATACAAGCTCGTTCCAAAAGGCGGTCGACAGTGCAGTTGCCCAAGCCCTAAAAGCTTAAGGGATTTCATCATCTTCAAAACCTCAACCAAGCAAGCCTTCAAGTTTCTGTGAAGCATTAACTATGCTAAATGACTCTAACATCGCAATAGTTCATGCTTTTCTTTCAAACTATGAAGAGTTGATGAAAGGAAATATATTGCCACCTCAGTTTGAAGCTGGAGACTTAAGGGATATCAATCAAAAAGATCTTGAGAAGATGGATATCAAATATCATATGGCAATGGCGGTGCAAAGGGCTACTAACTTCATGAAAACGTACGGGAAGGATAGCTTTAATGATTCAGACAGGAAAAGGATCGGGTGTGATAAGTCAAAGCTACGTTGCTACAACTGTGGTGAGATGGGTCACTTTTCTCGAGAATGCATGAATCCTTCAAAACCTGCCAATGATATTCGTGTGACTGAGGTTACAGAGGAGGGGAACAGCAAGGCTGCAGGAAAAAGGCATGAGATGCAGAAACCAAGCAGCTCATCACAAAGAATTGGAGGTCATCCACACAAGGGCAACTCAAGCTCAAACTCAAAATCCCTCGGAGGTCCAAGTTGGTGTGGATTGGGATGATTAATTCCAAGAGCTGCAGAATCCATTTAACATGGCTGGTATGGCTATCACAGACAATGAAGTTTCCTCATCGGCTGCTGCAAGTTCTGATGCGTCACCATCAGACGAGGTAAAAAGAAATCTATGCACTGAAGCTTGCGTAAATAAAGTTACATATTATAGATATCTTCAGGACGAAGTTTTGAAAGAAAACGCAAAACTTCGTCAACTAAATGCTGAATATGTAAAGGCTGACAAGATATATGTTGAAAAGATTAAAACTCATCACAATGATGTTGCAAATCTTAAACTTAAAATCTTTCAATGAGAGCACAATGTCATCTATTACAAAGACATTGTAAATAAATTAAAAGATGAAATTGAAAAGTTAAAACTTGATCTTTCTGATAAACGAGAAAAAGAAAACCAAGTTGAAAGATTTGAGGCATCATCTGAACAATTAGATGATCTTATCAAAGCTCAGAGAAGTACTAAAGTTAAAATTGGACTAGGATGTGATTAGTCAGCGGTGCCCCCACCATTGAACGATAATTACACTTGCCTACCCCATTTTAGCTATAATACTTCTCCTGATGAAGAGATGGCATATGGTAATGGTAAAATACCAAAACCAGTAAAATTCGTTTCAACCGCCTCTCCATCAACAGCTCAAATTTCGTCATCTGATAATTCTAACGTCAACATGTCTTGTGTAGCAGGTGATGTAAGTGGTGGGAAGGTTAACCAGGACTGTAAATCAAAGGGAGTGTTAGAACCACGTTTTGAATCCTGTGTGGGTCTAACAAAAACAATTAACAATCTTGTCTGTAACAAAGTATGTGAATCAATGATAGGAAGTTTAATGTCTAGATCAAATGATGTATTTTGTGAATCATCAAGTTATGGCAGTTGTATAAATGCTTGCAATGAAAGTGAATGGTCATCTTCTGATTCAGAATGTGAAACTATATTTGATGAAACTGTCAAAATCAAGGTTAATGAACAGACAAGTCAAAGCTGCTCATCAACTGATAATAAAATTGAGAACTATATAAAAGAGAAAGTTAGCTTTGAAAATGAAAAACCGAGAAGTTCATGCAAATATGTGCCACCCAAGAAAACTTCATTTTCTCAAAATACAAATTATGACAATAGTTCTCAATTTTATGATCATTGTGATAGTACCTTTTATTACTCTCGACAGAAAACTAGGCAATCAAATCATTTTGCAACTCATCATTCAAATGCTTTCGATTATAAGTCAGATAGAGGTCACCAACATGTTAACCAAACAACATCACCTCATCCCTCATATCTCAGCGAGCAAGATGTCTATAAATGGAACCAAAGAAAATGTTGCTTCATTTGTGGAAATCCGTCTCATCTTGCAAGACATTGCAAGAACTGGCACAAACAACAAAGAGACTTCAACAGTAAGTTTGTTCAGACATTTCCTGGGTATAATGCTCAAACCAAGAAAATGTCTCACCAAACTTACACTTCAGCCAGTGAGACAAATTTAAGATCCAAGAGAACCGAAAAACCCAAGAAACCATTTTGACTAACCCAAAGAGAAAGGAGGCGGTTAGCTAAGGGTTCTGAAGCTGAAAAGCCCAAGAGCCCTTCAAAGGTTTTCTCAAAGGCTAATCAAGAAGATTTTGTGGTTAAGCCTAAACCAAAACAAAGGCAATCCAGAAAAATTTTCAAAAACCGAGGAAATCATAATTCAAGTTCCTCGAGGGATTGTTCTTCAGATTCTGATTCACCAAAGGATTACATTTTCAGAAATCATAAAATTAAATTTGGTGATTTTGTGTTTAACCTTCCCGAGACAAGAGTGTCTTGGGAAACCCTCCACTAACTGAGTCTTCATGTGTAGGGTCAGCCTGGACGGCCTGTCAACAGCATTTGGTACTTGGACAATGGCTGCACCCGACACATGACAGGAGACGAATCGTTGTTGTTCGACATTAAACCATTCAACGGTGGTCACGTTTCCTTTGCCGGTGATATTGGAGGAGAGATAACGAAACAAGGGAATGTCTCGAATGGCACATTGACATTTGATGAAGTCAATCTGGTGGAACAGCTCAACCACAACCTGCTAAGCGTCTCTCAGATCTGTGATAAGAAATTTTCAACCCTATTTACTGAAAATGAATGTCTCATTCTGAAACCAGGTTTTAAAGTCCCTAAGGAATTGATTTTGATGCGTACTCCGAGGCACAACGATGCCTACATTCTGGACATGAGAAACAATTATTCCATGCGGTCTGCTTCTTGCTTGATGTCCAAGGCCTCGGAGAACGATTCATCTTTATGGCATCGACGGTTGGGTCACGTCAACTTTAAGAACTTGAACAAGTTGGTTAAAGGTGAACATGTGAGGGGTTTGCCAGTAAAATCTTTTCACTGTGCTGAAAAATGTTTATCTTGCTCTAAATGCAAACAACACAAACTCCCTCATAGGCCCAAGCTTGTCAATTCCATCAATTCCACTTTTCAGTTGTTGCACATGGATCTTTTTGGTCCAATTCAACCAATGGCAATAGGTCGAAAAGCCTATTGTCTGGTTATTACTGATGACTTTTCGCGTTTCAGTTGGACATTTTGTTAGGACACAAGGACGAGACATCACAATTTCTGCTCAGGTTTATTGTGTTGGTTGAAAATCAAACTGATAAGAAGGTAAAATGTATCAGAAGTGACAACGGCACAAAATTCTGCAATAAGGTGGTGAATGAATTCTGTCAAAACAAGGGAATTGTTCATCAATTAAGCGCACCTTACACTCCCGAACAAAATGGGGTGGCTGAGAGAAGAAACTATACTTTGGTGGAAGCCGCTAGAACAATGCTCTCATATTCAAAACTACCATTGATTTTCTGGGGAGAAGCCATCAACACTGCCTGCTTTACCCAAAATCGTGTGCTGCTGAACAAAAGACTGAACAAGACTCCATATGAAGTCTTCTATGGATCGAAGCCAAGGGTAAATTTCTTCAGAACGTTTGGATGTCCCTGTACCATTCTCTAAACGAATGTTGGAACGACTTCCAAGTTTGCTGAAAAGGCGGATGAGTGCTAATTTGTTGGTTATTCAGCTGATAAAAGTGCTTATCGTGTGTATAACAAGAAATCAAGAGTAATCTTGGAATCCTTCAACATTGACTGGCAAAAGTTAAACCCTACTTATACACACAATGGTCCGGATTGGATGTTTGATTATGAAGGATTGTTCAAGCAGTTTCATGGAATGTATATGACACCAGCTGCACCAATGGTTTCACCTGTTGCTTCTCCGCTTGCTCAACCAGCTGATGATCAGTCTATCCTGATGCATGTTGTTTTGAAAGATCTTGGACATGTTGACATAGCTGCTGCTGCACCCATACTGAATGTACAACCAATGGCTAACCACCAAGTCCTGATTGGTGATGAGAAGCCCTCTACCGACACCACTGAAATGCAAGTTGTTGAAGACATGACTGATTCAGATTCTGACTCGTATATGTCAGCAGACAACAACCAAAATTTTCAAGTCGATCAAACAGATCAGCCTCCTGCAGAACCAAGTGTGGTGGAATCTGTCCCCACACCTCCCTCAGAAGAAGACAATCAAGGTCCTGCAATGGAGGCTGATGAATCATGTGAGCAGGTGGAACCCTGTCCGAATGAAACTTCTGATAACACCAACAAAACTATTGTTCCAATTGTTGTTGTTCCATTCTATGACAACCTATGGGAAGGTCCCATTGCTGCAGAACATTTGGTTGAACCATAAGAAGATGGAACTGATCCTCAACCAAGTGTTTCTGTCCCTACGACCACTGTCATGCATCCCATAGAGAGCCTATCCATTCAACTTGAGGCCACACCAGTCGAGCATGTCGACCAAATTCCACAGCTGCCAATTCATCGTCGACATCCGACTGAGAACATCATCGGAGATTCGTCAGCTAGCATCCAAACACGCAGCACTTCCGGTAACATTAACAGATGTCTTTTTGCTTGTTTTATTTCTCAGATAGAACCCAAGGACTACAAAGTCGCTCTAAAAGACAACTCCTGGGTAGAGGCCATGCAAGAAGAGCTGTTACAGTTTCAGAAGCAAAATGTTTGGAGGCTAGTAAAGAAACCAAAAAATAAAAGGCCGATCGGAAAGAAATGGGTGTTCCGAAATAAAAAGGATGACAAGGGGGTGATCATCAGAAACAAAGCCCGGCTTGTTGTACAAGGTTTTTGGAAACGTGAAGGTCTTGATTACGATGAAGTCTATGCACCGGTGGCCAGACTAGAAGCAATTCGCATCTTTCTGGCATACTCCTCGTACATGAACTTCAAAGTATATCAAATGGACGTGAAGACTGCTTTCTTATACGGGAAAGTAAAAGAAGAGATCTGCGTCAGTCAACCTCCAGGTTTTGAGGATCCAATTCATCCTGATCACGTTTACCGCCTTGACAAAGAACTATATGGTCTTCACCAAGCACCTCGCGCTTGGTATGCCACACTGGCTGATCATTTGGTGAAAAATGGCTACAAGAGAGGAATCATCGATCAAACTCTCTTTGTCAAGAAGGTCAACAGTGATTTGATTCTGGTTCAAGTTTATGTCGACGACATCATCTTCGGGTCCACGAATGAGGATCTGTGCAAGGAGTTCTCTGAGGTTATGCAACAGCGATTTGAGATGAGTTCCTTAGGGGAGATGACCTTCTTCCTGGGTTTACAAGTTGAGAAAAAGAAAGACGGGACTTTGATTCACCAAGAAAAGTACGTTCAAGACATTGTTCAGAAATTTGGTTTCAAGGACTCATCATCATTCATGACACCAATCACTACGCGTCCTATTCTCGCTCCTGATCCATCAGGAAAACCAGTCGATCAACACCTTTATAGGTCAATGATTGGTTCCTTGATGTATCTCACTGCAAGCAGACCGGACATCATGTTCCCTGTTTGTCAGTGTGCCAGATATCGGTCTAACCCAAGAGAGTCCCACATGATTGCTGTTAAGCGTATCTTCAGATACTTAAAGGGGAGACCACGATTGGGTCTTTGGTATCCAAAAGATTCTCCCTTGGAACTTCATGCTTACACCGACGGTGATTATGGGGGTTGCAACTTGGACAGAAAGTCTACATCTGGTGGATGTCAATTCCTGGGAGATCGGTTGATCTCATGGCAGTGCAAGAAACAAGTCACTGTGTCCACCTCCACAGCAGAAGCCGAGTACATTGCTGCATCCAGCTGCTGCTCTCAAGTGATATGGATCCAGCATCAGCTGCTGGATTACGATTTGAATTTCTATGGATCAACGATCAAATGTGATAATGAGGCGGCCGTTTCTATTGTCAAAAACCCGGTCCAGCACTCAAAGACTAAGCACATTGACATCCGGATACATTTTATTCGTGATTGTTATGATCGCAAGCTTGTCGACATAAAACGGGTCCATACTGAATTTAACTTTGCAGATCTCTTTACAAAAGCTTTCAGTCGTGCCCGATTTTTGTTTCTCGTTGAGTCATTGGGCATGATTTCCTTTCAATAAATTTTATCGTTTATCTTTTAATTTAAAACTGTAAATATTTTTCAAATATGTCACAATTTTAGAGGGAGAAAATGAGTTAACTTTAACTCACCAAAAAGATTTTTAAATTTACTTTTAGTAAAACAAAAATCGAGTCACTTGACTTAACAAAAAGATTTTATTTTAATATATAATATTGATTTCATATTTACTCCTATTTAAGTAAATGCTAAAAAAATTCAAAAAGAAATATCCCGTTTAGAGGGAGCTCCTGTTTAGAGGGAGTCGGATATTTAAAATTTTCAATCTAAAATTTGATCCGATTTTTTTGGAAATTGTTAGTATATTGGTTTGTAATGATTCTAGCGCGTTAAAAGAATAGAACAAAAGGCTACAAGGTCATTCATAGATGTGTAGGTAGGCTTGACAAACAAGTAAGTGTCGAATGATATAAACCAAAATTCCTGCCGGTACTAGTGGATATACGATTATAAAGCGGTTGCATGATTCCGTAAAGTCATATTCATGAAGGCTGAAATGCAATTAAACATGTCATACCCAAGCCTCTCTTTACCTTATCACAGTTGTCTTATGAAAAATCAGTGTCATTTTTAATTTTTATTGAGTCAAGAAAAGAGTTAAGTAAAGCGTCAAAAAAAACAGAGAGAGAGAGAGTCAGAAAAGAAAAAAAAATCAAGAAAAAGAGTCAGTTCTAGGAATTTTAACTTCTGCGTTATTTCTTCATTTATTTTGATTCAAGCCTTGGACTTTCTCCTGCGCGATAATATGGTATTATCCGACCTGATTGTTAAGGCCCTGAATCTTCTGCTTTGTTTTATTTTCTTTCTTTTGTTCAAGCCTTGGACTTTCTCTACGCGATAATATGGTATTATCCGACCTGATTGTTATGGCCTGAACTTCTGCCTTATTTCAATCTTTCTAGATCGAGTCAAGTGTGCAAAGCACAAAGTGTCATGTGTAAAGTGTACAGTAAGTCAATATGTTAATAAGAGTACTGTGATCAACTAAGAAAGGTCTAAGTCAAGTAGAGGTGATATGTTAACACAAAGTAGGCCTGAGATATGATGGAATCAGTAACATGTCTGATTAAGTGGGGACCACATAAGCACCATGCCTAATTGTACTCTAAACGTATCATTTCTGGCATCAAAACACTTGTCAAGTTAAAAAGGAGGACATTATCTACAGTCAATGATGAACTTGTGTCACAATAACTTCAAAATGAAAATGCGATCTAGGGCTTTGCAAATCAATATGATTTCATATTGTGATCGTTCTTTGTAAATTAACCAAAGAAAAGAACTATGAAAATTAATTTAATACTATTGTTTTAGCTTTAAAATGTCTTAAATTATCTTTTGTTTTTTTGTTTGTTTTATTTTGTTTGTATTTTCTAAAATATTAAGTATCTGAATAGTTTAATATCTTATATTTTTATTTATTTTATTTTTATTTTATTTTTTATCTTTAATTTTATTTTTGTTTTTAGTTCAGTGTCTTCTTTTATTACATTTTATTTTGATAAAAGAGATCGTTCGTGCAAATGTTAACACTTATGGACCAACAAAAGAAAATATTATAAACAATCAAGTGCGTGGTTTCGGTGGGCAAATGTTTTTCGGGTTTGAAAATGCTAATTGTTTTAAAGACCGAGGATTGAGAGTGTATTTTTGGTGAATACTCACGATGTTTTGACCTTATCGCGAGATAGGCTAACCCTATATATAAGGGAAACCTAAAATATCTTTCACTATTCACCAAACACTTTTATTTTTACTCTCTTCTCTCTCACATCTTCAAACTCTCAAACCCTAATCTTCTTCTACTTTTCAAAGAATCCGGCCCTCATAATCACAAACATGCCGTTGAATCCTGAGTATCCACCCTCGGTATAACATCAGAATACCATACATCATTTCATCTTCATGTTTTTGGGTTCTCGTGGATCGAGACGACGGTTCATATGAACCGTCGGCTTGATCAATGACTGATCTTCGTATGAGATTGATTAATATGTTGTGAATAATCTGTTGTTGGACTTATTGATCTTGATTATCATCATTAATTATTAAAATTAGGGTTGTTTGCGTAAAGTTTGTAGATTTAAGTTTTTGTTCAAATGTTCTAAGGACAAATTGATCAAGTAAACAAAGGAGATTCAAGTTCAAACTTTCCAGAAACCTGATTCGCATCTAGGCAACCTTGAGTAAAGAAAAGGGAGGATAAAAAAGGGCTAAGTACAGGTCTTCGCATGAAAGGGTCTTTCGCTTCGCTTGACCTCATGCGAAGCGAAACATCTTCCTGTTTCGCTTCGCCTGACCTCATGCGAAGCGAAGCATGCTTCTGTTTCGCTTCGCTTGACCTCATGCGAAGCGAAACAAGGTCTCATGCGAAAAACCCACACTTAGCAAATTATCAGAATCTAAAACCTAATGCTGCTGAACTTTTTTTGAACAAATAAACTGTTTGGTCTATTGGACTGTTTTGGATTCGATCTTTGAACGTTGTGGACTAATTAACTTATAGATTGACTAAAATTAACTTATTAACTTATTAAATCTAAAATGTACATAATGATAGTACTAAATCGAATTATCTAATATGTAGATACTTAATGCTTATGTATATATCTTGTTTGGTTTGTTTATGTCTTAATGATGACTCTCATGATCTCTTGGTTTTTAACTTCAGGGGCATAACAACTTTTGTGCTCTCGGGTTGCCTAAGGCAAAGGCAGATAAGGTGTTCACATCCATGGTAAAGGGGCTAAGGCAATCACCTCTTTCATATGCTATTACAGCCAATCCAGCTGTGTATTACAAGTGGATTTTGGATTTCTGGGCATTTGCAAAGATAGCAGATGATTCTCTGTCCTTCACAACAACGGTTGCAAGACAGGAATTGACCATCACAGAAGCAGATATCCGAAGAGTGTTGAAGATAAAGGATGAACCAGAGTACAAGTATGAAAGAGGAAACAAGAAGAAGCTGGTTGACTTTGTCACACAGATGGGATATGACACAGAATGGAAAAGTTTGGAGAAGAGTCATTTGTCACCATACTGGAAATTCCTATTCCACATCATCACTCACTGTTTCTCTGATATTCGTGGAGGATTTGACAGCATGAGCTCTGACTGGGTGCGTGTTATGTCTGCATTGACTACCAATGAGAAGTTCAACTATTCTCAAAGAATATTTTTGTGTATGTTGGGAAATATAAAGAGTGGGGCTACATGGCTTATGTATCCGAGATTTGTGCAGCTTCTGTTAGATGATATGTTACCAAATGTTCAAAGGCCGGGGTTCAAGAAAGCAAAGGACAAGAAGTCACACCCCGAGCCATATCATGTGAACGAGATCAAGGTGTCAGTGTTTGGTGTGTTGTTGAGCACTAAGGGCAGAGGTCATCAGTATTCGAGACCACGACCTGGGCCTAAGTTTGGTTTATTTGAAGAAACAGAGCCTACTGGGGAAGAGGCGTCTGGTGAAGGTGAAGGTGATGAAGAACCCGAAGTTGAATGTGAACAAGATTCATCAGATGAGCCGGCCGAGGATCGAACAAAGGCCAAGCATGACTTGAAGAGGAAAGTGGTTGAAAAGGGCAAAATGATAGAACTTGAGGAGGAGGAAGAAGACCAGCTGCCTCTGAAGCGCTTGAGGAGACTTGGAGACTCCCAGATGTCAACCAAGTCTCATGTCAAGTTTCCCTCACAAGACAAACCGTCCGACCAACCAAAAATCACCAAAGAAGCCCTGGCCCAAGCCCTCAAAACACTAGACGTAACCAAGATACAAATTCCTACCTGCAAGCCACCTAAAACCTGAAAGAAAACCAAAGCAAAGAAAACCAAGACCCTACTTCATGACTCACCAGAATCTTCACCTCAACCCTCACCAACAGACCAACCAATTTCAACATTCCTACCTCAAATACCTTCCTTACGACACTCACCACAACAACAACAAATCAATACCTTCCTTACGACACTCACCACAACAACAACAAATCCAACCCGAGCCTTCTCAAGCCTCAACACCACCTACCCAACCAACCTCATCCATATTCACCTCATCGGTTTTCAGCTCACCAATATAAACAACAAGCCTATGGAGCAAAACCGTTATAACCTCCCCAACCCAAGCCATCACCTTACCTTTGCCTACAACCTCACCACCCATAACGACCACCACCCCACCATCCACCATTATCTCACCCAAACCCATCTCTCGAGGGAAGTCTTCGACACCTCCAGTGTATGTCGATCCTATCCTCGATAGAATTGTCGCACTGGAGGAATCAAACGCTAAAAGGGCGGAAAGAGAAATAGTGCTCCTCAAGTTTATTAAGGAGATGAAGCAGAAAGCGTTGGAGGATGAGGCAGAAAAGGTGGCTCTGAGGGATAGGATAAGGGTGTTGGAAGAGCAGAAGGAGGCAAGTGACGCTCTTGCCGAAAATCAAAGATTGTTGACAAACACCTTCCACACCCGAATCCAAAATCTACAAGCGTTGATGAATCATGAGGCCTCTGAGAACGCTAATTTGAGAGCAGATCACACTAGACTTGGAGATAGACTGGCTACACTTGAAAGAGACTTACCAAGTGCTAGTGCTCTCAGATCAAGCGTAAACAAGAAGATTGACGATGCTACGAGAAGGTGGGATGTTGAAAAGGAAGCTACGAACTCAAGAGTTGCTAATTTGGAAAATCAACTTGCTTCCTACACCTTTTTGGATACGCTCAGAGTAGAAATGGAGGCGATAAAAGAAAGGATCAAGGAACAAGACCATCTGAATGAGCTACAGCTCAAGAAACTAATGAAGAGATGGTGAGCAAGTACAAGGCGGCCTCAGACCTAATGGGCATTCAAGAAGACGAATTTCATGGTCTGGAGGATAGGCTTGACGCTGTTTTTAGAACTTGGAGAAGGTCTGGTGAGACTTCTCAAGTCGGTGGTTCACAACCTGCCGCAGGTCCTTCTGTGACCATGCTAGGCGTACAGGCTGTTGTGTCTGAAGGAGAGGCGACTGTTGATCGGTTAGTACAACAGGGCGGCCAATCTAGCGGTGTTGGTGGTGTTTATGATGGTGATGATGATGGTGATGAAGAAGAAGAAGAAGAAGATAATGATGATGATGATGATGATGATGATGATGATGATGATGATGATGATGATGATGATGATGATAATGATGAAGATGACGACGATGATGATGAAGTTCATGACAGTTTTGATGATGATGACAATGATGGTGATGAAGGTGGAGCAGGTGGAGACGGAGGAGCCGGGGCAGCAGGAGGTGGAGGTGGAGATAACACTCAAACACCTCCACCAGCTCAACATGATGTTCAAGACCCTGCTGCTCGCGACTCTGCTGGCAAAGTCAGGGAACACGACACTCAGATTACTAATATTTATAAAGATTTATTTCCTGAAGACTTTGCAGGTGCCATGAATGACTTTATCGAAGCAGGAAAGAACTTGGAGCAACTTATTGATCAAAATACGAAGGGGAGGGTTGAAGACGATTACATCAATTACTCACCAAATCCAGATACTCCTCCTGCTCAAGTTCAGACTACAGAGATTCCTGCTACTAATCCCGTCTCCACTCCAACATATGACTTGACACAGGAACCACTAAAGAGAAAGAGAAAGAATCACATAGTGTCAAGTAGTGCATGCGCCCGCGATCTCATCTATCCTTACCACGATGATTCTCTGATCGTATATGCAAAGTACAACAAGGAGAACGCATGTTGGGTGATCAGGCGATACAGTGGTGATCTGATATATCTCAACCATCATGAGCTGAAGTCACTACCAGAGCTTGACCTTAATTATCTTCGAAAGGCTCTAGGTCATGGTGCGGTTGGGAGCACTCTGGACGGTTGGATTCCAGATTATCTTCATCGACAGTCGAAGGTCGATTATAAGGAGTTTGAGCCAAATAAGGGTCGAAAGTACAAGAACCCAAGAGAAATTGACCCAGCCACCGGAGAGCCACGAACCATGTGGAGATACAGGGCACCGAAGAATTGTCATATCATTTACTATGGAGAGCCCTTTATTCCCAACATCCTCCGAGACTTTACAGGCTGGGAATTTGACAACACAACAGGGGAGGCCGTCATACGTTGCAAAGATCTACCAAAGATTCGCGTATTTGACGAGCATGAGCTGATGGGATTGCATATAGAAGATATCAAGAAGCTCTACAATTCACCCCTGGGAACCGTCGAGGACATCGGTCGTCAGAACACAGACCGGATAGTGGAAGCCTTCAACAAATTTGTTAAAAGAGTTGTTGAACTTCCACTACCCGAGGACGGCTGGCTGGATTACGACACCGACGGGTTCCAATACTAAAGACTAGAGGGAGATTGTTAGTCCCATTTTATTTTAGTCTTTTGTATTGTAAATATATGTTTTGGGCCTTAGTTGTTAGTGTTAAATGTATGGGCCCAAGGGAAATAATGTTGTAAAGCCCATTGGGCATTGGTTGTGTTCTACTTCTCATGCATGCTTCCTTATAAATAGGAAGCATGCCATGAGAAGAAAGAGAGTTGGTTGTTCATTAATAGAAAATTTCTTGGCAAAAATTCTGTCTCTCTAACCTTTTCTCTTCTCTCGGCTCTCTCTCTCTCTCTCACTTAACTTCTCTACCCGAAAATAAACTCAAGATCCGAGACCTCTTGATTGCTTAGTGTGATTTCCGCTAGCACTAAGTTAGATTGATTCAAAGACGTTGTTAGATCCACCTACTACGGGACCTACAAGATATATGAATTATAAAATAATAAAAAAAAAGTAATATTACGATCAAAGATGTTATTGTAACATCTTTAGATTGTAACTATCACTATCTCCTATTATCTATGATACTTTAATTTTAATCATTAATCAAATTTAAGATTGTAAACATGTATGTATTGTTAAAACACTAAAATGCGTATGAAAACTAAAACTAGGGGGTATTTTTATTTGTTTTGTATTTAAATAGTTTATTGTAGGCTAAAGATGTAAATGAGCAGAACCACTCTTGGATTACTCGAGATTAACTCTTTAAAGATTAAAACTTAAAAGTTTAACCGAGAGTGCATAAATGAGCTCAGACCTTGCATGGTGGGCGTTGTATGCCCTTAAAAAGCCCCCAAAGCACCCGGGCACACCATCCCCGAGGCGCTTTAGGGTAGATGTTGGTGTTGGGCGTTTTGTGGGAAGTGTCGGGTGGGGGAAGAAGCTTGATCATTGATTGGTGAGTTGGTTTTAATTGTTTTATATTTATTTAACAAATAAAAAATAATAATGAGGTAAAGATTGGAAGAAGCTCCATCCACTGCACCATTTTTTTGTCAAAAGGCCTCTATGGTGAATTGGCGTCACATTACGTAAAACGCCTCCACAAAAGCTCCATCCAATACACGTGGTCTCAGGCCCAAACTCTAGACAAACAAAAACAATATATGAATATTTATATATTTATATAGGGTTTGAATCAAATACAAATGAGTTTTTTCGTAAGAAGTGTACAAATAACTAGAGTAATTATGTTAACACTAGAGTCATTATCAATGTCTTCATAACCCGATCGGACCAGCGAACCGGTCGAACGCCTTTTGCTAAAATAAAGATTTTTCAAAAAAAGATCTTTTTTTTAGAGAAAAGCGGTTCAACCGGTCAGGTTTTCCAGTCAGACCGGTTCACCGGTTTGGACCGGCCGGTTTTCTGGAAACCGAGCGAACTGCATAGAACCGGGCCGGCCAGTGGACAGAATCCCGGTCGGACCGGTTCGACCGGCCGGTCCGGTCTCAACAACATTGGTCATTACTAGTACACTATAACTTTTGAATTAAGAGTAATTATTATTACGTTATATTATTTATTATAGCATAATTACTCTAGTTCAAAACTGTAATTACTCTAATTATTTGTATGTTTAGTATGTTAATTTTTTTTGTGCTTGATCTCACCCATATTCATATAAATGCTAGACAGGTGCTCGCGTGTTTCGACGCGAAACATATCAATTTCTAGTGATCATGTAACAATTATGATGTTCAATGTTCATTTGAAACCTTGAAAACGTTTAAAACAATCATCAGGCTGGTTCACGATTCAGTTTTTCCTTTAACCTTGGTTAGCAGGTTTCCAAATTTTCAAACCATAGTGAACGATTTTGGTTTGCGGTTTATAACGAAAATCGACCATGTAAAATTGGACCTGACGGTAAACTTACTATTGAAGCTCAATACGTGAAACCGAACCATTAGTAACGATTATGTTTTCAATGATAAAATATTGTTACCAATGGTTTAGCTCATGGTTTAACTTAAAAACCGTGGAATTCACCCATATGTAAGATGTTAAATTTTTTTTAATTGAAAAAAAGTATAGCAATATCATAATCAAATCAAAGACAATTAAATGTTCATTTTTATTTGCAATTTTTTTAATATAATATTAACGTATGAAAGGCCGTTTAAAAACATTGATGAGAAATTGGTTTAAAATTGAAATTAAAAGAAATATACGGGTAAAGATGAGGGTACAAATTTATAACTATTTCTTAAATTTTTAAGCACATTTTATAATGGACAAGTTTACATGTTTTACAAGTCGTACCTTATGCATTATTAGTTGCAAAACTATTAATTTGCTCATGTCCATATGGATAAAAAGAGACTAGTCGTATATCATGAAAGAAAACCGTTTGAAGAATCAAATATAATACATACATGTACAGTTGAGAGGCCGTTTGTTATAGACAATGGCGAAGCTTCCCCCGGTTTTTTCATTTATATTCGTTTATGTTTCGACGTCTACATTCATTTATGTTCTTTACTTTTAAGTTTGTAGAGTTTGTGTGTTAATATATTAATTTAACTTTTTTTAATTGGTTTAAGCTCGGTTATGTTCGTTCATCTGTGTTCATTAGTTTATGTCTGCGAATCATTCATTTATACAGTTAACAAACGAACATAAACGAGCACACTCATTTTCTTAACAAGCGAACATGAACATGAATACCTCGGTCGTTGAACCGTTCATGCTCCGTCTGCGTTCGTTTAGTTCATAAACATGTGTTTTGTTAAGTGTACTGTATATCTTACATATCAACCTAAAATCAGATACTGGCTCTCAAACTTTAGCTTTGACTTCTAATTCCTGGTTTTTATTTTTCAAGAATACAATAAATTATTGATATAATATGATGTAGGTTAATTGGGATGATGAGCATGATCTGTTGCAAAATATAAAGCGAGTAAGCCCATGGCTGGTTGACTTACTGCCAGACACGTACAGCAGTAGTTCTCATACCGCATTAGTGGATCTTAAATAGACCCCTAAACCTGAGTTAGACCTCCTCCCTAAACACTCAAATGAGCATTGTCCACCTTTAAATGAAAATCCTGATGATTTGACCGATGGCAATACTGATTTGACCATTGGTAGTAGTAGCTCTAGCTCAAAGAGAAACCATTCACCAGTTGAAAATGACAAGATATCTAGTGATCGTTGCGAAGTATTTTTGGGATCTGAGAATGTGTGTCGTGGGACGCTTGATCTTTCTGCTACTGGGTCGTATGAGGACGTTGAAAAGGGTATAGCAGAATTGTGTGGAATAAAAAAGAATGTTGATTCAACTAGTGTGACTTACAATGATTCAGAAGGTGGTGGTGTGAAACGAATGCGCGATGAAGTTTTCAGGTACACAACACCATCCTTTGTTATATATTTTTTTTCTGACCAGTGCACTGTATTACATTACATTATATTCTCTTTTATATAATGGTGCAGTGAGTTTGTGAGGAAAGCGAAAAGATTGAATATTCAAGGCCATAATGAATGACTGAGGGTAAACTCACTCTAGTCTCTAATCAGCTTATTTGGATAAGCAATATCAAACACCTTTCAAAACAGCTTGCTTTAACCATTGTTATGGTGGATGTTGCAGGCGATACAAATGCCCTGTGATTATTATAATAGGTCCTCGAAGCCATTGTTGTATGAACTATGAACCATCATTCTTGTGATATAGGTCACCATTTTTCATGACTGGATACTAAATGCATAATATCATGCTATATTTTGCAATCATGCATCTTAAAGCGATATAACTATCGACTTTAAGAAGTCAAAACTACCAACCAAAACCAATTTGAAAATCGAAGCATTAAGAGGTTTAAACGAGATTGCCTTGAAATTAAAGAAATACGTATATCCAAATTAAACTGTGAAAGCAAGATCAAGACCTGTAAACAGTAATAACTACCTTCTACTGTACACCAATCTCTGCCACACCATGACCTGCTAGAAAATCATCCATTCCACCCAGGACCCAACTGGACCATCTTGACATATCTAAGCTCTAAGGATAATAAAAATAAAAATAAAAACAACTTACAGTTACATGTACAAGATCTTTATCTTTCTCTTGAATCGGACCCTGAATGGTCCCACCTTTTTCCATTAGACCATCTCCAATGGTTGGTTTTTGTTGGTTCAAACCAACCTAAACCATTGGAGTGGTTGGTTCAAACCACAATCCAAGTTTTGAGATTTGAAAAATCAAACCATCAAAAACCACTTATTGTGGGTCTCACACATCTTTCATCACAAACACACACACACACATATATATATATAATTAAGTTCATTTGAGAAGTGTTTCTTAGAGCAATAAGAGCGAGAAGTGAATCCAACCAATCAGATTTATTTCTTCTCTTTTATTGTTTATTTAATACCAAGGGCATAGTAGTAAAATATGTATTTTATATATATATGGTAAGATCTTGATTTTCTTGAAGGTTACAAGTAATTGTTTTTTAATTGTTTTATTTATATTTTTTTATCTTCAAATTGTATATTACTATTGTTTTCTTTTAATCATAATTTCATTTTTTCATCCAGATTTATTTCTTAAAATTTGATTTTATATCTCAATCATCCTATATTATTATCTACCTAATTTCATTAAGTTTTACTTCGTCATACTAATGAGTGAATATACGTATTTAGCTTCATTAAAATTAACCTACATGTAGTTAGCTTTATATGTTACACAATTTATCTTTTTCTTTTTGTATATTTTTCTTATTATTTCAAGAATTCGGAAGTAAGAAACTTTTTTTTGTTTTAAATTGTGTGCGTTTTGAATTTTTAATATATGATTAATTCTTTCGTCATAAATTTTTAAACTTAACCAAACCTAGGAATATTTCGAGATTTATATCTAATCCGTAATACCACATACACAGTGCATGTACATAAATGAGCCTACACACGATAACATTTACACATACACAATTCGAAATAATAAATACACAGTAATATATGAACCTACATAGTACAAAGTAAATCTTTTTTTTACATTAAACTACATAAAATAAATAACAGATCATTCTAATAATCTACACTCGTAACTTACACAATAAATAGATGAACCTACACACGATAAAATATATACATATACAAATCAAAATACCACCTACACAGTACATATATGAATCTAGACTTTACAAAATAAACTTTTCTTTCACATTAAACTACATATAATAAATAGCGGATCATGTTAAGAACCTACACATTATATAAATGAACCTAGCATGATAAAATTTACACGTCACATATATGAACCCATACAGTAAATATATATTTGTTATTTTTTAATTATACTACAAATAATAATAAATTGACCATGCTAATAACCTACATTTATAAAAATGTTCACATACACATTCGTGAAACTACCTACACGGTACATATATTAATATACTCGATACACAATAAAACTATTTTTTTCGTTAAACTACGTATATTAAATATCAGGTCATGTTAATAGCCTACAATTTTAAATTTTCCACATACACATTCATGATACACATAATAGATGAATCTACGTATGTAATACATGAATCTGTGTAGGTATACATGATTATAGTATTTGACGCATATGAAGAAATATTATTGAAGTTAATATGGAATTAGAATAAAATGATATTTGAATAACATTAACTTGATTAAAAAGATATATTGAAAAATAATAATTAAAAACGTTTGTATGTAACTTTGAATAAGTCAGCCATAATTACACATAAATACTATTAATTACTTAAGTTTCACCTTAAAATCTCTACAACCAAAGACCAAGTTGCCCTTTCTCATAAAATCTTAGTTATTAATCTCTTTCATAATTACAAGTTTGCCACAACTAATACAATCCATTGATTACACATAATTCATGGCTTAGATTGATTTCTCGCACTTCTCACTGTAATTTCATTTCTCGCATGATCCATCCATATATATATTTATAAAATATATTAAAATATTATACGTATACATATTTTTATATTTATTTCAAAAATGATGTATTTTTTGTTTGTTTATTTTTTATGTAACGGCTAGTTTAACGGTTAAATTATTTAACGGCTAGTTTTTTAAAAACGCCTAGTTTTTTAACGATTTTATTATCTATTTTACAACGCTTAATTCGAATAAAAACATGACAAGAAATACTAGAAAAAAAACACGTTACAAGAAGTCCTAGACATTACAAAGAATCCTAGAGAAAAAAACGTTACAAGAAGTCCTAGAAAAAAAAATAAACAAACTGTTACAAGAAGTCCTACTCATCCAACCCATGTTTCGCCGTTAATTTAAATAAAAATTATAAAATTAAGTATTTAATAGTATTGCAAAATTCTTATTTAAATAAATGTAAAAGTAAGTGATGATGTGGAAATTTAAAGATGGTTTGAGAAGGTGTATTGTTAGAGTAAAAAGATGGTTTTTAAAAAAGTTGATGTGGCAGTGATGTGGCTGGTATGAACCAAAAACTGTTACTAATTCAAGAAGTATCTGCAGTTCTGCACAATTTTACACAGGTGTGAGGTGCTCAGCATTCATATAATTCAAAGTAAACGCTGCACCATAGCCAGATAAGACCGTTAATTTGATGGTTCGTATGTTTACGAAAACATTAAATTCAGCGAGAAGTGATTCATAGGGCGTATAAAATTCAAAGTAAACGCTGCACCATAGCCAAATTGGTTAGAAAAAGAGAGAATGAACATTGAACAAGCTACAAAGTTAAAAGTTAGTAATATCTTGTCTGTCATTACTCATTAGTGTTATTAAAATTTTGAAATTGAAGGTTTCATCTGATTTAAGATTAATTTGTTATTAAATCCATTTTAATTACTCGGGCAAAGATGAGACTTTAATGTTAAAAGCATGTTACAATCCTCAATCTATGATATATCTCTAATAAATCATATTTAACATTGCAATCATCTAAACATCGTATAAAAAGGTAATGTGTCAAATTTAGTGCTTTAATTTAGTATAACCGCAAAAGTGATTATCAACTACAAGAACAAGCAAAAGCTAGATGAGCATCAACGTTCTTAAAGATCTAAATTAACAAATTCTTGATATATTGAAAAGGATAAAACTTGATACTTGCGCACTCTCTTCTTTTATAATACCACCAGATAGGCGGATACGGCTCGTGTGCTAATCTGTAACGGGTCACGGGTTAAGCTTAGGGACGTCCAAACCGCTCACCACTCGAACTCGTTCGTCGCTCGTTCGGAAAATGCTCGCTCATTTTTTCGCTCGATTGTAGTTTGATTCGGTTTGTAAACGAGCCAAGCAACAAGCAAAGGTCTGCTCGGTTCGGTTTGGCTCGAATATTTTTAATTTATTTTATATATAATTATATATGAACAAATATATAAATATATAGACTACACACATAAAATATAAGTACACAATTCTTTAACCCTTTTAAATTTTGCATATTCCGTCAATTTTATAGTTTCATTAGTTCGATTCAAGTTTTCAGAATATTAGAAGTTTGTTTATATTTTTATTATATCTCACTGTAAACTTTTTTCTCCTAAAAATTTACAACGTATTACGTTAGTCTAAAAACAACTAGTTTGTTTACAAAACATATTATTTACAACATTCAAACTTGTTTCTTATTGAAATGTTTAGACTGAAAAAGAAATAAATAGTGCTCGATATCGCTCGATGTTTGATCGGAAAATGCTCGATTCGATTTTGGCTCGGTTTGAACTTTATTCGTTCGGTTCTGTTGTAAACGAACCAAGCAACCGAACAAGCTTTCGCTCAATTCAGCTCGGCTCGTGAGCAGCTCTAGTTAAGCTTCCACAATGCAGTCCACAGCCTCTAACTTTAATCTGGGCTTCTAGACAAAGATTCCAAGCCTATCAGCCCAACTCTAAGCCTGCTTATCAAATATCCAAGCCTCGTTAACAACACATGAACAATTGAAACAACTAAAATATACAATATTTTTGATCATGCGTTAGATATAATTGAACATGATGTGTTTGGAAAATAGTAATAGGGGGGTATTTCTTGGTTTATTTAAGTAGTTTATTGCAGTTCAAAAAAAAATAATAAGTAGTTTATTTTTATGCCCAGGGATTAGAGGTGTAAACAAGCTGAGTCACGCGTGGGCCACTTAATATTAGCTCGCTAAACGTTAAAATCAAAGTGTAAATGAGCTCGAGACTGATTTAAGCTCGTCTAATAAACAAACATGGCTCGAGTTTCATATACCTAACATTCATAAACTCTCACGAGCCTAAGCAAACATATTATTTATATAAATGTAATAACGTCTACTTAATGTAGTTTATAAGTTATAACTTTTTTAGAACGACAACTTTTTTGTATTTAAGCTACCGCACTCTCCGTATTTAAAAAGCCCTGATGCTCCACTCTGGCCAGACTATGTTGTCTTAATCAGGCCCACGCTGGCTTCAGAGTTTGGCTTGGGCGTTTTCCCGGGAAACCATACCGCCGACTGCCGCTTGACAGTCGTTGTGCCACCACAAGAGCAGAACTCTCTGATGTAACACACAATGGGATGAAAACCTGGGTGGGCTCTAGGTTTAAACTGAAAACCTTTGCACAATGCCTAGCTCAAATCCTTTATTACCAATATCCACCCAAAACTGACACAAGTAGAATTCGAACTTGGGTCTTCAATGAAATTGAAGAACCCAAGCCTCCTGCTAGTTATAACTATAACTTTATAAGTGTATATGAATATTTATATATGTATACATATAAAGACTAACTAGACACTAGTGCTGCTAGTATAAATACAAGCACACATTTCTCATCTATAACTTAATTGATAAAATATCAAATGAGGTGATCTCGGTCGTTGATATCCCTCATGCTTATTGTAACTCGAAATAAACAATATAATATATATTAAAATAAATTATCCTTAACTATTTATTTATCTATACTATATATAATACATGAGATATATACAAATTAAGACATTCACTCTTTAAGTTTTAAGAGTTTTACAAATTAATCAACACAAGGTACAGACTACAATTCATTTAAGATAAGGGTAACCATGTCTAATAAAAAAAATTAAACACTGTTAGTTTTAATTCTTAAATGATAATTACAACATTCCCTCATTAACTTTACTCAGCTTTTGTAAATTCTAAAAATATTACAGGTTTTTCCCCTCATCTTTAACCCTTTATTTGACGACTTTATTTATTTTTTTAATTTCTTCTATATTTTTAAATATATTATGTTTTTAAAAAAAATTCTAACATACCGTTATGACGTGGTTATTTTTGTTGACGTTTAGTAAATTCTATTCAATGTCGATCGAGATTTAGATTATAAGGTACAAGTCAGTGGAACATTAGCATACAAGTCAAATTAAGCACTATTTAAAACTTAATATGTTTTCATTTTTTGGTGATAGTTATAATACTGGTACTTCAATTTTATCCATAAATTTGATAAGCTTATTTATTTTTGTTTCCTTTTATATGGTTGAATATATTATGTCTAAAAAAACAGAACATACCGTTGCGGCGTGCTTATTTCTGTCGACGTAAATTGTATTCAATATCGAGATGCAAATTATTAGGTACAAGTTTCTTTATATATGTTTTACAATAATATGATAAACAGAACTAAAGTTATATAAATATCACCATAATCATAATCAAGACGAACTCGAGTTTAAGATTTCAGCTATAATTTCGAGCTGAGCTGAGTCGTTTTGGTACGAAGTCCGAGTCGAGCTCTAGCTAGCCTTGGCTCGCTAACAACCTTTAAGTGTTGTTTCCTGCTACATCACACGGGCACCTAACTAGTATATATATATATATATAATAATATAACGATACAATGAGTATTTAAATGTATAAAAAGTGAGATTAGTTGTTTGTCGTTACAGAAAACCGTTTGAAGAATCAAGTCCGTTTGTTATAGAGAGAGAAAATTCTGTTATAAAGGTAACTGTCATTGCCATTGCCATGGCTACTCTCATTGCTCTTCACAATTTGATCTATTTTCTGAAGCTTCTAACTGACTTACCTGCTGACGTAATTCAACAGTGCCGGTGATCACAAACGTGCGGTGTATCGCTTTCTCGAGAGGTTAGATTCGTCAGCGTGATTACAACAGAGCTTCTGTTAATGTACGTGATTTGCGACTTCTACTAATCGGAATATCGTTTTCAGTTTTGAGGTCAGAGAATTCATGTTATGGTATCGATTTTCAGTTTTAACTAATTAGCGTTTAATTGATGATATATTTGTGATTTTATGATTCCTTTAGCTGTAACAAGTTATGTACGTGCATGTATGATTCATGATGCGTGATTGTTTGAAACAACAATTAAGTTATCAGCAGCATATATATCATTCTTTATATATATGAAGATACCTTCATTTTTCAATTTTATCCTAGAAATTAAACCAGTAATCGATGATATATTTGTGATTTTATAATATTTTTTTGAAACAAGTTATGTAATGAATCATGATTATTAGTGTGTATTCTTTCTGCATATATATCATTTGTTAAAAATATTTGAATTTGTCAATATTTTGATTCTAGAAAACAAGTATGAATCAAGAAGAGAAGCGTGTAGACCCTGGATTATGGCACGCGTGTGCTGTTGATACCATTCACATGCCTTTGCCGGATTCGTATGCCTATTATTTACCCCAAGGTCATGTTGAACACACACAGACAAATGTAGATTTTGGCGATACACCTAGGGTTTCTTACTTCCTTTGCAAGGTGATCGATGTCAAGTTCATGGCAGATTTAGAACTAGAAGAAGTTTATGCTAAGATAATGTTGAGTCCACAAGATGCAAATAGTATCAACCCTGATATGTTGGAGGACACTCAAGCTGTACCTGAGTTCCAATACTATGCAAAATCATTAAATGAGTCTGATATAAAGAATCTTTATGTACCTCCGGCTTGTGCAGAGATGTTTCCAACAATGGTTTATTCAAAAACATCGCATAGTCAAACAGTGAGCGCTACGGATATTCATGGTGAGATTTGGAAGTTTAGGCATGTTCATTATGCAACACCAAGTAAGCATACGTTAACCAGCGGATGGCATGATTTTGCAAAGAAGAAAAATCTGATTAAAGGAAACTTGGTTGTGTTCGCCCGAGCAGAAAATGGTGATCTTGGTGTTGGGTTTAGACGTGGTAAGGGAATGGGAAAGTGAGGCCTGAAGATGTTATTAGCGCTGTATCTTCTGCTGTAAACGGTCAACCATTTGAGATTACTTATTATCCTTGTGCAATTACTCCAGAGTTTGTTGTAAAGGCGTCTTGTGTAAACAATTCGAGGCTTGATATGTGGAATGCTGAAATGAGGGTAAAAAATTTTAAAATCGAAGGTTCGTCGCAAACAGGTTCGCTTACGGGAACTGTATCTTCTGTTGGTGGTGCTGACCCGTCACTCTGGCCTGATTCCCCATGGCGCGGCCTACAGGTAATTTAGCTCTGACTTATAAATCCTGGTTTTTATTTTTCAAGAGTTTTAACAAATTAACAATATAATATGATGTAGGTAAATTGGGATGAAGAGCGAGATGAGTTGCAGAATATAAATCGTGTAAGCCCATGGCTGGTTGAGTCCGTTGATATTCCAGAAATTCATTTTAAACCAACAGACCAACTTGTGTTAAAACTCTTCCCGGAACAAACTGACGGGTCTCAACCGTAAAATGAAAATCCAGACGATCTGACCCTTGGTAGTAGTAGCTCTAGCTCAAAGAAAAACAATGTCAGGCGTAGTATTCAACTATTTGGTCAGCAAATACACTCTGGCCAGCATTCATCAGGTGACAAAGGAAAGGAGATTGATGGTATGGCTTCTAGTGGTGACTGTGAAGTATTTTTGGAATCTGAAACTGTGCGTCGTGGGACTCTTGATCTTTCTGTTACTGGGTCATATGAAGAAGTTGAAAAAAATCTGGCGAATTTGTTAGGAGTTAAAAGGTCTGGTTATTCGACTAGTGTGACGTACGATGATTCAGCAGGAGGTGCCGTGAAACGAATGGGCAAAGAAGTTTTCAGGTACGTAACCTCACCCTTTGATATAATATATATTATGCCCATTACATCTAACTCTGTTTTTTAATAATGGTGCGGTGAGTTTGCGAAAAAAGCTAAAAAGTTGACTGTGAAGGTAAACTCACTCTACTTTCTGATCAGCTTATTTGGATAAGCAATGTAAACACCTTTTATAACAGCTTTGCTTTAACAATTGTTATGGCTTGTTTTTCAGGAGATACCAAATGATCCATGGCTGTTATGGTTGGTCCTCGAAAGGCTCGAAGCCATTGTTTGTATGCACTATGAACCTACATTGTTGTTGTATAGGTAATCACTTTCTATGCCTGAATATCAGATGGTATGATCTTCTTAATATGCTCGCGCTTTCTACTTCTGTCTAAACTATTGACTATTAACAAGTAAACATCCGACCAAAACAATTTGAAACATTAAGAGTAAACATCCGACCAAAACAATTTGAAACATTAAGAGGTTTAAATAATGAACAAAATACATATATCCAAATCAAACTGTGAAACAAAGATCAAAATCTGTAAACAACAATAACTGCTACCTTCTACTGTACATCAATCTCTGCCACACCATTTGACTTTTGACTCCACTCGATTGGCCCTGATCCTGTTTCACTTGACGATGTGCCAGCGGCTAAAGATTCGCCTGCTGTTGGTGAGCCAGGGGCATTTTCAAAAATTTCATTGTTTGCTGCATCCTTTTCTTCTTCATCTTGGATGAATGGATTTGGATCAGAATCAGATGTTGTGACATTTGGTACCAAATCATCTTCACCAACCACCACTTCATCGTCACTACTGTCATTACCAGCACCCGTACCGCCATTGGCAGATGTGACGGTCATAGGTGCGTCGTTTTCGCCTATGTCGTCATTTTGAAAAGTAAACCAGTTTGAATTTGTAAACAAACTGCTGGGATCAGAAAAGGAAAAAAAATTTAACCACAAATTCAATAGGTCCGGTTTTTAGTCAACATTAAGATTCAGAAAGTACATACCTGCCCTGGTCATCACCTAACCCAAGTGATGATATAACCACTTCAGCAGATTCATCATCAAAGAAAACCTCCTGCTTTCAATATAAGTACTGCATTAAATAAACAAAACAATAACAGTTACGTTGATTAATGAAGACATTACCTCATCATCTCGATCAAGATTCTCGTTCCCCTGAAACGGAGTGAAATATTAACATAAATACATCACTATAATCATGCGAAGATAACACATGCATACATACATATAAAAGGGTTTTGAACATATACCTCGTCATTGTCATAAATGTTGTACCTAAATGCTTGACTTAAATTATTTGCTAAAGCAGCAACATCATAATCTGTGTCATGAACATCATCCTCATCACTATCCCTATTATGTGGTGCACTTGGCCGACTGAAATATAAAAGGTAGAAATAATCAATCACCTAAACAATTTATGAATTCTGATCAAAACATTATAATTTTCAAAACAAAACTTCATCAATTCTTACCCACAAGCCCATCGATACACATTTTCAACAATGTTGCGTTCTTGCAGAACTGTAGTCTGCCATTCATTCCATTCGTTACTTTCCTAATAACAGTAACCAGTTTTTAAATAAGTATTTGCATAAAAATAAAAACAAAGTAATAGAGAATTTAAGCAACTAATCTTTCCAAAATAAACACTACACCTGAATATGTGTCTGAATGCAGCTATCACTATTTCCCAATTGTGTGATTTTATTGGCGATGCGCGTCACATGGCCAAGATTTCCAATACGAGGTGCATTTCTTCCAGCAGCAGCCAGTGTTGGCTGCATAGTTAAAAAAAATCGTTACATAAAAAAATCATCTTTTTTCCATATCAAGAATCATATATATGGATTAACAAAAATATACGTTATAAACTACCTGATCAACTTCATTAGAAAGGATGGGACTTTTATCTGTTCGTAGAATCTTTTTCAAGAGATCACATTCTTGAAATAGGTGATCAATGATAATATTGTTTTTGCTTTCTAGTATAGTAACTATTATGCTCTCAACATGATGATGCAAAGCGTTATTATATGGGTACCTACACACAAATAACAATAGACACTTAAGTATGACTTCAGGTTATAATTAGCTACCGCAATCAATTGTTACTATATGTGGTAATTTACTCGAAGAAAAGATCGAGAACTCTTTGAATAGTTCCAGAGCTAATTAACTCTTGTTCTGCAATTTCATTCCTGGTCTTCAATAAAACCGCAATGAACTCCACAATCTGCAATAAGATAAATCAAGATCGAAAAAAATATACTAAACTTCTGATTAATGAAATGATGTTATATGTTCCAGTTTACTAACCTTTAGACGATGCTTCCCTAGAGGAGGCTTTAACTGGCCATATGTGGTTGGCAAAACTTTCTCATCGAGTGAAACGTTTAGCAAGATTAGCAGGTCACCTAATACAACATGATTATGTAATTAAGAATGTGGTTTAATGTATTAAAACATGATTAAATAGGATAAAACACTGAGATCATATGTACAAAACTCACCAAGTTTGGGCAGCATTGCACCAACAGTCTCTTGATTGATTTGCACAGTTGACTCGTACAAATTTTGACCACGAAAAGCATGAAACAGAAGTGAAGATGGTGATCTATTGGGATCCAATAAAGATATACACACAGACAATGAGTGAACAAGTCCCGATTTTGAATGTGAATCTTCCAGTGCGTGACCAAATATCCTTGCAACAAAACTGATAAAAAAAATAAAAGAAATATAAATATATTATTAAAATCTTGAGAATAAAATCAAAGCATTTAATATCATAAACACAAAAAGACCTTGAACTAGAAAGTTTAGTAGCAAGAGGAGACGATGTGTTTCGCGTTATTGTACATAAAGTTTCTGCTGCGTTGGCATGTACTTCAGAAGGGCTCTGAGACAGCGATATAAAAAGGTTAAAAAGATCATTAAAAAAGAACATTTAGAGCTGTCATAATAAAGGTATAGATGAAAAGTAGTACTTACAGAAGGACTTAATTTATCCACTATCATCTCCAACAAATTGCTATCGGCCAACCACTGCATGACATCTGTAGGATTGGGATAGATATGGTCATCTGCTCCAACAAGCCTAACCAGCACCTGTGTGCAAAAAGATGATAACAACCACCAATTCAAATTGCAATCAACATGCAAGCCATCTTGCAACTTTGATTCACGTTCTACTAACCTCCATAATTGATGTAATCCCAATTAAATCAACCAGCTGTTGGAAAACATATTGATGGGCCTGTAGAAGCATAATATTATATAATAAATATTTGTTTAATAAGCATAAAGGTTTTACAAGCCTGCAGGTCTGTGCATCTATATAATACTCTTTTCGCTAAAAAGGCAACCAAAACCACATTTATAAAATGACTTGCATTAATGCGTCATATTCTAACGAAAACAGTCAAGATAAGTGATACCGAAGTTTAAATTTAGTAAAAAACGTGTAAATGGATCTATGCTTGAAAATTTGTTAAATAATATAATGAAAAGGCAGCAAGTTAATCACAAAGATTGTACTCACTTGAACATAATTCATTAGCGGGATTGTCTTCCGCATCATGAGACTTATCACAACCTACAACAAGACACAAAACGACTCTAGTGTAAATTATTACATAATGATAAGAAATCAAGATGTGAAAGAAATGATTCTTAAGAATATACCTTACTAAAGTACCCTGCCAACAAGGCGCTATGCGGGCGGGTTGGTTGCAAGAACGAGAAAAGCAAATCCATGAGCTGCAAGTTTAGACAGGGAGAAAATGGTAACACAAACTTAAGTATTAAATAAACGAGACATCAAACTACCATAATAAGTAACTCCACGTGTACGAGACTTAATATCAGTGGGACCCACCTCCTCTTCCTCCACTAATGTTTTGAAAATTACATCAACTTCACATGTAAAGATCTCACAAGCCACAAAAGGGAACCTGAAGCATGAACAGATCTCAGTTAATAGTACCAAACACTGTTAAAAACAGTATGTCAGTATTTCATTATGTAACATGAAATAGCATCCCATAATATCCAAAATATAAAGAATTCTATAAGCGTGAAATAATAATTAAAAACCCACTTGAATGTGCGTTTGCTATCAGCATCCTCCGGAGGCTCCTCTATGATGTACCTTAACAATTTTTCAACTTGAACTCTGTCCCGTAAGCTGAGAAACAAGCTCCTGTAATAAGTATCAAGTAATCTAGAAGGTTCTAAATGCCAATAAAGGATAGATTTATTACAAATTAATAAGACGATTGTTTAACGCTTTGCATTCTTGGATAATATCTTCTTCATCCAAGAGCTCTTCCAATGTAAAATTTTCGTTGTCCAGTATAGCCTCGACCTAATAAACGTTAATGTCATACTAAACATATAGCACTAATAAAATCACTGTTTTACAAAATCCACGTAGAACAAAAAGGCACACGAGTGTCAAGTATGACAATTTTATGCATGAATACATCCCAAGCTTTAAAACATAAACGAAAACATATAAAGTTACCATTAATCAGTTATCACCACCCGCGCAGACTCCATACACGGTTAACATCTCAACTAAAATCTAAAAAAACAATTTTTCCATTACACGTGCTCGTGAATCAACACTCTTACTCCATCTACAAGCTAAAACGAACGATAAATAACGCTCTTATTAAGTCTATAAGATTTACATAAAAACAAGTGATTAAATAAATACCAACATTGGTTACAAAGAAAACAATAAGCAGTTGCCATGAATGCAACTTTCCAAAATAAACCCTAAAAATGAAAGTTTCAATTTTTCATACACCAACCTTATAATAATCTATTTCCTAATAATCTTTCTTTCTTTCCAAAAATTTAACAAACAAATGAAGCATCATAAACTTGGCAAGAATAACTAACCTATCAGCTCATGAACATTAAAACCAAGTAATTAATACAAGCAACAGCCCTAATTACATTACAGCTGACATTAAACAAAACCATTAAAAACCCTAATTTCATCCGACGTGAATCAGTAGCATAAATCTGAACAAAATCAAACAAACACCCACATCTCGATTCGAACCCACAAATTGAATTTGAAATCTTAGAAAAGTTAAAAATGAATTGCGATTAACAAATCTTACAGGTGAAGAAGATGAAGACAAGGATGTTAGCTTCCAAAACATGTTGAATTGCAACTGGGTTAGATCTGCAAACCCTAAATTGGCGATTGGGCGTTTTGAAAATTTGGAGCCAAATGAAACAAAACAAAACCCTAAATTTTAGATTTATTTCAGAGACAAGAGGGGACCTCCAAATGTTTATATATATTATATTCAACTCGGTTCAGGAAGACGGGTATTGTTGGTTCGGGTCGGGTTGTCAAAATCGGATCCGGGTTTCACTTCATAAGTGATATAGCATTCATGATGTGGGCATTTTTTTTTTCAAGGTAATCGTACTTTTTAAATTATAAATTAAAGAGCTTCGTTGCACGGTCATAATATGTTCTCTTAACCGGCTCCACGTTGAATTCAGAGTTTGGTTTAGGTGTTTTTCCAGTAAAACCATATCACTGGCTGCCACTTGACAGTCGTCGTGTCACAACAGGAGAAAACTTTCAGTCTACTAGTAAGATGTTGCCAAGTGTCCATATAAAAAAAGGTATATTCATTTTATGATTTTAATAACGAGATTATGATGTCAAATAAAGCGTCATAGGGTTTTCATTTTGTGTCACATGTTTAACCATTACCTGGCATTATTTATGCATCTTTTAGTCCTTTTATTGTGCATAAGAATGTGTCTTTAACATGAAATTTTAACTTTTCAATTAATCTTTAACCTTCACAACATATGAGTTTAGAAATGATGAATTAGTCTACTAACATCGTTCACATTTTATCCATCATATTCTGTTAGTGATATTTTTGTAATGTAGAGAGTGATTTAAGGTGTTGTGAATGAAGAGGGTTAATGAAGTGATTGTTCTGGATATTTAAAAAGTTATCATTCACCTCTGATATTTTTTTAATATTTATTGAAAGTGGTCGTGAGTAAACAAGAGAGAAAATGTAAAGATAAATGTATAAAAAGTATTATTTAATAGGAAACAAAAAGAGAGACAGTGTAGTGTTTTTAGTTATAATTTTAAATTTGAAAACAGAGGAAAAACATAAATACTGAAGCAATTTAATTTGTTTGTTTAAAGATATAGAAGTGGTATCAAATTATGAGAAGTGAACCCAATTAGTACTCCAAAATGAATTCAAGTTGCAACTACGGAAACGAATAAATGTTAACAAATCAAAAGGGATTAGTTCTTTATAACTAGTTAATACAGTTGGGCATAAAACCCGGTTTCAAAACCAATGTGCCCGATCTGTGAATACGAACCAGGTTTTAGTTTTTCGGAAGAATTGAACCAGACCCATCAAAACCAATTCCACCTCTATCTAGTTAAAACCCGGACCACATTCGAACAAAACCCGATAGAAACTAGCAAAACCAGTCAAAACCCCGATCATACCTAGAACCGGGTGGGTTAAAATGTTAACGGGCTTAAAATCCTCTACATACTCACAACACAATAATTTAATAATGAATTTTACATTAAATAAATAGAGGTAAAAAGTGGTTAAACAATTTTCTTAAGACGAAGTGGAATGAGTTAGGGTAAAGTAGGAAATTTGGTGTCTACGTGAAGTTAATGAGCGTGAATGTGTAACACAAAAGAGCCTAGTGTGTTGAATGGGAGACTGTGGAAGATGATGGCTAAAATTTGAATTGGGCTAGGAAAGTGGCTAACTTAAGGCCTACAACAAATAGTAATTGGGCCTAGTTTATTTTCTTAAAGATACTACACTAATGGGCTGAAAGCCTGAAAGTGAGAGGGGTGTTTCCGTGTTTGTGCACCCACCGGGCTCCAACAAAAAACGCTCCTGGTTGATGACACTTCGGCTATAGCTCACACGAAAAATCCCATGTTTCATGGCCGAGCCAAAACATATAAAATCCCGATACCATTAAATTCGTGGAGATGCGGACATTACTTGGAGTAGAAGACCTCACCAATTCGAGACAGGAATTCGGGGGTGTTGGCGGGCTAATTCCCGACCCATTGCATGCGGTAGTTGAGGGTATTACCGGGTTTCCTTAATCATGCATGGATTAGAGTTCTAGTAATGATCAAATCATAAATTAGTTTGAACTTATGTCTAATACTAATACGAGTAGCGATGATAGGTTAGCTATATAAACTGAGTTATGGTTTATGAGTTTCTTTTTCTTTATCAATAGTATTTGGGGGTTCATTATTCAATTTGTTTGTTCTAAATTATCGATTCAATCTTTCAAATAGCAAAAATGTCACTAAACTTTATATTCACTTAAATTGGTGGTCTTTCTTTTTTACAACACTATAAATAGCCCATCTTTTTAAGTATACATATAGACGGAACCATGTCACAAAGGCAACTGATTTATTTTATATAAATAACTATTCACATAATTCCAAATTTAATAATTTTTAGTGTTTACTAGTTTCTGTAGTGTTCTACTTATAGAAAGAAAAAGCAGTTAATTTGTTAAAATAAAATATTTATTAATTGATATTGACCAATGCATAAAGTGAGATGGGTTGATGGTGTTGGCCCTCAGTGGAAACCCTAAATTTATGGCTTAAAGCACTGCAAATTGACCAACACATGATCCATGATTGAGTTTGTGGGAAAGTGTCTTTTTAGGCACTAATCTGATTGACATATAAAGAATGTCATGACAGCAACAACACTAGTAAAAAAAGATAAAGCATGTCAACCCAGATCAGGACTAAATGGACCACACATAACCACCACAACCCACTAACCTACCCTTAAAAAATACCATTCAAAAAGACAACCTTGGGACCACTAATTCTCAAATGCACACACCAAAGTTTTACCTAAACAGCTTTCATTGAATCTTAGGAATGAATTTAGACTGTGTTTGTTCGGTTTCAAGACAAGTCACTCACAAAACACCCTTTAATTAGTCAGGTGTTCAAAACCGTTAAAACAGAGTGAAGAATCAAACAGTTTGGTCCTGTTTAAAACTTGGAACCGTCCATGTACCCGAACAGGCCGATTAACCTTTATCACATATATTTTTAATTTTCGGAATAGGTATACTTATCATAATAATTAATCATCTTTATCATTTTAAAACTTTTAACAGAAACTAATGATTTAGAAAGACGATCAAGCAGCCAAAACTGAACAGTTAGATTGTTAAATATGTAAAACCGACCATTCCAGCCGACCAACACAATGCAATAGAATGGATTATTACCTTAGAACACGGGAAATGATCTCATAAAAACTAAGAGTTATGCAATGCAAAAAAACATAAACATATTTAACATCATTAAAAAGATAATATGTATATTCAAAGTGTTCGTTCTTACACTAAAAACCCGTATAACCAGGAAATAAGTGAACCGAATTCAATTTACATCTGAGTCCATCTTACTCATCGTATGACGAAAATAGAATATCGACCAGTCGTTTCTTGAGACCATAGTTAGGGTAAAATTATGAAAATGTAATAACCACCGCTTTTGTATGTCATTTCCTTAAATCGCGTTTAATGTTTTGCCCTTTTGCTCGATAATATTCATCAAAATATGGAAATCTAAATCAAGCTTGTGTATGATTTTAAACAATCATGATCTGTTGAATAGCTATGGGCGTGGGTAAGAAGGAACACTGGAATCCAAGCACCCTTTAAAGTTTAAAACAAAGCTAATACAACAAAAAGAATGGCATCACTGGAAACAAACAGTCAATGCTACATAGTTCATACAAAAAGCGAATCCCACCATTCCTAAACAAGTTTTTATCCGAGTGTTTTCGTTCCTAAACTTCACCAATGGGCAAAGAGTCCAAAAAACCCATAACTTATTACACAAATGACCAGTTGACAAAAGAGAAGGCAAGACAATGAACGGTACTTTCATCTGCTGCTAAAACCTTCCATGCTACCGCTTGTTCATACGCTATGTGACGCCCCATTGTCGACATACAAATCCCACCAGGCAAATGTGTGTATCCCTGAAAACTCGCACAATTTACATAAAGGGTCATGAACTTTCACCGCAAAAACTGGATCTTTTACCATAAAGATGCATAAAGTTGTGATCTTTATTATTTTACACTAAAAAAAAATCATAACAGAAGTTGAATTCATTAAGGGTCATGATCTTTTACCTTAAAGATGCCTAAAGTTGTAACCTTTTTTTACTAACGATGCAAGAAAACTCATAACAAGAGGTTGAAATTAGTACCTGTTGCATTATCTTGGCAAATTCGGGAACCAATGCCTTCTGTCCAGAATCATCGAACATTTTGTCTAGAGTGATGTCTTGTAAGGAAACAAGAGTTGTCTCCAACATATCAAGCCCAGCTTGATTTGCAAACATAAAAACCGGAAGCGACTGGAAATCCGCAAAGGAACCATATTAGATTAGAAATAGGTACCATCCGGATTAAAAAAAAAAAGAACAAAGATAAGACAATAGAAAAGGTTAACCACCGTCATTGTTACAAATCTGCAAACTACCAGCCTAAAGATGTAATTTTTCAAACTTGGGGACCAAAACCATAATCAGGTCAAACCACAGGGACCATCCATGTAATTAATTCTAAAACTTACGAATGTAAGTGTTTTGGGTCAACCCACTTTCCACATCTTAAGAAAAAGATAATGAGATATTGACCATACCCTTAAAGAACAACACAAAATGGCATCTTGATGTTGCCAAAGATCTTTCAATAACGAGTCCCCAACAACCGAACCCGAGCTTAGCAAATCTGCTCCTAAATGGTATCTGAAAAGGTCAACCACAAATTGGCATCAGGTATTCTCAAAATGATTTACAAGCAGCAAAAATATAAAATAGAAAAAAAAAACTTCTAAAAAAAGAAGAAAATTTACGTGTAGCTCTGGCAGATCCATTGAGCTAAAGTGATTGCTTCAGGTGAGCCGGGAGACAGTTTGGGTCCCACGCACGGGCTCAAACCCGAAGGTGAAATAGCCATAGCAACTCTCTGAACCGAATTGATCACACTTCGAACATATTGTCTGGCCATTGTAGCCACACTTTCAACTAAATTATTCTCAAACGGGAACAGAAATGCGATGGTTAGAACTGATCTCGCAGTTTGGCACGTTGAGATGTCGGTTGAACCATGGTTTGTTGTCGGGGCCACGTCTAGACTAGAGGTTAGGTCAAGCGTTCGATGTGTGGTTGCCATTGTGTTCTTTGCATCACCCTGTTTAACATGGACCAGTTAGTCAAATTGGTTAAAAGAGAAAATTTTTAAAAAAAATTATTATCATTGTTATTATGAACTCAACTGATTTGGGCTCCAAGGGGATTATACGAAATCCCGAGGGTACAAGTGGCGCGTCATCTGGAAACATTTCATCAATCGGGGCAAAAACGAGCTCGGAACAAGCTCCCACAGCATTTTCATCAATCCCATTGCATAACTAAATTAAAAAAAGAATTAATAAATCATTAAAAGTATTTATGTGATATTAAATAACCAAAATGTAAGAAAAAGTGCCTGCAAGAGATGAATGTCACGAGACGAAAACGGATCCTCTTGACCAAGTGCATGACCTTCAAGTCTTACAACTTCAAGCATCTACATGAAAGAAAACATAAATCATAAACAATTAATAATTGTGAACATGAAAATAATTTTAGAAAATAAGAAAAATACCTCTTCGTGTTCGATTGTGTGGCCAAGAGGCATAATAATTTGGCTGCCAGTAAATCGGATCGGTCTCATTCCAGGATATGTGTTATACGAATTGGCTTTAACCGATGCAGCAGAATAAGCATCTACATTGAAGTCGGCCCATTCTGACCTATGCTCCCTCAAAAACCGAACCAGCACCGCAGGTGGCACGTTCTGGTTATAAAAAGTAATTGAGTTCAAGAAATGGTTTGACGGAAAGTTGATTCAAATTAAGAGGTGGGAGTTTGTTTTGACTAACAGAAGCTACCCATTTGACCCATTTTGACTTTGGGGTAAAACTAACCGCATACTACCCTTTTGCCCGTTGTGACCCTTGGGTCAACCCAGCTTACCTTTCTAAACCCATACCAAAAAGATCTCATTTTGGCCCGTTGCCCCACCCGCCAAACTTTTGAGTCAGCCCATTCTTACCCCAGATCAACCAACACCCAAATTGACCTACTTTCTCCCGTTACCCAACCCGCAGGCCCGTAAAGATACTCACTTGAAACAGCATGGAGGCCTTTGCACAGAGAATCCCTCCAATCATTGAATTATTAAGATTCTTAGTTGAATTCACTGCAATAATTACGTCTTCAACACCATCACAGTTCATTAACGACCACCCATCGTCACTAAATCCATTTATGGCATCATTGAAGCCTCTACAAGTTGAAGCAAAATGTATAATTTTAAGTCACATAATTATTATAAAGATACTAACACATTAAAAATATCACAAAATTATATTAACCTGCTTAATCTTTGACTTAATGTTCTCAGAACAGCCGGCTGTCTTCCCAATCCATAAACTACCTCTCCACTTGACTCCTGAGCTATTTGCCTAATATAGCGCAACGCCTACATCCGATGCACAATAAATAAATAAGCATAATCATGAGAGTTGACATGTTTGAATAAATATTTAGAATATTTGACAAACCGCAATGGTCATCTTTTGGGCTACAACTTTGGAAGATTCATAAAGTGGACGAAGAACCTCGGGCACACTCCACGCCTAAACAATCAAGAATTAAAACTTTTAGCAATAATTTGTAATGCTTATTTTTATTAAACCAAATAAACGAATAATCCTACAGGGGTAGATCATTTGTAGGGTTGTTCAAAAATCTCGCGGTTCATGGCTAGCACGAAAAAGTCTCACCCACAGTTTTAGTTAATAAATAAAAATTATAAATTTTGTAGTTTATTATGTATGCATTATGTGTATGTTAAAATATTTGTTTTTCATTTTTTGTAAGTATAGATACGTGTAAAAATATGAAACTATTTTTTTAAAATGCTAACTCGACGAGCAACAAACCGGCTCGAGCTTTTTACCAGCTGAGTTCAATCTCAGCATTTCAGCTCATTAAAAATAAACGAGCCGAGTGAAGCATAATCTGGCTTGGCTAGGCTCACTTATAACCCTAATCAATTGGCCAATATACGACTCCTCCTGTATTATTCCAAATGGGTACTTATGACATAATATTAAAAATAATCCATTTACCTCAAGATTCAAGTGATCAACTATCTGTATAACGGACCCACCGCCTTCACAGTGACGGATAAGATAGCCACTTGGCAACATTTCCCCTCTTACAAACTGAGCAGCAGCAGCCGGATTCGGGCCCGCACCAGAACCGGATAAAGATCTCTCACACACCTTACATAGCCACAAAAAAAAGTGTCAAATAAAAATATATAAAATATGATAAAAAGGGTAAAATGGTAATAATACGCATACCACGAGACTTCCGTTATCTAAACTTGTTGTGTATCTTAAGGTCCAGAAATCGCGTGCAGGAGCTTGTGTGGTTGGGGCAAAAGTCTAATACAAACTCATACATTAATTAATTATTTTATAACAAAATATTATTATAGAATTATTATTTATATTTACCTGCATATATACAAGTTCGATTGTACCCCCATTTCCGGCTGGAAACATTGTGAGCACTTCAAGGCTCCGGCAGTCACGAAACCAAGAAGGACGATCTTTAAGGATCTCTACAATCTATAAGCCATGAAATTTATTATAAACAAAATCAAACATTAGATAAATAATTGAATTTTCCAAATAAGAAAATATTGTTGTTATTTGTTACCTTTGTGGGCTCTAAACTTACAAGACCGCAGGCTCTAGCTGCCACTCCACTACAACTTTGTGAAATGGCAAAGATCCCAACCGAATCCGGACCAGGCTGGAAAAAAGATATTTCATTTTTGTTACTATGACATTTTAATCAATGTTATTATGGTTAGTTGAAAAAGATATGATTTTGACAACCAATTAGACATTCTAATTATTAATGTTATTATGAATTGGACAAAAAGATTCGATTTAAATGACCTATCTAGACATTTTAATCAAGATTATTATTAACCAGTCGAAAAGATTCGATATTGATAACCAATTTCGAGGTATTAAACTAGATTATTATTAATTAGTCGAAAAAATATATAACTTTGACAGCCAATCAGACTTCTAATAATCAAAGTATTATGAGTTGGACAAAAAAAAGATCATGATAACCAATTTAGACATTTTAATCAAGATTATTATTAATTAGTCAAAAAAGATATGATTTTAAACCACCATTTAGACATTCTAACCAAAGTTATTAAAGTTTGACAAAAAAAGATAAAATTTTGATAACCAAAATAGACATTTTATCAATGTTATCATAAGTTAGACTAAAATATAAGATTTTGATAACCAAATTAGGCATTTTAATCAAGGTTGTTAAGAACTAATCTGATTTAGATTCTATGAAACTGTAAAAAATAACCTTCATCCCAGGCATCTGGACCCAATCAACAGCAGTTCCTGTAGCCTTTGAAAGGAACTCTGTCAAGGTCTCTTCGGCAATCGAGAGGAGTCTACAGAATCCAAATTAAAGAACACATCACAAGTTCCATACAAAAAAGAATATAAATTTTCCAACTAATATATCAAAAGACCAAATTACCCAGCCGGGTTATTAGCATCTCTCAAAGAATGCTGTGGAGTGGTAATCACAGAATCACCACTCGCATCTGTAGCTGCAGAACCCTGCAAATATCATTGTTTTTTATCAAAATTGGATCTTGTTTTGTGTTTTTATTATAATTTAAACACGAAAACGTATGTATAGACATACTGTGTGCATTTGTTGGCGCATAAAACCGTTTTCGCATACAAGCTGAGACACTTGTTTTTGTAGGCGATCATTTTCCTCCATTAACAACTTGTTCATGGCAGATAGCTTCTTGTTAACTGTTTGAAGTCTAGAAGATTCTTTCCGTTGCTTCTCTCGGCATCTAAACGCAAAATTAATATGATTTAAGCATAAATCATTAAACAACTTTACAAAAATTCATTTTTCCTTTTTTGATTTTGTACAAAAAAATGCGAAATCACATGTAATAATTAAATTTAAAGATCAAATTTGCAGCTGTAGACACAAAATAATATGATTAAAATTCACAAATCATGCAATTTTACAAAAGCCTTTTATCCCATTTTAATTCTAATGATGATGATGATGATGATGATGAAAATATGTAAATCACATGTGATAATGAAATTCAAATATCAGATGTAAATCTATAAAAACAAAAATAATATGATGTAAGTGTAAATCATTAACAATTTTACAAACATTCCTTTATTTTCCTTTTTTCATTCTGTACTCAAAAATATGAACTCACATGTAATAACCAAATTCAAAGATCAAATTACAACTATAAACAGAAAATAACATGATTAAAACTTCACAAATCAAGCAATTTTACAGAAGTCCTTTTTTCCCTTTTAAACCCTGTACTAAAAATGTGACATCAAACTTAATAATGGCATTCAAAAATTAAATTTTACATCTATAACACAAAAATAATATAACCCAAGTATAAATCAATAACCAATTTTACCTACATTCTTCTGTTTCCCTTTTTATCTCTGCTAAAAATGTAAACACACATATGTAACAAATTAAAAAGATCCAAATATACCTGCGATTTTGAAACCAAACTTTGATTTGTTTAGGTTCAATGTTAGACAAAATAGGGCATTCTCGGATCAACTGTTGTCTCCTCAGAGAGCTAGGTTTTGGGCACTCTGCATAAACTCTTTCCAAAGCTTCAACTTGCTCTGTAGTATACCTTACATACTTCCCATTATCCAACTGGTGTTTGTTTATGCTGTTATTATTATCACCCATCTCTGTATGCTGCTGATGTTGAACCACCATAACCATTTTCACCAAAAGCCCTGATTTTTATTGTCAAATTATAATTCTTTTGCAGACCCTTTTCAAGAATCTTGAAATCTTGGAGAAAGAAACAAGACCCAGAAAAATTTGGAAGAAAAGATTTGATTTTGAGGTTGAGTTCAAGAAACCCAGAAAGGAAGGATTTTGGGAGGTGGGTTAGCTGAGGAAGAAGAAGATTTGAAGGGTGTTTGAAACCCTAGGCATGGTGGGTTGCAGGGGAAATTAAACAGCAAGACAACAAATGCAGATAGATAGAGAGAGAGAGATTATTAATGGGAATTACACACAGTAGAGATACATACACACACAGAGATAGATACAGGTCTGAGTTTGTCTGAGAGCTAAAAAGAAGAGAGAGAGAGAGGGGTGTTGGAAATCCAAAAATGACAGTGTTATATGCTGCTGGTGTGCGCAGTCTCGAGCCAGCCTTTGGTAACATACATATCTATATCTATAAATATAACTAGCTTCTGAACCCATATATTATACGAGATTTGTTAAATAATAAAAAAAATAAGGTACGCTTTTTAAAAAAATTAACAAAATTAAAGGTAAGAGGAAAATAAAATATATACTACAAATAATAGAAGTCTATAATATCAAATTTACAAATTAGAATGAGATGACCTATTACAACAATATACAACATTTGTCTAAATTGTTTTGACTCATACCCATCGATAACTATAATGAATGAAATGAGATATTAGAAAATTAGAATATAAATTATAACTCATTTGTCAAAATTGTTTTGACCCATGGATACGAAGGATAAATAAGATGAGTAATTAGAGAATTATAAAAGAAATTATAACCCATTTGGCAAAATTATATTTGGCCCATGATCCATGAATAGATCGGAAGAATGGGATGAAAGATTATAAAGAAAATTATAACTCATTTGCCAAAATAGTTTTTGCTCATAACCTATGAATAGGTAGAATGAATGAAAAGAAAGATTAGACCTAAAATAAATATGGAATTGCCATATCATCTTATTATTTTCTTTTATTAGTAGAGTTAGATCTACATATTAAAAAAAAGCCATTCAATTGTTCTTGATTTAAATTAGTATAAAATTTAACAATTTTAATTTATTTATGCTTGTATTAATTTTATATTATGTCCTTTTAGTTGTAAAGTGATTATAATTTATAAAAAGGAAAGCCTGGATTACAGTAAATGAGGGATAAGCAAAGGCTTACAAAAATACGAAGTGTGAAAAGTTATAATTGATTTGCATGCGTCAAGTAGGGTCAAGGTGGGAAGGTCATATAAATAATAAGACTTTTTTTTTTCTCTTTACATGCAATTCACATGTCAATTCTTTCATCATTTTAAAACGTCTATAATTTTTCATATGATATTTTTAAAATAAAAAAAAATCACAATAATAACAAGCGTTTTTTATCTTTAATATGAGTATGATTTTGTTATATAAAAATTAAAAAATAATGTCATTGTGTTTTTCTGCTTGTCATTGTGTTTTTCTACTCATCGTTGTATTTTTTTTTAATACTAATAAAACTACTGTGTAATCCTAATATGTAAATATAATAATAAAATAACAATATATTATATACTATATAAAACATAATGATTAATACATATTACACAATAACCTGAAACGTAAAACACAATGGAAGATACATATTACACAATGCCCTAAGCGTAATGCATGAACGTAATCCTCTTTTTATCAAATTAAATGAACGTCATATGTCAATCCCGGACAAAGACAATGAGCGTACTAAAACCCTTGAAAGTTCAATTCAATAGTAAAGATTAAGAGGCTTTAAGGATATGTTTTATAGAAAGTTAAAATGCCATATAGGTGCCACATATGTGACGTATAAGTAGTTGTGGCTTTCACTTTTCACATCCGCTTACATGTGTTATAAGAGATGTGAAATGTGAATGGCTTTCTTTAATCATGATTGTCATTAATTATTATTATATTTATTTAATATTTTAATTTGTAGTTAAATAAAAAAAAATATTTAAAATTTTGATAAAAAATATAGATATTAATTTAATTTTTTGTATTAATGCAAAAATAAAAATATAAAAAACTACAAATAAAATACTAAACCAAATATATTCAACCAAACCAACATGCAAACAAAACTCCCAAATATGCTCAATCCAAACCCGGCTAAAGGTTATTATGAGTTTTGTTATTGTGTATTGCTCAGTTAGCTTGTTTTCATGTGTTGTTTATCATGGCAAAAACTGTTTGGATTTGAGAATTCATGGTTTGGCAAATTGTTTTCCCTTTGTCATCTAGGATCGTATCGTACCGTACATACAATCGTACATTGCATTCTTTATGTTTTTTTCTTTGACCACATTCGTGTCAGTTTGGCGATGATAGCTCACTTTTTTTCAAGATGTTAGAATTATCATTAAATATCTTTTCTAGCCTACTCTTGAGCCTTTGTATAATATTCGTTTATCCTCAACTGGTGCATGTAAACATTTTCACAATAAGGGTGTGCTTTGGATAACTTTCATGCAAAGATAATACTCATGCTCTTCATTATTGACATAAAATGTTTGTCCATATGCAATTTCATCAATGATGCCATTAAAAACAGGTGATTGATCCATAACATTGATATTATTGTTGGATCCACACCAAAAAAACACATAGCATATCCAAAGATCACTATGATGCCACGACTTTAAGCATTGTGGTTGGGTGTGAATGATCACCTCGTTCATCAAAAAAGAAGAACATATGTGGATTTTTATATTTAATTATTAAACATAGTTTTTAATTTAAACACAAATAGTCGTTATACCAGTTTCTCCATGCATCTAACAACTACAAAAAAAAATGTCCCAACACCCTCTAGCCCTCTCACATTCGCTTATTTCGCGTCCTACAAGCTATTATGGCAAAACTCAAGTCCAATCATATTTGCATTTGCGTAAGACATGGCCTGACTAAAAAAAAGGCAAAATGAAGATAAATAATCTCACATTTTGTGTATTGGCCGATAATAATCTCACGTTTAAAAATCTCTGCCACCAGTCAAACATTTTGACCACTTTTATTTAAATGGACCTCCGTTAAAAAACACTTAATGTCGCTAAGTGGAAATTCAAGCACCTGAATTGAAACATTGTTTCGTTGTTAGGATTACTGTTTCGATAGAAGTTTTACTTCAGTTGACTCGTATCTTGCTTCAGTTCAAAAGCTATAACATAAAACATCGGTTTGAAATTCATAAAACACTTAACGACGTGAAGTGTTTTTCATCAGAAGTCAATTGAGAAATAAATAGTTGAAAAGTTAGACCGTTGACATGGATTTTTAAAGGTGAAAACATTATCGCCCAATACACAAAAGATGAGATATTTATTTTCAATTTGCAAAAAAAAAAAAATGATGTTGCAAACAAATAGATACTTTTCTTTTTTTTTTCAGCCTTTAACTTACGTAATCATTATTAAGTCCGCCAAAAAATTAGTATAAATTGTGAATGAATTTTTTTTTTTTTGAACGACTAATTTGGATCACTCACGGACCACTGGAGTATCATCGTGTCACCAATGGTACCACGCGATCATATCCACCACCAAGCCACCAATTCAGAAGGAAACTCATTTGAGAAAAAACCCCTATTGTGAGATTCGAACTCAGGACCTGATGGTCACTAAGTTTTATCTCACCACCAAAATATCATTGGACTAGAAGTCCGTGGTAAATTGTGAACGAATTAAATGTGATCGTTAAATTGTAATTGATCTGAATAATCCTTTCGTTAAATTATTAAAATAAATGCATTTTAGAATTTGAACACACAAAACGTACATGTAAAATGTTGCTAGCGTATGTTTGTTGGTTGACACACGTCATTTGCTGATAACATAAACTTCTATTATAAATTAAAATTAAACATTATACGATAAAAAATATTATCTGTCTTGGTATATTTACGTTCTTAGAAAGTAATTTTATTATAAATGAACCAGTTTCAATAGTAAAGACTTCATTTTTTAGTTTAATTATCAACATGTATATTATAAACAGATTTTTACAAATTTAATAGGTCTAGAAAATAATATATTAACTTTTTTCATATATTAGAATACAATATACCTTTCCAATGTAGTGCAGTGGTAGAGAACTTGGGTTTCTTAATGTTACCCAAGTTTAATTCCCGCTTCCAACACTTTGGGAGGGATATGGGTGGCTCAATGAAGGAAATCTTTGTGATCTTCAATTCGATTCAAATGACATCCGGGTTTTACCACCAGTGGGTCTTCGGACGGGTCAGCTTTTCCCGAAACTTGAGATAACTTGGAGACGCTGGCCGTTCAAAAAAAAAAAGAATAGATTATAAAAAAAGAGTAAAAGGCTACCCAAAGATCCCAAAATATTAATTGCATAAATCTCATAGGATCATAATTTGTAATAATAGTTTTTTTGCCAAAAAGAAACAGTAAAAGATATGGGAGATGGGGGTGGATTTTGTTATTAAATTAAGATGGCAAGGTGAGGCAGAGCTTTATTTGGGTCAAATCCAATATTGACGCATCCCCGTCACCTCCCCTATATCATTAGCCCTTAATTTAAACTGTTTGTGCAGTTTTAAAATTGAGTTTTTGTTTCAATTATATCGAGATAATAGTAAAGATATTTGGATCTAAGGTCTCAAATTCGTGATACAACTCAAGGGGTTTTTTTCTACAACGGTGGGTTTCCTCTTTGATAGTATTATTGAGTAAATAAGGCCTAAAGTGTCAAAGTCAATATGAATTGTTAACTTCGTTGTCTCAGAAAAACTCACCCAAGTATTGAGATGGTTTCAAACACTATTAAAAAATATACATCTATAGTACTAAACTTCTTTATTAATGACCATTCAGTCCATTATATAATGGTGCTTACGGGTCGGGTGTTCGAGTCTCGTTATAAACCACATAATATAATTAAGCAAATATTATAGGTATATGTTGAGAAATCTTGATCTATAAACCTTTTTTCTTTTCTTTTATCGCATAATATTTATAAATGTAAGATAAGAACACAAAATGATTGGTGGGGTTAAAAGGACAACATCTAAGTGATCAGTGTCTTACTGTCTTTCATGTTGATGTGAAAAGCTTATTTAAAGTTATTTTTCAAATATCTATATACTGTATTTAACAAATATTTTGATAATATGGCACATAAAGCTATTAAGAGTTAACTGCATATCAGTACATTTGGTTTGTCAAATTACGTAAATTTAGTACCGTTTTTTATTTTATATCAAATGGCTACTTTATTTTTTTAGAATTTGTCACTTAAGTACTTTTTTCTAACTCCGTCAATTTGTTCGTTCAGTCATGGGTAAATTGATAAATTTATTCTCTTTTGAGATAAGTATCATTTTCATACATGCGGTTTGTTTAATTATGCAACTTTAGTATATTTTTTGAATTTATTTCAACTGGATATTTGGATTAGTTTTTTATCATAAGCAAACCAAAAAAAAACATTACATACCTTATAATGAAAATGCAATTTTGCTTGAATTGAGAGCAAAAAACAACATATTAAAAATAAGTTGGGCATAGTGATTGAACCCTTGTCCTACGAGTTAGAAGACAAAGGTTAACCCAGCGAGCCAACCCTCAATTTGTTTCAAATTTCGATTACGTGAGGAAGAAGCTTGTGTTACAAAGGTTTAAATTGAAATTTGAAACGAACCGTGGCCTTGTCTCATTGATTTGACCTCCGTCTTCTAACTCGTAGATCACGGGTTCAGTTCAAGTGCCCAACTTATTTTTTATGTGTTTTTTTATAACTTGTTTCAACCTAAAATGCTCAGATTATGGTACTATTTCAAACTCGTCCATGTATGTTCTCAAGCTAGAGCACGCATGTCCAATCCGAATCTCACCAGAAATCGTTTATTAAATTCATATCCGTGAATTTTGTGTTTGATTAACAAGTTGACATCCCCTGCCAACAAACATAACCACAATCAGTGGCAAAGCTTGGACTAAGACACCGGGGGGCCGAACACAAAATGTATACAAAATTTCACAAACGAAGGGGGCCGTGCTAAAATTTTCGGTCGTAAACAGCTAAATTTACACTACGAATAAAAAATTTCGGCCGAAAAGGACTAAATTTTACACTACGTATAAAAATTTTCGGCCAAAAACGGCTAAATTTACACTACGTATGAAAATTTTCGAAGGAAACAGGGTAAATTTACACTATTGCGTAAAAACAGCCGCCATTGACCGCAATAAAAATTTAAAATAAACACGCTTCTTATGTAAATCTAATAGCGTTATTTTAAGAAAATCCAACTAAGACGTTGGCTACATTGGTCCAAAATGTGTAAAAAAAGAAATGAAGTGTGCTCGGATGATTTGAGTAATGTATGTACAAAGGTGTGGATCCTGGACCAGGGTGGATGACCACATGGCATAAATATGGTTTCTAAATTCCGGACCAACGTTAGACAAAAGCCATTTGCGCGTGTACCATGGTCCCTAGCTCCTTTCATTATTTTTTATCATTAACTTTATATATATTCTTCATCTTTTAGTTAATGTGTTACGGGTCCAACTTAATTTCGAAGACGTACCGATGTGGTTCATCACTTCATCTTATTCACTGCTTTAGTAATTAATTGTTGAAAGAAAGAGTCTTTGGCCTATAATTCAGTCTTCCTAATTATTAATTGCTTTCACATACATATGTCAAAATGATAATAGCAAAGTTGGCAATCCTAATCTATGCTTGTGTCACACGTCACGAATTTGAAACGCGTGATTATCTTTATAATGTATTAAGTCATATTTAAATAAAGGACTTAACGACACACGAAAACGATTAAATCGGAGACACATGAAACGGCCGCCAGTTCAAACTCTTACGGCCTATAATTTAGAAGTCAAACTAGTTAAATGACTGGTTTTGACAAAAGTATATGAGTCGGGAGGAGGAGGGGGGCGTGCCCGGCGTTTTGAGCTCGTTCAACGAGACGGGTGGTCTAAGAGTCAACATAGTATATTGAACATACTCATTGGTTGAGGTGCTCATGATTGGCTCTTGATGCGTATTAATCTCGACAAGTGCAAAATTGACATTAATTCCTACACCAATGCTTCTCTTTAAAATCTAGTTGTTGGAGAAATTGACCCGTCTGATTAATTAACGTGATCGACCGAGTTATGACCTGTGAAAGTTACGCATTGGACAAAGAAATAAAATCTACTTAACTGGTAACTATGAACGATATACGAAACGACTGATAGTTATATAGTGTGTGTGTGTATAATATCGTTAATGGGCTTATATTAATAATATTGGTTAATAATAATATAATATAATGTTGATTTAGATTCATAAACTTTTTATGGGTTATTAACGAGAGACGGGTGCATGGACCCGTGGAGATCCTAATATGATTATCTTGTGATTAAGTTTTAATCATAATCATAAAGCCGGGAGTAGTGGCTCATTGTGGAGTCCACTACTAGCCCTAAAACGTGATAAACACCGCCCCCACCCTCATTTTCCTCTTCGTTTTGGTCGGGTTTGTTGTGTACACAACGAATGTAGGTGGGGGTATGTGTGTGTTTGGGGGGGGGGGGGGTTCTCTAATAAATTTTTATTGATTTTTAATTTATATTTATGTTCAAAAAAATTATAAACGTAAGGGGGTTCTGGGCACTATGATCTTTCACTTTAGTTTTTCACCATAACCATTGTCATTTCCCGGCGAAACAATACTATCAGTCTATCCTACGTGCGTGTGTGTGGTGTTTAATGATTTTTTTTATTATGTGGTTTTTAATCATGGTTTTTAATTAATATGTAAATTTTTATTATCTAATTATTGAAAACACTTAATTATTTATTTTATTTTTTTATTTCTAGTTAGCAGGTAGTTGTTTTAAAACTAATAAGTATTATTGTTACGAAAAAAATAAAAATGGGTAAAAACCGAACCATATAACATAGGTTGAAAGATAAATGAAGATGGTGATGTGTCGTCGGTGGCACGCAATAGTTATAGATGAAAACTGTTGCACCATCTAACATATTTTTTAATGTATTTAAAGAAAAAGATCTAATTGTTTAGTGTTCCTTAACCTGAGGGTAATATTATCATTTCTGGAAGGGCTAAAGATGTAAGTTGGGAGCTGTTAGTTAATAGCTGTTAAACACAAAATTGGGGATTAGGCATTTAGATGTCGGTAGACAAATTAATTGTAATCATTTTTTTTTGTTTCTCTTATCTCTGTAATGAATTGTTCATCATTAATAAACACTTACGAGTGTTGCTTGTGATCACTTACGAGTGTTGCTTGTTCAAATCGTTGATGTTTTCATAATACAATGCAATATACAATGCAATATGTGGTGTTGAATGTGGTGTACTTGTCATTTTTAGATTATGCCACCAAAGAAGTCCAAGACACGCTTTAACATTTTCAAAATAACATTTTTCTTTTTATTTTAAAGTTCATTAAAATGGTATTCTTGATGTTAAAATATGATTCAAATTATACATTGTTTTAGTATCTAACAAGAATTAAAACTTAGAAAAGATTACCAATTTTGTTTCCTTTTCCCATACAAAACATTTTTCGTTGTCTTGCTCACAATACGACTCCAATCTTTTTACAATTTTTGGTGTTAAGCACGTTTACAACATCAATTAATAGTTGGCTATTTCGTTGATCGCCAAAGACTAAAAGAAAATAATTTCGACATACTTTAACCGATACACTTTGCATAAGTGATTTTAAAATCATGTCGATAGTTGAATCCACTGTTTCAAAGATTCATCACTTCAGTCAGCTGGTCTGATCAAAAAACTGGAAGTACGACAAAAAGAGGGGCCAAAGGTAGTTCGGTTTCATTTTCACTAGTTACGCTTGTTTCTTAACACCATTCAATTTGTATGTATTAGGTTTGATTTATTTGTCAGTTTTTCTACTGACCTTTACGATCTGGTTTTTTAAACACAGAAAAAAATACATCTGGATTAGCTTGAAGCTTGTCACAAAATCTCTTTATTGGTGCATCTCGGAGATATTAGTTTAATAGTTAATTGTTTGTAATCAAGTATGTAGTTCATGCATTGTGTTTTGTGTCGTTTACATTTATGTTTATGTATATGCTAAGGCAGGATCAAACATATTAATATGCGAACTAAGCTAAGTTCACTCGTCTTGTAAGTGGCGAACTTGACGTGAATACAAGTCAAGTTCGGCCCTAGGATATTGGTTTCACTTCTCTAGCCGTTTTGTTCTGTGTATTCTCTAGTATTGATTGTAACCGAGACAATCAATCAATAGAAGAGTGTTTTGAAGTGATAAAGTTGTGTCGTGCCCGTTTCTGTTCTCCTTCTTATTCCCGTAGTGATATCCAGATGGATTCCACACATTTGGTCGATTATAACAGTCTCGTTAAATCCGGCAAGGGATCTATACTCTCATTCAACACATTCCATCTACTAATTGGCGAGTAAACATTATATTACAGGGAAAATTCCAAAAATGTCTCATTTTTAGAGAGATTATAAATGTGTCTCTCCAAAATTCAAATTCCCTCTTTATTCCTTTGCTAACCCGTCATCATCTTTACGTTAGAAGTTTGAGACGATATGTTTTTTAACTCATCGCCTCCTCGCCATGTTAACTCAAAGTTTGCCGTCTCTCCGCCATATTACCTCAAAGCCCGTTGTCTCTCCGCCATTTAATCTCAAAACCCGTCTGCTCCCTGTCATCGTAGATAATTTAATATAAGGGAAAATTCCCAAAGTTTGTTTAATAGCTTTAAATAAACATTTAGTGTAATAAAATAACACACGGTTATTTTTTTTAATATTAGTTGGCGCCGCGAGACGGGCCTTTTCCTTAATACATTGTCCACTTTCCGTCCACATTTTTTTACCAATTTACCATTAACTTTTCTTATATATATAAAAAAGGCACTAACACCAACATAAACTTTTAATGCCATAAACCTCATAAACATCGTTTGGTATTGGATAATTTAAGAATATTGGATTTTAATAATTAAAATTTTGGCCTATTGGCCGATATTAACTTAATTTAAGAAATACCCTATATTAATCATAACTTTCATTCTATTGGCTTCTACTAAGTTTTTTTTAACAAAAACTAACCTGGTTAGTTTTAGAACAAAATATATCATTTCTTCAAGTTGAGGGAGACAAATGAAAAATAATTTAACTTAAAACCTCACCACCAAAGTCGTTGCCGCCACCAAAGACTTCTCATACAATATAGTAGTTCTGACCACTTAGCCTAAATATAGATAGAGTATTACCTTTATTGATATATTTATCAATTTACAACCCATAGATGTAAAGAAGAACATTAAATTGTAACGACTGATGCTATTCAAAAACTATGTTTTTTTTAACTGCACCATGAAATTTTTTTTTTGATAAGTTGGGATTCTCGACTTTGCCATAATGACAACATAAAAAATAACATGTTAACTCATTCAATTTTGTGAATATGTTGCTTCATTTGAGCATATTTTGCATGACATACTTCCCATCCAACATTCTGATCACCATTGAAGGAAAAATTAGCGCTGACACAAATTTTTCAAAATTGATAAAAGTTAGAAGCATTGATAGGCCTAGGGGTGGCATGCCGGAAGCGTTCGCCATATTTTCTTAAATTTTAATAGTCGAGGGAAAAATAGTCAATTTGCCAAATCTTGAACCTTTTGATTATTTCCAAAAAAGGCCTTGAAAATAAATTTGAAACATGAATCATGTTTTCTAATTTACATCCGTTTGACATTTTCAAGTCAACACTTTGAACTCGTGACAAATTTGACGATAAATTTATTTGCATTCCTAAACGTTTTAAAATACACATATTACTCATTTTTAACCTGTAACAAATTTTGAGTCAAATGAAATTAACTTGTACGAAACAATATAGTTACCAACTTTTGACCCATAACAATCAAATTTAAGTTTCACAAAAAATGCGAAACAATCGTTGATAAAAAAAAACCACGAAATTAAATAAGATAAACTTTGTTATATATGAATGTGATTGGTATATATCATCCTTACATTTTAACATATATATAATTTAATAAATTAACAGAAAAAATAAATGGATAGATTTAAAGCATATATTTATAATTTATAAATTTATATGATAATTTACAAAATAATAATTATAATAATAGATAAATGAATTGATTTAAAAAAATGGATAAAATTTTAAGCATATATTTATAATTTAATGATTACGAAAATTAATTCATAAAATGAATGCATATTTGAGTTTTGTTGTTAGTTTTTGGATTTCACCAAATATATTTTGGAGGGAAATGTTAAGATACAAAGGAAGACAAAAATAAGAAGTGTGAGAAGGATTTGTGATCACACAAAAAACCCCTCAACAAAAAATAATAAAAAACAATAAAAAAATCATAACTTAAAATATAAATAAAAACGAAAAAAATTTTAAAAACAAAAATGTTTCCTCCGTCATTCTCGTTAAAAAAAACGACAAAAAGACACAATGACGAAAATGAACAAAAGACACAATAGATCGCAAAATATATCACAATATAAAAAAAACACAGTGTCAAAGAAAAAGACACAATTTATTACGAAAATAAACACAAAACACAATGATAAACAAAAAGACACAATGATCTTTTTCTCTCAACATTGTGTCTTTTTTTTAGATGAGGAAGACGGTGAAAACATTTTTTTTATTTACTTTTTTCGTTTTTTTATTAAATTTTAAGTTATGATTTTTTTATTATTTTACTTTTTAGAGGTTTTTTGTGATGACACAATGATTTTCTTTTATTAGAAGAGTAGGATTGATTATTTAAAAGATCACACCATAAAATAGGAAATTTCAATATATTTTAATTTAAACATAGTATTGATGTAAATTTTTTTCCATTAAGATGACACGTACTTATGTCATATGCAGTGCCGGTTGGAGGGTGGCGTCGGTCGAACCGTCGACCAGGGCATGTAATTTTTAGGGGTCAAAATTTTTTGTATCTATATTTTTTATATATACATTTAAAAATATAAACTTATAAAATATGAATTGCTCTTTACCATCTTATAATTATTGGGCCCGAAATAATTTTTTATCCATAATCCAGTTAATTAAGTTTAAATTATTGGGCCCAAACTAAAACTAAACGCTAAAAAAAATTAAATAAAAACCTGATGCAAAATAAAAGAGATAGCGGTCGATTGAATTTCTCTTTGGTTCCTTCGTTCTTTGCGAATGCTAAACAACGACTAACCCAACTGACCACCACTGTTGGTTCGTTGTTAACCACCAGGCTCCTCCATGGTTGACCAAGCTAGCCACCAAGGACCAAGCTATTTTTTTTCCAATGTTAGGACTTAGGAGAGTTTCACGAATCATTGGTTAGTCATTAATTAATTATTACAGTATTTGATTTTAATAATACATTTTTCTATGTTTATTGTTATAACATTAAACTTCATTTAAAAAAATTAGCTTATATACTTCGTTAATCGTTAAGGCTATGGGCCTTTTTTTTCGGTTCGGCTGAGGTATTTAAATTCTCGGAGACGGCCTTGGTCATATGATAGATATGTGATTAGTAATTACAAAATATATGACACGTGATTATATGACAAGATAAGTTATTCATTGTATACATTATTCTTGTCGCATTTTAAGGCATTTATGTGCAATAAGATTTTTGTAATGAAACCTCCCCGTGTATGATATTATTGTCGGTAAGAAGTAAAAACCATAAAATAATATAAATGAAAATATAAAATAGAGCATGCGGGAAAAGAGCCTCACGTGCTTCTCACCTGTCAGATGCACACGTAATTGATATTTTACAACTTAACGTATATTATATTCTAGGGTAACCCCAAGGTTCTACGTAAATATAGAAAATGCACCTTGAGTTTAAGTAGGTTACCAAAACATTCCCTTTTTGACATGTTTTTGTTACCAATTCTGTGTTTGAAAGTGTAAAGCATTTTTGTTACTAATTTTGTTATGTGATTCTTGTAGTTATCTTAATTAAATTAGTCAAACGACTATATGCGTATATGTGTTATGAATATACACTAACACAAATACAAACATACATTTGACAAATAACTACATTACTGGCATCATTATTTTGATTTCGTATTCAAACCAATCTAATTCAATGTTTGGCTTATACAACCACAGTTTGGTTTATTGGTTTATATTATAAACAAGAGACTTCGGAGAGAATTTGTATATTATTGAATGAAGATCAATCATAAATGTTCAATACATAAGACTATATATATAAGAATATAACTACCAAATAACTACCATATACACATAATGTATAAATGATTTTATAACACTCCCCCTCAGATATACATTACCGTTCATTATACACTATTAACAACATGCTTCAGTATGATGTTAATTAGGTACTTCGGGACCTATGAATAAACTGACACTGCTGGATCAGTTATGCTGCCTCGTTAAAAAACTTACTAAGAAAACCCAATGGGACAAAACTTAGTCAAGGAAAAGAGTACAACGTGTATAGTGCTCCCTCTCAATTTAACTAGCGTCTTTCAATCTTTGAAGTCCGATCATTAATCTGTAATAACTTCTCGAAACTGCTTCTAGATAAAGATTTTGTGAATAAGTCAGCTAGCTTGTCACTTGACTTGATCTGACGAACTTCAATTTCCCATTCTTTCTGCAAGTCATATATTGGGAAGAACTTTGGCGTGATGTGCTTTGTTCTGTCACCTTTGATGTAGCCCTCTTTAATTTGAGCTATACAAGCAACATTGTCTTCATGTATAAACATCGGCTCTTCTTGATTTGTTCTAATCCGCATGCTTCTTGTATGTGATTAATCATTGACCTTAACCCTACGCATTCTCGACAGGCATCATATAGTGCTATCAGTTCCGCATGATTTGAAGATGTTGTTGTAAGTGTTTGCTTAGTTGGCTTCCATGAAATTGCGGTGCCACCATAAGTAAAAACGTGACCTGTTTGAGATCTTGCTTTAAGTGGATCTAAGTCTTGTGTCTCGCGAAGATATCAAAATATATGTTTTATTCCAGTCCAATGTCTACGTGTTGGATTCGAGTTGTATCTTGCTAGTACAAGTACCGCGAATGCAATATCAGGTCGCGTGTTATTTGCAAGATACATAAGGGCACCGATTGCGTTTAAGTATCGTACTTCTGGACCAAGTACTTTTTCTCCTTATTTCTGAGGGCGGTATGGATCTTTATGTGAATCCAGCGATCGATGAACCATAGGTACGCTAAATGGATGGCCTTTTAGTCATATTGAAACGAACTAACATCTTCTGGATGTAGTTTGACTGGTGGACGAATGTGCCATTGCACAGATGCTTGAACTGCAGGCCGAGGCATAATTTTGTCAAGCCAAGATCTTCCATTTCAAATGCTTTCTTTAATAATTAGGCAGCTTTCTCTATCTCTTCGGGAGATCCTATTATGTTGATATCATCAACATAAACTGCTATTATGGTAAACTTTGAGTATGATCTTTTTATAAAGACACATGGACTGATTACATCAGCCCATAAAACATTGGGTTGGGTCATAAATGTATGTGTTTATAACACTCTCCCCCTCATACATTTATATTATACACTATCAACATTACACTACTGGATAATGTTGGCTCGGTTCTTCTGGACCGATATTAACTAATACTGCTGGATTAGTTATGTTGCCTCTTGTAAGTGTTGGATCGCTGACCTTTATAAGTGAAAGGGCATTGGAATTATAGCCAAGCTCAGTGCAAGTCTGATGCATATCCTGCATAAACATAACATGGGACTATGTATTTTCTTTATGTAACAAATCCATGTCTTGAGTCCTTCAAGGGTATTAACTTATCATTTAATACGCTTAATGATGCTGTCTCACTAAAAACCTTGCTAGGAAAACCCGGTGGGACAAAACCATAACTAAGAGGAAAAAAATCGTGCATCGCATATTGTACATAACAAACAACATGCTTTAAGATTGTAACATCGTGAAAATACCCCCATCTAATTTTAGGCTAAAAATGCCAATTCTGAAAGTTAAAAGACTGAAAATGAAAATTATGAGTCTTGAGACCCATCGCGCTACGCGATGGTCTCCAGATGAACTTCGTCGCGCTACGCGACAGAACATCACACAGTTCAAGAGAATGTGGGGCGTCGCGCTATGCGACGGCCAAACCTAACTGGTCCATCGCGCTACGCGATGACCAGGTTAAGTAACTCGGGACACGTGGCTAACCACATGTCAACACGTGGAAGCTTCTGATTAATTGCGGTGTCGCGCTACACGACGGCCTTGGGGAAAAGGCCATCGCGCTACGCGATGGTCTCCAAAACTCGCCTATAAAAGGGCAGCTACGGGTTCAAGCCATTTCATCCCATTTTCACCTTAGTTTTCACATAGTTAACCTTGGTAAGCGTGCAAGAGAGTTCTGAGGTGCCGAGGGCTGTTTTTGCAAATAGACGAGGAGTCGTTACGCTGTTTAACGAACTGTTGATCACGTAAACGAAGTACAAGCTGAATTGCTGCTGATTTCCTACGTTCTTAAATTCCGCCTAGCTGATTAAGGTAGGATTAAGGTTAAGTTACTCTATTAGTTACTTTAAATATCTAAGTTACAACTTAGTTAAAGGATATAGTCGTTAAACTGTTAATATTTTATAAAGCAAAGACGTTGCTTCCACGTTAAGTAGGGCTGGCAATTTATACACGAGACACGAATACACGACACGTACCTACACGACTTTAACAGGTAAAGGTAAGGCCTTAACATGTTTCGTGTACTAAACAGGTAGACACGAATTTACCTGTTAATTTTCGTGTCTAAACAGGTAAAATACCTGTTTACCTGTAAGTACCTGGTTAGATTTTTATAATTATATATATATATATAATATTATAATTATAAACTATTATTATCCATTTATCCCCAAACCCTAACTCTCGTTTCCACTTTCACTTTTCCACTTTTACGTTTCCAAACCCTAACTCACTTCTTCATCGCCGCCACCACTTCTCCGGCCAAACCTCTCTTCTCCCACCGCCCTTCTCCGGTGATTCCTCTGCCACCACTTCTCAGCCGGCACCACTTCTTCACCGGACTTTCTCAGTTTCTCCTCTCCGTTGTCAGAGCCGCCGTCGCCCGCCGGTGCTTCCTTCTACTTAGTAATGTTGCTTGATAAAACTATATGAATATGCCCAATTGTCCATATGATTAATATGACTAATTGACTATATTTATTTTGTGTGTAGGTTTGATTGTTTGCTTGCTTGGAATTGATGATTTGAGAAGAAAGACCAATCGGATCTTGGAAGTTTGGAACTTGATGTTGTTTGATTAGAATTCGGATGCTTTATTTTAAGACTTTTATGAACTTTCAACGACTTTTGTTTGCTTGTTATTGTTTGCTTCTATGGTTTTTTTGTTTTAAAATTGTTAAGGATCATGGATTTATGTTTTATTTTAAGACTTTTATGAATTTTTGACGACTTTTATTTCCCTAAACAGGTTGTCAAATTTGTGTTACTAAACAGCTCTTATCGTGTATTATCGTGTATTATAGGTATTAACAGGTTTGTGTTCGTGTTTAGGATACAGGTACACGAAAAGTTTTCGTGTCATGTACAGGCATACCCATTTCGTGTTCGTGTCTTATCGTGTACGGGTATACACGATATGCCAGCCCTAACGTGAAGTAATGTTATCAAAACTATTATTTTGATGGGCATGTAGTAACTGGAAGGGGGTATCATTAGTAGACTCTTCTTGCCTAATGAAAGCCATTCGTATACATCCCAATCAACCGCGGGACCCGTTTGCTTATCTGGAGAAGTTTGCCAACGTGATATCCTTTATTAGGCCAAAGCGTGCTATTCCAAACGTCATATGTAAATCCAAAGTATTTTCATAAAACGACTATAACTTTACTAAGGTTAGGTCAGACTTAAAAGTCTGCTGATCAGACCACGAGTCTGCTGAACTGAATCAGACCTAAGAGTCTGCTGATCAGACCTCGAGTCTGCTGAAACTGTAACAGACTTAAAGTCTGCTGAATAATACCAACTAGGTACTTATGCATACCTATTATGAATATAGGTGTATAGCATACTGAAGTTAAAGAGGCTGATAGTACCTACTGATTATACAAGGTGAACATGTTAACCTTTTACTGTCTGAACTGATTTTACTCTTGTAATAGACTGGTTGTTTATTACAAAGAGTCTGATAAATGTTTGCATGAGATAAAATCTCTAAAATCATTATAATACAAAATAGATAATAAAAGGCAACTCGGACCGAATACACATGTGTCTGGATACATACATAACTGATAATTTGCATACAAAACCAAGTTAGTCATAACCAGTTCTCCATAAGGGTTACATAGCCTAGGGGAAGGTTGTCTCCGAACAGGGGCTATGTACTCGGGGAACCTTTGAATTGTGTGTATAGGGCAGTGCTACAAATCCCGGGAATGGACAGGCATTCCTGCTGAGTTTGTGAAACAGAAAACTATGTTTGTATTTAACGACTATAATTAAATGTTTTATCGAGTCAACATTTCACCAGCATATAGCTGACGTGTTTTTTCTCACCCTTGCAGGTAATTAGATGGTATACAAGGATTGGAGTCGTAGAAGATCGCCCAAGATGGCTCGTTTTGAATACTTATAAATCCTTGTATTATTAATATCACTGTTTGTATTTAATTCCCGAGTAATTTTGATAATGTAAATTAATATTTTAATATCTAAAGACTTCCGCTAAAATAAACCAGTTACTCTGATATACTTACAAAACAGGTACCAATTGCTGGTCACACCTCTAGGCCCTGGACCGGGGTGTGACAAGGATGCTGTTAAATCGGTACTTCGGGACCTATAAGATAAACTGATGCTACTGTATTAGTTACGTTGCCTCGTTAAAAACCTTACTAAGAAAACCAAATAGAAAAACTTAGTGAAGGGAAAAAGAGTACAACATGTTAAACTAAAACTATGTTTCACTAGCACATATATTGAGAAAGCAATGCTAATATCGTGATACTTATAAGATACATTATGGCATTGATCACGTTTAACCATGGTACTTCTGGACCAAGTACGCATTAGCCCTCTTTTAGGATCCATATGTATATATATAGCGATCTACCAATCACGAGTAGGCTTAGTGAATCAACTTTGCTCGTATAAAATATGCTAACATCTTCAGGATGTAATTTGACTAACTAATAAATATGCAATTACATATATACTCGAACTGCTGGCCGAGGATTAATTTAGTTTCATCAAGTTATTTCATATCAAAATTTTCTCTTAAATAGTTCGACGGAGTCTCTCGATGATGTAGGACATCATCACTGTAAAATGCGATTATATGAACTTTTAAGAATGAAATTATGATAAATGCATATGACTGATTTGACCAAACTCATACCGTTTACTAAGATGTCTATAGAGTCGTTTGTACCACATATGACTAGTTTTATTGAGACCGTATAAAAATCTTAGATTCATATCTCGGGGTATTGTTTTTAATGCTTCGGGCTTTTTTATCTATACAGGGATATTGATGTATATGTAATGTCCAATTGTCACGTATAAATATACAGTAATAACATTCATAACTTTTATCTGAAGTCCTTCTGAAATTGCGAGGCTGATTAAAATATCTAATGGTTATCGCATCCACTACAGGGGAATACGTTTCCTCATAATCAACTACTGGGATTTAGGAAAACAACCATTGTGTTACAACTCGTGCCACACATCTCAAATCTCATTCTTTTCGTTCCTTTTTATTTTAAGGACACCCATTTATAACCTACTGGTTTGACGTCTATGGATGTTCGAACTACATGTTCGAAAACCTTTTGCTTGTCATACAATTGTTGTTTAGCCTTAAGGGCCTTTTGCCATTTTGGCAGTAATCTCTGTGTATGTACTCTTACAGATTTTAGATTCGTAATCTTTCTTATCGATTACATCTGTAGCTATAGCATATGCAAGTATTTCATTAGCGTGCGTTTCATGTCGGTTCCATATTTTACCTTTGTACATAATTTATAGATATTTCATATTGATTTTGTAACGCCCGTTAAATTCCGGTTAAAGGAATTTAAGCCTGTAATGTATGTATATTTCTCGGGATTTATCTAGCCTTTATCGGAGGCCCTCTTGTCTTTCCTTTACGTTAAATTCATTAAACTTTTCGTTCAAGTTGATTTATCCTTCAAATTGGAGGGGCTAGAGTGTATCATTTTATATTATAACATAAAACAAAAAAAAAACCCTAGCTCCCTCCCCACCCTACCTGCCGATCGGAAGTGAGCAGCCCCCCCAAGCCCCGATTTTTCTTTTTTGCAGCCAAGTGTTGGGCATAAAACTTCAAATGAAGGTTAGTTCTATGTTCCCCCAAGTCTTTTACACCTTAATTGATCATATTAACGCGCTTATTGGTCATTAGGGTTGAGTTTTGGTTATAACGATTTCTGACAGATTCGTACTCGTTTATTGTTCGGTCTGTAACTCGATGAAAATATATTGTTTTTGATCCATTCTTATTTCTATGATGTTCTACTTTGAGTCTAGTTTCCAGAAAGGTATAATATGTAATTTTTGGACGAGATTTTAATGCTTTATATGATTTTATAAGATCGAGTGTCAAAGCTGATGCGGGATGACAGATTCTTGTCTGTCTTCCTGACATCATAACCCTTTTCCACAAGTCCAAATTGGTTGGTTCCACTTCTGGAAGTTAGTATTTCGAGTTAGGAACCAAACCCAATTGGAATCATTTAATTTAGCTGGCTAATGATTTTTGTAAAAATAAAACCATTTTGTTGCGCACTGAAATAGCTGCACATACCCTTCTGTGTTGAAGGAATTTTTATGATTTTTTTGTCCAATAGAAAAATATAATAAAAATATTTTTATAAACCTAAGACATTTATTAAAATCTGGTAAAAATTTAATAAATTATTTCAAAGGTTATCCTATGTAATTAAATGCATCTTCGCATGCTAAAATCTGCACGTTTTACTTATTATTGATCGATAAGTTCGTTTTAGGCTTAACCGGTGGATGTTCAATTGTGTTCTTGTCGGGGCTGTTTGAAGTGAGTTTTTGCCCAACATCTTCCTAGGTATGTCTAGTACTACATACTTTAAAATTATATTCATTGGTGTTCGTGTTATTGGTCAACTAGTTGTAGTTTGAAAGATTGTTTTCGGTTGGCTAGAATAGTGTTTTGTTGCGTTTAACGTGAGGGATGAAGTAAGTGATGACCAATTCAGTTCGGATAGTTTCGGGTTAATGCACGGGCTGTTGGAAAATGATTTTTATGGGTATTGGGGCTGAATTGGTTGTCGGTTACTCAAACGGGTCGGTACAACGCATTCGCGTTTATTGAATAGTTAGTGCGTTGTACCTGCGAATTACCGACCCATTCGACTCGTGTAGCGTCGTGTGGACTCGTTCACTGTGAATTTATCATAATGGGTCCACGCGGGGCTGAGTTGGATGTTAATCTCCTTAACAACTCTTAAACGCGTGTGTTAGTATCACCTAGTGCTTCCGGGGGTAATTTGGGAATTCTTTATTCCCGGGAGTATCTAAGGGTCGTGTTGGTGAATGTAAGGCCCCGGGGGCTGTTATAATTGAGTTTGATGAGGTCGAGACTTTAGGTAACTCGAACCATGCTAGAACGTCTCGTAGGATAAACGAGTCCTTTTGGTGTCGTTAGTAACGTTTGTATGTAAACCGACAGGCTTTTGAGTTGTGGGGATACTTAGGGGTTCTCTAGCTCGTGGTGAACTCGTGCTTTGTGTTAGGTGAGTTCATGATGCCCCTTTTTACTCTTTTCAAGTTTTGGGCTAGCATACACACTTAAGCGATTTTGCTTGATGAACAGTTTAAATTATTTTGTATGGGCTTACTTGTATAGGGTAGGCCTTGGGATGATGTTATTGTATGTTTGTACGTATGTTTGTACATATATTATTGTATGGCCAATAATTGGCGATGTTATTTAGTCCTTATCGACTAAGGATGTTTACGTATGCCTACTTTGTGTTTGCATACGTTGGATGAGATGTTACGTGTTTGGGCTGTACGTGTGCTCGACCCTGATGTTAATTAGTCGTTATCGACTAAGGATGTTTGCGTATGCCTACCTTGGGTTGCATACGTTGGATGAGATGTTACGTGTTTGGGTTGTACGTGTGCTTGACCCTGATGTTATTACTTGGATGATATTTATAGGGATATAATCATATAGATGTATATGTATATAAGTATGACTACTTATTGTTGATGATGGCCTAACTGTTCATATCCCGTTTTATCTTAAAACTCTTGGAATGATTATTATAAATGTTAAATTATTAAAACTTGAACTCACTCAGCTTAAGCTGACTTTGTGTGTATGTTAGTGTGAGTTTCAGGTTAGGAGGAGGATGCTTACCGCTTGGACGTGCTCGAGGCTACTTGGACGGTTGAAGGCATATCTAGTCGGAGCGTTTCAATAAAAAGATGTTCTTTTAATTATTACTAGATATATTTAAATTTGGTTTTGGGCCTAATTCCCAGGTTGGGTAATTTGTTTTAGAACTTATGGTTTTCCGATGATTACATACTCTGAACCGGTTTTCAAATAAAATGTATTGTTTTGGGTTAAACTTTTGTTAAGTTTTGGGATTCTTGATACTTATTATTACACTGTTATTTACTCTGAACTTGTTTTAAACAAAACAAATTTTCTTGGTTTTAAATTTTTATGAATTTTCGGATATGATTACCAACTGTAGGATTCCCGGGATTCGGGGTCTTACAGATTTAGTACCGATGTTTCTTCTAGAACTTTATAGATTATATTAGTCTCTTCTAGGACACTTACCTCTTCCAGGGTTTTATTATTTCCTTGTAGAAATATATTAGTCTCTTCTGGGACATTTACCCAAACATGGTATTATATTAATAACCTCTTATATGGTTTTACAAGTAACCTCTTCTAGGGTTACACCAACTGCATCACTTTGCTCATTTGATTTTTGTGGGTTTCATCTTTGGAACCAATTTGTCTTCCACGTGATCTTTGTATTGTAATCTTATTTTGATTACTTTAGTTCGAGCAAATGAATTTTGATACTGGTATATGTGACATTGTCACTCTATATGTGTTTTATGAATGCATCTAGTTACTCTTTATAAATGTATGACATATTTGACTTCAGATTTATATTGATCTCTTCTGGGATCTAAAATTGATAAAATTGATATTGTGATGTATTTCATACTATTTCATATATTACCAGGCTTTTCATTCTTATCTCCCCCTAAGACTGGAAATACTATCATATGTAAATGATTATCTTTAGAAGATTTAGCTATGATGGGGAGTAGTTGCTATCAGCAGTTGGACATTATTTTATTAGTGCGGTGACATGCAAAATAAAATGTGTATAAACTATATTGTAGAAGAACTTCAGGTCCTTTATAGTTAGAACTGCCAGTCTATACAATAAATCTGTTTGTGTATAAGAAATCCAAGACCTTGTGTATAAGAACATACGGTGTAGAACTTCATGTTCTTTTAAAGTTGAACTGCAGGTTTAATACTATAAGGTTGTTACACAATTAACATGAGTGTAACGTTTGTGTATGTCATACACAAATTTGATGTGAAGTATTATAGCTACAGATAATTCGTCCATTAGTTTCTGAATTTTAATACCTCAAAACATAATTAATCACAGATAAAGTATTTCTTTTTGTTTTTATTTATAAATATATGACATATTAGGCTTCAGATTCACACTGATCACTTCAAGGGTTGGAATTCGATTGTTTTCAATGTTATTTGTTGAGTTACCAGTCTTTACATAATTTTATCTCCTCCCTAAGATTGGGAATACAGTCATATATAACTTGCAATTAGCATACTAAGGTGCTTTAATTTGATTCTCTTCTGGAGATAAGTTATGATTATTAAAATTGATCATAAAATATATCTCGGTAAATATGCGCTTTTAAATTACTATGAGTGCTAGGGAGCACTTTGGGTTATTTAGTTTTCTTTTTTTTTTTTTTAATTCTTGACTATATATGCCTTTCACTAATAAAACTATTTTTTTTAATATTTCAATTCATGTGAAAAAGGTTCAGGATGCGTTTTTTGGCAAGGTCAAGGTTTACTCTGAAGCGACCAATAAAACTATTATTTTTTTATTTCAATTCACATGAGTAGATAAAATTTTAATTTAATTTAAAGAATAAAAATAATCAAATTTGCATCTCAACTTCTTATTAAAAAAAACTTTATTTAAATTTAAAGATATTGATTATTTAAATTTATGTTAAAAGTACTCACAAAACATTTTCTTTTTGTGCGGCAGTAACCGCCGGATTTTCGGTAGTAACCGTCGGAGAAAAGAAATTGTTAGATTTTATTTTGATTTAAGGAAAAAATATTGTTCCTTAACATTAATTAGGATATATCTTCACTTTAGCCATGGTATCCACAAACAAGTTCATCATTCACACCCTAATGCACTATCGTCCGGCCGTTTTGTCCGGCCATCGAACCAGTCCAGGCCATCGTCCCGACCATCGATCTGGAGCACGTGTTCAATATCAAGTATTTCTCTCGCAACCAGCGCCGTAACCGCCCGCCGGTCCGGTCACCCAAATAACCAAATAACCACCGAAAAACTGTATAGTCGCCGGGATATGAGGCCGCTGGATTGGGCGGCGGCGGCGAAGGAGGAAGTAGAAGAGGGCGGCGGTTACGTCGGCCCGGTTTTCTTCGGCGTCGGTGTGACGCGTTCTGGACTTCAATCTTAGTGATCGGTGTTTTTTTTTTTTTCGATTACTGAAACTTGGACTGTTTCTTGTATGGCTTTCTGGGTGGTTTTGAACGACAGATTTCTATGGAGTCATTTTTTGTTATTGTGTTACAAGTGATTATGATGTTTTTGTTGGATTTACAAAGTCAGATTACATTGTCTTTGTTCATCATTTTTTTTTTAAATTTAGGCATTTTAAATATACAAACCAAAAGCCTAAATTTGGGGTATTCTAAATACACAAATAAAAAATATAATTTGGGGCATTCTATCATGATGCAAAAACATAAAAGATTTGATTTGTAGTACCCGGATTGAAGAACGAAGATGGTCCGGCGATTTCATGTAAAGAGCAATTCTCGTGCTGATAACGTATTATAAATAAGAGATTTCGGAGAGAATTTGTATATTATTGAATGAAGATCAATCATCATAAGACTATATATATAAGAATATAACTACCAAATAACTACCATAACTACCATATTCACATAATGTATAAATAATTTTATAACAGTTTATGATTTTTTAGATTTTTAATCGTTTTTAACATTTTTCGGTTTTAGGCTTTTAATATTAAAATGTATGTTATTAATTATCATATACCAAATTTCGAGTATATAAAATGTATAGCTTTGGAAATTATTAATAGGCTTTTTAAATAATAGGCCCAGTGTTCGATAAAAGTTTTTGGTATCTTTTATTGCATCTCAAGCAACGAACCAAAAAGGGAAGTCCAAAATAGTATTATTTTGTAGGAGTATAGGGTTAAATTTAATCTTTTCGATTCAATGATTTGCATGTCTTGTATAATATATTTAAGAAAAATGGACTATAAAGTATATGATTGTTTAATCCGGTACCCCGTTTTAATAAGAATGCCATCCATAATATATTTGCTTGTTTTTTTTTGTTTTAACTATGATGAAGATGGTTACATACAAAGAGTTTGTAGTTTAGCGATATCAATATGTATAGTAAATTTTACATAGATATAAACGAAACCTTTAAAAATTATCTGGTTGTTTTCTACATCCTTTTAAGCCACCACACTGTTTTATTTGTAAATGTAAGCTTCTCATGAATTTGATCTAAATTCATGGGTGTGGGTCTCACCAAACCTAGATAACCCTTAAACGAGGTATTACATCTCATTATATAAAAATTAATCTCACCATATATTTAATATAAAAATCTTATAAAATAGGAATACATACTAAAAATTAATATCCGTTTTTTTAAATATATAATTTATAATTAAGAAACAATTTTATAGTAAAAAAAGTAAGCGGGTCATACGTCTCACCAAACACATATAGTTTTTAAACGGGTTATAACATCTTATTTGTTTGTGAAACCATTTTATCATCAAACCATAAATATATTATTAACTTTCTTACAATAAATAAAATTATATATATATATATAGAGAGGATGCTTCATGCGAGAAGTCAAGTTATAGTAAGAAGTGCGAGAAGTCAATTTGAGCCACTCATCTAATTTTCAATCTTCCATCATTAAAAATATATGAAAAGGGTATTAAAGAAATAAAAATGTATTCTCTCTCTAATTAATATATATAATTAAACCACATGAGTTACATTTCTAACTAATATATTAATCTAATCATAATAACTAAAAGATTTTTAAAAAAATCAATAAACCATAATACAATAAATTTATCTTACCCTATCTCTTGAGTTCACCCTACACAACTATAAATTTTTCCTACACCTTTTCAAATTTTTCATTGTCACACCCCAACCTAAGGCGGAAACGTCGGGGCGTGATCCAATTGCTCACAGCTCGAAGATACTATCATAAATATAAATGACAATATCTAATTAATTATTTTGTTCAAATAACACACAATAATCAAGTACAGCGAAACAATTCAAATAAATAAATACAATCATTTAAAATCAAGTTTGTCTTCAATATAACCCTAAGGTCTTTCTAAGTGTCCATCCTTCAACTCAGGCAACCTGCATATGCGTAGAAAATGGAGTTTTGTCAACAAACATGTTGAGTGAGATGATCACCAATTTTGACACAACAAATAGTTATTTAATAAATAAATAATAAATTATAAGTGTTAAATGCGCAAACCAATCTATGTGGTAATAATCAATCAAACCTTAACAAACCAAAACCAAGTTGTACTCGTGTGCCAATGAATCGTTGCCAAGCAAATCGGACATTGATTACAATGACTAAATTGTCGGTTTACCTTCGCCAAGCGAATCAAGCTCCGGTTACCAAAACGGTCGTATGATCATACTAATAAGAACCCTCTACAAGGGGATATGTTGGACCTCTCCGAACGTTATCAAGTAAACAATTAAACATGTAGCAATTAGCAAATAGCATTCAACTGATATTCACACAATAATTATGTTTGCGATTTTGAGTATATATATATAATAGAAAATATGAGTAAGTACGCATATGTCCCCAAAACATTTGAAAACAGTGTATAAAAAGGGGAATAATCAAACTCACCTTAGATTAAAGGCAAGTGAGTATAATTAAGAATAAACGAGTTAACGGATAAGCGAGTCGTCCAATACGCGTCAAACGAGATAAATTATTAGAACCTGAAACTTTGTAATATGAAACTATAAATAAAAACAAGCTTAATGCCGCTGGAATCAATCCAAACGGATGAGTATAACTCTAGTTATGTTGAATTAAACGTTTAAGCGAGCTGGTACTGACCAGAATCTGAACAGCGAGTTGAAAGTCGGATTTTGGGAAGTAGCCTTAAAATTATGTTACGAGAATAAAAGTCTTATGGACCGAACATTGAATCCGACCAGAAGCATGGGAAAAAGTAAAGTCAAAATTGTTGACTGTTTTGCCCTTTAGCGGGTTTTAAGCGAATTGACCAGTCAACACCCTTCAATCACCGAAATTGATTGAAGGTTATTAAATAGGGAATATGTATGAACGATTTTACAGTTACAACTTACCCAGAAAGTGAAAGGAATGATGAGAAACGGAAGTCAAAGGTCCTTGAGTTTGCAAAGTCAACGAACAAGTCTTGAATCTTTAACGAATATGCAAAAACCGAAGGGTTGGAGAATGAGCAAAGGTAGGTGACGGCAGGAGGAGGTGTATTAGGGTTAGGTTAAAGTTTACAGCAGAGAATTATGACTTGTTTATATAGGAATAGCATAAACGAACTAATGATGGGCTTTTGGCCCGTTTAAGCAAGTAAATATGAATTTAATAGAAGAATCACTGAAATAATCGAAAAGATTCACTCTTGGTCATTAAGAAACGACTTGAGGGTTATATTTTAGTTGTATGATGATTACTTGAACCTTAATTCTCTCTAATATGCCTAAAATAATCGATTTCGTACCATAAACGAGTTATAAAACGAACTAAAGCTTAAACGATCTGTGCAGTGAGGTGGTGGCGTTGCGCGATAATGAAGATGCAGCTGACCACGCGGCGCTCCAAGCTCATGAGGGTTGGATTTTTTATTTTTGGCAATATTGGTCCTTGTGGTTTGAGAATTGGACAATTAATGAATCTTTTACGATTAAATTAAGAAATGAACTACGTATGAAACCTAAAGGGTATAAAATGAACATCTAACAACTTAAATACTTATAAATATTTGTTTTTGATTAATATTAAAGATCTAAAATATTTCCGGTCGGGTTAAACTTAAATGAATGCGGTTTAGAAGATCCGAAATGTACATTCATACATATCTTTAACTTTTTATTACACGTCTTAATTTTTTTTCCTACACATTTTCAATTTCTTCGTGCCTATGCTTTTAGTCCTACACATCTTCAATTGTTTCCTACGCATATTCAATTTCTTTCTACACATAATTAATTTTCTCATATACATCTTAATTTTTTTCCTACACATATTTTATTTTCTCATACACAACATATTTTTTTCCTACACAACTGCATTATCTTCAGTTGTTTCATACGCATATTCAATTTCTTCCTACACAACATTAATTTTCTCATACACATCTTAATTTTTTTCCCACATATATTTAATTTTCTCATACACAACATATTTATTTCTACACATCTACATTCGTCATACACTTCTTTTTCGTTCTACACATCTTTAATTTTTTCCTATGCATATTTAATTTCTGCCTGCACATCTTCAAATTTTTTCTATGCATCTTTAATTTTCTCATACACATCTTATTTTTATTTACTACACATTTTAATTTCTTTGTACACATTTTTTTCTGTCATATAAATTTTCAAATTATTTTGTTTTCAAAAGAGTAATCAATGATGAAGATACTATTTTGCTTAATTCTTATAAATTAAACGTTGTTTATTGGTAAACAAAAGAACAAAATTAGATCTTACACTAACATATAATGAAATAAATAAATTGTAATTTACAAATCATAACTTTTAGATATTTATGCTTTGAACTTTTATTTCGGGATAGATGAGGTAAATTAAATAATTAATTACTTTATTATACCAAAACTAACCTTTTTATATTTATTTTAATGTCTTTCAAATTTTATTAATTACAATAAATGCAATAATGTTTCAACCATTGATTAATAATCTAATGGTTAAAATCACTTTTTGTATTAAGACAGTCGTATGATCATACTAATGAGAACCCTAATTTTATATATATATATATATATATATATATATATAATGAAAATAACTCTCGTAATACGAGAAATAAAACCTAGTATGATATAAACAAGAGGATGAGGGTTTTAGTACCAATATTAAATATTGATTAAATTTATAAGTAATTTTAGAAAGGGTGTGATCTAGTAGAGAGAGAGAGAGAGAGACCTAGGTACTCACCCTCAAATTACATCTATATATTAAGTTTAAAACATTACATAAAAATGTATGTATTATGTGTTTCTAATGATTCTTTACTTAAAACTAATTAAATATCAATTATGCTCTTATAATGTCTTGTTAACATTTGACAAATAAATTGAATAAATAATTGATTTTAAATATTGAATATTTTGTTTCGAAATATTGTTCTACGAAATGTATTACCAACATAGATAAATATATAAAATAATAAATTGTTTTAAAAGCCAACAATTAACATTAAAAAGAACAAGAAGGAGCTGCAGAGATGATATAATACAAAGTAGTGAAGAACAAACAAATATGGCAACCCAATATACGTACATGCTGCATGCAAATACCCAAACACCGATTAGAAGCTACTCAACGGGTACGAGACTTGATCCTCTAACTCATTGACTTCCATTTAATTGGATCTATTACCAACAAAAGCACCTTAATGTCATCAATCGTCTTGTCCCCCGACTTTTAAATCAGCTGAGAGTCATCTTATTCTTTTTTTTTTCCATAATACCAGACAAGCCATATAAAAATATTACAAAATTTAAAATTTATATAAAACTAGACTACAATAGTATTCCTTATTTATAATTTATAAGTTGATAACAATCAGCTTGGTTGAGTTTATTACATTAATTTTTTAGTATATGTACTACTTTATTAAAATCTTTAATATATAATGTATGAAATTAAATAGTTTACTTTTTTACCAAAGACAATGTGAGGGCATTGTCTCCTCCAAACCACGCGAACAAGAGAAAAGTTTAAAACACACATTGACTTTTATCCACACTCCAAAAGTCATCACACCACTGCAGTGATGGGCTTCTCTTTTAGATTTTATTTATGTATTTTTCGGTTATTTACATGAAAACATATAATATAATTATGAATATCAAAATTTTCTTAAAAGTAAACTTTTGAAAATGGAAACGTTTGTCGACCTCAAGCTGCAATGGCGCTTTAACTTTGTTTCTTCTTTAACAATCGGCCGACTAGTAACAAAAAGAGGTGGACTCGGTAGTTCAATTGCGTCTAATATGTTACCCCATGACTAGCAGTGACAGTCTATGACATCATATACCTACAAATAATTCTAAATGGGTTTAGGTGGAAGACTGGAAGTTGTAAACAAGTTTGCGATATGATGTTTGGGGAATTGGGGTTAAAATAAGGGGTTCGTAGGTTGAACCATTTTACCCGGTAATAAATTTATCTTTTTAAAAAGTTTTTATGTTATAACTTGAAATATGTGGATATAGTATCAAAAATTTCAACTAAAAATAATTTGATATAAGTTTTTATAACTTAAACATAATTGTTTTATATATATATTTTTTTATTTTTTTGGTGTGAACTCACAGTGTTAGAGTAATATGTGAATAGTAGAACGTTAAACGTGTCATGTTGGAATTCAACTAAAAATAATTTGATATAAGCTTTTATAACTTAAAAATAATTGTTTTATATACATTTTTTTTAATTTTTTGGTGTAAATTCACAGTGTTAGAGTAATGTGCGGATAGTAGCACGTTAAACGTGTCATGTTGGAATTCATGTGTCTAACATGATTTTCTAGTTCGTGCAATGTTTAAGTTTGAGTCAAATTTTAAAGGTGATGCTTGAGTTTTACTCGCCAACTCATTATTAAGACCCCTTTAGCACCTCTAATCATATTTCGTAATCAAACAAGTGACATTAACGTGTCTTTTTTTTTTCCTATTAAATCACGCATGTCGTTTGACTTTCAAAACACTAGTTAAAGTTTGTGTATTTGTGGCTAGCAAATGAAATATGCAAGCATTATCCATGCTCCATGGATTATATTTTTTTATGATTCTCTATAATCATCTAACTCATATATGTGTTGTGTATTATCTCGTAATTTAGCCAAATTGTTAAACCTGCTAAACTGACTAATCCAATTTAATTTTCAAAACATTGATTTAAAGTTCTTCGGTGGCCAGTAGCAAGAAAAACAATTGATAATTTAAATATTTAAAAAAATTCAAATTTATTTAATGTTGTTATACCAAAAAACTTTTGTTTGTATGCTAAATATAATAAAAAACTTCACTCAACCACCTCGGTTTTAAATTATAAAAAAACAAAAAAGCAAAACCTAACGACAATAAATACGAAAAACAAAGATTTTCCAACCACATAGAAACACAATAAATATGGGGTCGTGATGATGAATTTATATGGTCAAAATGGATCACACATTTGTTTTCTTTCCACAATATCTTTCACTTTAAAGTGCCTCCCACCTTGTCTCCTTGATTTGTTTTCATATTTTCCATAATGTTTTGGATCAAGATAAAAACAATTACTCTTAAATTGTAACAAAAGTAAGTGAAATATGAAAAAAATGAGTGAGTTGAACTAGACCAACACTAACTCGGATTTGACCTCATATGCCATAATAGTATGAAACGAGCCAAGCTGACTTAATTTGTATTTAATCATGTTCAACTCGAGTCAATTTGTGTTTTCATGTGTTAACTCGTTTGTCTTATTTAAAGATTTTTTATATTTATTTTTATATAAATCCCAAATAAAGAATGATCAATCTATACAAGTTTTATATAACATAGTACGAAACTAACAAAATATAAGAAAAGTTTAACTCTAGCTCAGGCCAAATTTTTATTTAACCAAGTTAACTCAAGCCAAATTATTTTCGATTGAATCTCATCAAATTTTTAAATAGTTACCAACGAATTACAAGGTGGTCCAATCCACTCATTTAAGCGGGTACACATGTGTTGTATATAATTGTGCTAAACATAGTTCAAAGTTCAAACCCTCTCATTTTTACTGAATGTGCTTTCCAATTATTATACGCACGTATCATGTATGCATATGTTACCACCTCCTATTTATGTATGTGCGTGTTTACCATTCATTATACACATGTGTATATGTTTTACCACCTTCTATGTGGCGGTATAGACAAAGCTTAGAATAAAAATGATTCATTATAATAATATGTAATATTTTAATATATTAAATGATTTGATAGTTATTGTTAAATAAATTAAATTGAATCTCTTTTTCCCTTTTGTTATGTTGAGCCTGATGGGCTGGTGTCGTCAAGTGGAGAGTTGGACCCACCCATGGGATGTGAATGTGAGCCAACCGCACACACTGACACGCTCACTGTGTGTGTCTTTGGGTTTTGTTTCTTTCACTTTCGTCCTTTGCTTGTATTTCACACTTGGAACTAATTGTATGTTTATTATTTATAAAATTTTACAAAATAACATCATATATATTTAAAAAAATTATTAATTGTATGTTTATTATTTATAAAATTTTAAATAACAGTATTTAATTAAATTATATGATATTTGTTTGATAAATAAATTTTAACGAGCTGGTTCCAACACTACTTTAATGAGGTTAACTGGAGTTAATTCAATCGAAATAAAGTTAATAGTTTTTAATAAAAAAAGAAGATAAAACCAAAGAAATAGGCGAAAAAAAACTAAACTATTTTTTTCTTTAGGTTTACCTATTGGTTTTTTACTGAAGCATAATTTGCTGTGCCTATTTTGTTTTCACAGTCTAAAACGAACACGCAATACCGATTGTTCTATAATATCAAAATCCTTCAAAACAGTTCGATATTAGATTAAAGGGAGCATTTTGTGCAAACTTAATGGTAAAATACAATAGTAAAAGGGAGCATGAACAAGAGGAAAGGAGTCGGAAACAATAGTTAAACTACAAAACCCTTTACCGACAAACCTTCGGTACCCCATAAACACCTTACTAGTGAACGGGATGAGATAAATTACATATTTTGCAGGGCATGTGACATTCAAGAGATTATGGTAGAAAAACAATGAAAATAAGATTTCAAGCATTAGACCTTTATTAGCGCGCAATTATATACTTAACCTAAATAGATATATTTTATGTTCGTTTTAAATAGCGTATCAATGATAGTTTTAGAGATCATTATATATGAAAAGACTATCGATAAGCTTGTATTAATAGAGGAAATAAAGGTGATGTGTTGGACTTGTATAAGTTCTCTTCTTTTACCAAAAATAAGGCTAAAGTTTTTCAAGCGGTTTGTTTAATCGCGACTTAGTGTCTGTGGAAAAGGCGAAATGCGCCTGTCCACTTTGGGTCTCTGATTCAAATGACTAGCCTGATAGAGGAAATAAAGGTGATGAGATTCCTTTGGATAAAAAATAGGGCAAATAGAGGGGGCTTTCTTGGGACGAGTGGTGAAGTTTTCGGTTGTAATGGGTATAGTTGGGTGGTCATATTTGTTGGTTTTGTCCTATGTTTGCTTTGTTTGGTGGCGACTTACGCTGTGTCGTTTGTATTGGTGTTTCTAGTGACTTGCTAGTGTTTTTGAATGAAATTTTGTTGGTCGTTTAAAAAAAATTGAAATATTGAGAGGCAGGAACAATAAGATTATATCAGTCTCACCTAGTTCCTCGTTTGGTCGGAAACAAACCGGGTTGAAGTGAACAGTATCTCAAGGCTCAATGATTAATGATGATCCCAGTGAGTAGTGATTCATGCTCTTGTTAGGTTTAATTGGGGTTGTTTGGTGATGTCAACTCAAGAATCCCAAAAAGGCACCAACATGGTTGTACGCCGTGGTATAATATTTGTACTCTGGTCACATCAATTTATGACCAGTACGTAGGGATAGAGACTGTTCGTGTAAATCAGCTGAGCCTTGTTCCATCTAGATAGATATTCATTTTGGATATGTGTACAACCTATAACTATAGATAACAAACTTTACAATTTATAAAGAATTGCTAATTAGGGTTGCTAATATCCATATAACTATACTACAAATTACTATTTATTTTTCTTTCTTATTTAATTAAATAATCATATATTTATCATTATCTTTCGCTCTTCTTCCCTCCCAATTACTTTAAGAAACTATTAAAAAATTATATGGTGTAAACGATGTACCCCAAATTTAACTTTCTTGTATACTATTTTCACTCTCTTCTACTCACAACCACTCATAACCATACCATATAATTTACAAAACTCATTCGCATATTTATGGAGAACGGGCTGAAAATGCTCTAAACTCTATATTATTTATCATTGTGGTAGGTTTCTTTTTTGATTGTGTTCCTAGGCGAGTAAGGCATAGAACGTCAAAATCATTGTGAAGGTTGCCATCCTGTTTCAGGTGGGCTCAGTCGGGTATTGGGGGTAGTTCCAAAAGCTATTTAAAAAAATTAAGTAAATATTTTTTAAAGTGTACAACTTTTGAGCGTATTCCATTTAAAGATTTTTTAGCTTTATATGTGGTTAACAGTTCGAGACACAAAGTACACATGGCCCAGTCCATGGAATATATGGCCGGATCAGAGGCCCAGCCCGAGTAAACAATGAGAATGAACCATCTGTTGGGCTCAATACCGTATTACCATTGGTCCGTGGTGGTTCCAGTCTTTTTCTTTCATTTATAACTCAAAGAGCCCGTGCAATTCTAATTTGTTCATGTTCATCATTGTTGTCTACTTGTCTGGTTCACTAGATGCACTTGTGTCATGTTTTGCCACCGTCCGAAAAGCCCAGATGAAATTGTCACAAGACACGGAAACCAAGGTATTTTTATAGGCATATAACCAAATATAAAGACATTATCACATTTTTAATGGCATTCTATTGCAAAATAAGAATTACGTGTTGGTAATTTCGGACTACAACTTATAAGTCGGTGAACTTGAGAGACCAATATTGAACAGTATGTTATAGTTGTTTTTGTAACCTAATTACATTATTCCTAATTGAATTATTATAACTAAAATAGGTAATGCCTTGGTTAGCGAGTCAGAGCTAGTCTATATAAATCGAGTTATGGTTAGACATTATAGAACACACGAAATGCAACCGAGTTAGAGTTAATCAAGAGAAACATGAGTTATGTGTAATAGGGATTTTTGAATAATATTTTATTACAATATATTGAGAGTTATTTAATGTTATTTTTGTGTGCGTTTATGATTTGACAAGTTATATCATTTCGTTCTTGTTATATAAAGCTAAAAGAGACCCATATTTATGAAAGGTAATATGGAGGGTAAAAAGCAAACATTTTCGGTTGAAAAGAAGTGAATTGTGTGATCTTTGAGTGGACCAATAATCATGGAAATGAAACATCACTACCTAAAAGGCACCCGTATGGCCTTAGCTTTTACGTGTTTTGAAATGTTTGGCATAAAACCTCAAATAGCGAACATGATTAAATGAAAGGTGTTTGGGACTTTGGGTAATTGATTGTCAAACTACAAATAGCTTTTTCTTAGGAGTGCTTGGAGTTGGGAGTTCATTTTTTTTTCTTTTTCCTAAATAAAAGCTTAAATGTGTCATGTCCAAACAATATTTTGTTTCAAAAGAACCCTTAAATATTCTAAAAGCTCGTCCCCAAACATACCTTTAATCGAAACAACTATATCCATTGACCTAGATAACAACAAATTTTACCATAACATACGCAAAGAAAACCACTAAGTAGACAATTAGCTACAGAAAGAAGATAATGTTGAATCGGCCAGATCTTCGGTGTTATTCGATAGAAATCCTTCGGGTGAGTTTTAGCTACATATGGCTATCATTTTTTTTAATTTATTTATACCTATAGAAGTATTGCATGTGGATATTGAGGTGGAGAAAGATGATTGAGGTGGAGGAGAGAGGTTGCAAGCGTGCACGATAGTGAAGCACATGGCCCACTCTCCGTGTGTGTGTGGGGGGAGAGTGATATAATGCTAAATATAAATAAATCCCTTGTATATTTAATATAATATTTTATTAGTTTTCGTTCAGTTTTTATTAGAATTTGTATACTACTAACATATTTGAATAATGTAGGTTCTGGGACTTGTTCATGGTTAAAAAGTGCGAAAAAAGAGCTAAAACAAGTCAAACCGGTGAACCGGAGCATCAGAATTGAACCGGATCGCATCAGGAAACGAATCGGACCGGTCAGCCCCCCTCATCCGGAGCGCCGCGCGACCGGGAGGCCAAATCCCGCCGCACGGCGCGCCGGGCATCCCGTTTCGCGTATTTTCTTTGTTTTTTATCAGTTTTGGGCCCAGGAAACCTATTTAAACACCCATAAACTTAATCCTGAGCATACCCTGCAAACCAGAGCCGAATTTGGAGTTTCCTGAAGCTTAGGATTGCAATATTTGGTGGGTTTGAAGGCTAGGAATCAGCCGGCGAAGTGCTTATCATCCAAGAACGAAGACTTCGGGTTTTATCGCCTTTAATCTTTCATTCTTATTTATTTTCTCCATGATTTCCTTTATTATCGTTTTAATTGCTTTTATGATGTTAGGCTAAACTTTATAGACTGCCTAGGCTTATGATGAATCTTTGTTGACGTTTGATTTTGACTTGGGATTTATTTATCGTTATGGTTTTTATGAACTAATTAAAAGGTTTAATTATATTTAATTGATGCATATGTGTGCTTGAGGTTGTTTAATTAAGTTTTATTATTCCATAGTTGCCTTGATTATTGTTTGTCATTATGATAGGTTTATATTAGGTCATCTACTTTGTGTTTTTAACTATTTTATGATTGATTTCGCGATAAGACCATAGGAATAATATTAGTTAATCAAATAAACCTAAGTGTGCTACTAACCTAAATAGTTGTGAGGTGCTAGGTTATTGATAGGTCTTTGTTGATCAAGATTGCTAGATTTAGTTCTTCGTAATGAGTCCGTCTAGGTTTGATTGATTAACTTTGTCTATCGAGTCAACTGAATATATTAGACTGCCTTTGATTTTCGCGCTGTAAGATAGGATTTCGTATAAAGGAACTAGTTTGTAATTAATTAGGTGACCGTAAGGAAACTTGATTCTTAATACTGGTGTGCGTTAAAACTTATTAGAAATCCATAGGTGTCTTTTGAGAATGGTCAGAGATCCTGTTCGGGTTTTCTCTTAGGTGTCTATTTTACGATCCCAGTTCCATAACTAAATATTTTCCCGGTTAATTGATAACTGAAACTTAGGGGATTTTAGCCTAGGTGGTTACTTGTCATCATCTGAATTAAGTCTTGGGTTAAGTCGTTTTTAAGTCATTAGTTTTATTAATTAGTTTAATTTTAGTTTTTAGTAAACACCCATTTTAAACAAATAATAAGTAAATAGTCATGTATGTAGTTGAGTCTAATTTAGCTAGTTTACGTAATTAAAAGAGTCTCGTGGGTTCGATATCCGGATTTACTTAGCTGTACTAGAGTCGACCGGTTCACTTGCCGGTTAATGGTTTAGTTAAGTTTAAGAGTTTATAATTTATTATTTAGTCCCCCCCAACACACACACGAAAATCCACACAAACGTCCTTAAAACTCCGATTCAATGTTGATGCTAGTCCCTAGGGGGGCACTTTATGTAACTAGAACTTCCTTTTATAATATTTTTGGTTAATACGAACTAATGATAAATAATTCGTTTATCACTAAAATAAAATAATAAATAAAAAGGCTCTTTCTATGGATATAGAATGTAAAAGTTAAGATTGCATCTTCAAAAGTATCAAAACTATTAATATAACCACACTAGAATAAAAGTGCAATATGCTCCTTCTCTTGTTTACGTTTAAAAGTCAAATAAACGGTTTTCAATAAAAAGAAATTTGCAAAACTAATCTTTGCTTAGATACATTAAGATGTATGATACAGAATTGATCTAAAAGCTAAAAAATTAAAATAGAACCACATTGCCAAGAGAGAGAAATTTCCTAATCAAAAGAGATAACTTTTGTTAAATTTAAAAAACGAGACCCAAAAATAATAAACAAAAAATAATTTAATCGACTCAATCATGTGACAAGTGTCATACACGATACACGGCTTTACCCTAACCCTTGGATCACAACTTCTTTTGAAGCTCTGGTTATAAATTCGACTTTTTTCTCAAGTTTAAAATTTAAATTATCTTCTTTTATTATGAATCTTTTATTTGATTAATGTGTGCATTTATTTAGACTTTTAGAGAACTAATTTGATTTATCATGTGAAAAAAGAAGCTTGATTTAAAATTTTTAACATTCAATACTAAATGGTTTTCTTTTCTCACAAGTTACAAAGAGTTTTGCCCTCTTTTGTATTCGTTGTTCCTGCGTTATACTTGTGATTGCTGATTTGTGCTTCTAACAAACAAAAGGTCAACTACCTCGACTTCTCTCATATGGTTAAAGATCTGTTAGGGTGGAAAAAGAGAAACAAAATCTAGCTAACTTTGGCTAAGTCCACAATTTTGTTAATTTGGAAAAGTCATAATTTCTTTTTGTTAAAGGAAGGATACTCAATTTTCACCAAAGACGACGTGATGATATCATGCTCTCTTTGTTTAATTTAATTTAATTGAACTAAAACTAGACTTAAGTTATTTAAAATTTTCTTTTATTATTCGAGTGGTTGTTTTTCTTTTCGTATCATGGGTTGTCGTTCGCTAGGCTTTTGCTAAAAGCATTCACAATGAAACCTCCCATATATGTATTTGAATTAAATACATATTACCCTATAAAATTTGTTCACTTTTTAGTAACATCCATATCCAATTCCATGTAAGGCTGTGATCACTCAAACATGGGTTTTAGTTGTGTTTTCTATATACTCATAATCACCCAATGAGAATTAAATTACGGTTCCATTGTGAATGCCTTCATGTTATAAGCTGTTCTTAAAGAAAAAGAACTGTTTAAAACACATAATTGTTTAAAACTTATAATTTGTAATGAAGAGATGCTTTTGTAAGTGAAAAGATAAAAGAAGAAAATAAATAGATTTAGGCCAGTTGGTCGGTCTGGTAATAATACCATTATGCATTCTGTTACGGCTAAGCAAACGAGTTTTTCAAGCTGTGAGTTTTTTCTTGAATGAGTGAATGGTTCGGGTCTACGTTATGTTCTTCGAGTTGTGAGCTTCTTCTTGAATGAGTGAATGGACCGAGACTTTGGTGTTTAGTTACTTTAGGCGCTTGTGTCCAATTATTCAAAGCTTCTGCCATTCCTTCAGCAGAACAAATGATGAATACTCAATTATTAACAACAAAATTCATTTATCTTCATTTCCTCTCAAAATTACATCACCAAAAGTGTAACAAAAAAAATGATGAATACTCAATTATTACTTTAGGCGTGGTGACGTTCCAGATGTCGGATTCGTCGAGCTCGAACATGGAGTCTGGTGTAAGTGGAGTCTGGTGTAACAAATGATTTGGGGTTTTGGTCTCCTTTTATAAGCTTTTGTTAATGCTTTCTATGGATAAGGTTCTGTTTTAAACTTATTTTAATTTTTAAATTATATAATGGCAAGTTTATTGATTCTGGTTTTTCTATAATGGGCTAAACAATAACGAGTTGTACAATATGTTAGAAAAGACATACATTTTTTTAACGTTGATCTATTTATTCATATCTCAAAAGGAGTTACAACTTACCACTATTCGGTGTTAAGTTTGACGCTTGATGAGGATGAAGCCAAGAAAGAAACCGATTAGCTCATTCAAACTCTTTGCTTGCCTACAATGAGAAATGTTGGCAATAGCAAGCTTTGAACCCGGGCCTCCCAAATTTGATTTCGGTTTAAACCAAGTATGTAATTAACTTTTTTTTAAATGATTAAATTGGTTTGAAATCGACTATCTGGCAATTGACACCTTAAAATAAATAAATATGCAACTATTTCCTTCTACCTCCTTTCATCCACTAGGGTCCTGGAGGGTTTATTACTGTGTTTGAAACCGATTAAAACCGAACTATAATATAGACTTGATTTTCGGTTCGCTTTTAAACCGAGACTGAATTTGTAATTAGGTTTTGTGTTTTACAAAAAATAATAAATAAGAAAACTATAAAAAAATTGAACAGACTGAATAAAAAACAATTATTGTTTTTAATATCTTCGGGCTCAGGATTTTCTAACAATCATCCCATTGAAGGATTGGGCCAACATATGTCGGGGTCGAAGTACCGGGCTATCCTTAAAAACCGGCTAATGATCCTTCTGTTTCCGACTGTTGACCCTTGTCCAGTTTGTCGCAAGGTTTGTTTGAATTCTTTTGGAGACCATGCGGTGTATTGCAAAAAATTATCTGGTTTTTAAATACAGACATGATTTGGTTAAGGGTGTTCTTAAACGTTCAAAGATTTCTGCTAAAAAGGAGGCACCTGTTAACTTTGTTACAGATCCGCTTGAAGGGAGGTCCACTTTACGGCCAGCTGATATGCTTGTACTTGGGTGGGTAGGGGGGAAACAAGCTTGTGTGGACCTTGAATGAGTACCTCCTCTTGTTGGGCTCAAGGATCGTGAGTTTGTTGTGGATCAGATTGCGTTGAATGCTGCATCAGGCAAAGTTGTTAAACACGAGAAAGCTTGTTTAGAGAATTAATATGTGCTTCTCCCATTTGCTTTTGGTACATTTGGTTTTCTAGCCCCGGAGGCTGTGAATTTTATGAGCAAAGTTCCGCATGTCGTGCATTATACTTTTTCGGCTCCTAAGTCCCAAAGTTTCGTTTTTAGTAAGATCGGCTTTGTTATTCAAAAGGGAGGTTGTGGCGCAGTTTGTTACCCGTTAACCTGCCACTTTATTGTAATAGTTTAAGTTTAATGAAATTTAACAACAAAAAAAAAGTAAATAAAAATTAAAAATTAAAAAACTAAAAGGAAATCGAACAAACTGAATAACAAACAATCATTGTTTGATTTTGTCGTTTTTTACAAATATAATAACAGAAACCATACCTAGTCTAAATGTCGAAAAAATAAATTATTTATCCTATTCAGTCGAAATCGGATTTGAATATGGTTTCGGACGAAATGTATTAAAACCGAATAAACATGACAGATGAATACCCTTAAACAAGATCACCTTTTTCTAGCTTAGCTTATAATGAATTTGGTCGATATTAGATAAAGTTAACATGTTGATTTCACCAGTTTTCTTAAAATAGACTTGTGTACACATGTTCTGTTCATTTCAAAACAATGCCAAATAATAATAACACATTTCACAAAATAGTTAACTACATGTAAGGTTGATGGTGGGATAAGACTTAGTGATCATAAGGTCCTAGGTTCGAATCTCACAAGAGAGGTTTTTCTCAAATATTGAGTTTCCTCATGAATTGGTGGCTTGGTGGTGGATATGATCGCGTGGTACCACTGGTGGCACGATGATATTCCAGTGGTCCGTGAGTGATCCAAATTATTCGTTAAAAAAAAACCACATGTAAGGTTATTGTTGGTTACACGGTAGGGGTGTTCTTCGGGTTATTTATTCGGGTTTCGGGTTGTTTGGGTCGGGTTGTTCGGGTTTGAGCTCAAAACAAATTGACCGAATAACCGACCCAAATAAGTTCGGTTTGTTCAGGTTTCGGGTTATACGGGTGGGGTAAATTCGGGTTGGGTTTCGTGTTTAACTAATTAAAAAAAATTCCACCTTTAACAATATCATATATTAAAAAGTCATATTCCAAGCCATTATAAAACCATAATATACAGCCATATTCAACAATAGCATATATTTAGCAAAACATAAAATTTACCATACAAGAATGCATTAGACGGGACGAAGGAGCGTTGTAGCATGCGGATTAATACTTGTGTAGATTGAAGAAACATGCTCAACAAATATTGGTTTAAATACTATACTATTTAAATTTTTGAATTGAAGATATATTCTCAGCAAGCTTTATGGTTATTAATACATTGGAATGAGAACAACAGAACAAAAATACATAAGGTCACTGTGCTACTTCACCGCTAAACTACCCTATAAAATTAGGGATACATGCATCGATGTATTATGCTTCGGGTTATTCGGGTCAACCCGAATCTGGGTATTTCAACCCAAATACCGACCCGAATATTTTATCTCGGGTTCGGATTAGAAGTTTAATCGGTTCGGGTAATTCGGGTTGGGTTATTTGGGTCTCGGGTCGCTTCGATTCGGGTTTGTTATTCGGATACGGTTAAAAAACACACCCTTGTTACATGGTAGGTGCTAGGAGAAAATATGGTCTCTGTTTGATAGGTTCCAAGATGATGACATGTGTCTGGTTAAGATCGCGACATGTGGTGAAACAAATGTACGCAAGTTGGTGTTTACAATTAAGCCACGTGAGGTGGAGCCCACCGGATTAACCGCGTTGTGGTTCTGACAGCTGTCATTTCAGATGGGACATAATGACAACATCTCGTGATAACAATGAAAAATAACACTTGGTGAGAATTTTAAACTGGTTTGAATATATCGCATAATTATAGGATATTACCTTGGGAGCTGGGACTTACTTTTATGGCATTTTAATGAGTATGTTTGAATGTTTTTTTTTGGAACGACCAATTAAGTAACGCCGGATATTTCGTACGCGGCTCTCAATGGCTAAATGTAGCCCAAGCTGGCTATGAGTCCGGACGAACGGAGCCTCTAACGGTCCATCTATTGAGGGATTCCCCGGATAAAACCTGACCCCCACGCCTGTCAAACGGCACGACAGCGAGGAGCCGGTAAAACCGGGTGAGATCAGGACTCGAACCCTGGTAAGTCAGGGTCATCCCTTATATCTCCCATATAAATTGATGATAGTAAGATTTGATCATCCTACCTCTCACTAGTAAAGTGAGTGCTCTATCATTAAGCCACTTCTAGTTAATATGAGTATGGTTGAATGTTTGAATCATGAATGAGAAAACCATGCTTTATTTGTGACTAAATTTATTATTTTTATGCAAGTTTAGTTATGATTACGAGTATATAAGTTATTTTAACTTTTCATAATGTATAGTATCTTTTATTCTTATAAACTAAATTCATATTAAGTGATATATTTGCGTGAAATAATATATGGACGGTATTATAACTTTTGAAACACAGATATATGTTGATAAGTTGATTTATCATCAGTTGTCGTTTAAAAAAAAGAGAAAACTATAGTGAATGCTTTTATGGTAAGTTAAAAGAAAGACTGTATTTAATATATTTCTAAAAGGTTACGGTTTTTGTTATAATTATTTTTTATCACAATGTAACGATAGTTGTAAGTAGGAGACGACGTGTAGTATGTTTGGGATTGAGTTTGAAAAATGCTTATTGGGTTATTGGTGCTTTCAAAAAACCAATAAATTTAAATGTGTTTGGCAATCATAAAAATTTTTCTAATTTTAGATTTTTGAAAGGATTGAAAAGTAGTTTTTCAAAAGCCTCAAATTCTGGCATTTCAATATGCATTTTTGAAAAAGCCTATAAGCCGATAAACATGTTATATCTCCTGTGAAATATGATTAGGCCAGTTTGGAGAAATCACAAGTGAATGCTACCTACAACTCTGTAAATAAATTTATGGCTGCTCAAAAAGCTCGAGACTTGAAGCTCGGGCTCGTGGTTAGCTCGAATAAAACTATTTATAAAAAGTTGATTTGAAACATCCTAATCTGATTTGAATCATTTTTGTAACCGAGCCAAAATCGACCCAGGCTTGGCTCGAGTCATGGCTTGGCTCGCTGGCTCGATTTTAAGCTCGTTTAACTTCAAAATTGACATAGAGGCTAGCTAAGTTGTCTCGTTTAATTTCAAACCCGAACTCAAAACCACCTTGGCTCAACTCGTGAACAGCTCATGTGTGTAACTTTCATGGTCATCAAATTAGGTTCAACATTAACAATATTACAAATGAACACATTAGAGGTGTTAGATTTGGTGGAGCAAGGGAATCATGATTATGGATCGTTAAACCTATGAAATTATAAATTATAGGTGCTAGGCATCGTTAAAAGGACGTCTTTCGACCATTGCAAATATGTCGTTGTGCTATGCTATGCCATTTTTTGTCACTCGTGCTTTGTTTTGTCGACCACCTACTCAAAGAGTGAGTAGTAGTGGATAATAAAGGGACCGGTTATGATGCGATAAAAAAATGGGAATAAGTGGTGGTGGGGTCAGGGGTGGGGTGTGAGGGAGTGTTGATACTTATATATACTTTACTAGGATAAAGCCCGTGTAATACACAGGTGGTTAAAAATATTAAATAAAATGGAATGTTGTGAACCTATAACAATTAAGTAAACGAAAAGGCTAACATCAATTCATCTTAGATGAGATAGTAAGCCACAAACATTTTAAAAGCAAGGTAGTGAGCTAGATTCTCACCACCAACAAAATTTTCATTTTATCATTCATGTAGGAGAAATTGTAAAATGGAAACTTGTACACTTGGCAGCGTGAAAGGTCTAATTGAATGACATGTTTATCAATCACGTAGGGGAAATTGTAAAAATAAAAACTTGTACACTTAACAGCCTATATGAAAGGTCTAATTAAATGACATGTGCAAACAATGTATTGCTTTAATAACATAGGTAGATTATCTTTTATTTATGAAAAACATGAGTAAGATAGTCAATTTTAATCAACTTAGTGGGCATAATTAACGTTTGCCATTGGTGATAAGATCCAAATACGTAACAAAAGTTTAGAACAAAATCCGTAATTTTTCAAAACGTTAAACCATAATTAACTATAGTATTTATCGGTTTATTAAAATATAAAGTAGAGCTTCTTTGTGTCTCTTTACTGCTAATATGTAAGAAACATAAATCATAAAAACCATAGAATAACAAGATAGTGATCGGAATTTTATCTTTAAACGTTTAATTTTATTGTATTTTCGTGATTCATAAAGCATTATGAAAAAGACCGTTTTTGAAGTAAAGTAGTGTTTAAGTCGTGTTTTTTATTTTTATATATTTTATTCTCATGGTGTATGTGACCCATAATTAGATAAAGCATATACCCATGGAATATGTTATCCAACATTTTTGAACTTCAATTCCTATCAATATAATGTTCAAAAAGTATTTGATAAGAACATACGGTTTTGTGAATATGTTCGGTTTTAATTTATATCCCAATAAACCAAACCCGCAATTATGTATAATCGTAAGAGTTTTTATGGTTTTTTCAACCATTGCAACAAAAATCCACCAAGTCACACTTTACTTTATCGAGTCCATTGGACAAAGTCCCACAGCAACGATACCCTCTACAAATATTATATCATACAACATGGTTAATAACCTTTTTTTTTTCGCTAAAATAAGAATGGACCTTTCCAACTTCTTTCAAATCAATGGTACATTCAATGAATATAACTTTTAAAGTTAATACTTAAATTGTATTTTTTTTATACCACCATGAACATAACTTCACATAAATACTACTATTATATGATACATATCAATATATCTTACAACTTGTCCATATGTGACTATTGAAATCTATACATAACATATATTAATTCAAACAAATGCTTCAAGACCACACAAATAAACGAGACAGTGTAGATATTTTTATTGATTCTTTCTTATGTCTTAGAACTTTATAATATTATCAATTGGCATAAAAAAGTTGTAAGGCATAAAAAGGAATCAATAAAAATATCTAGGTAATGCATGTTTATGATAAGTATATACAAAATGTCAAATTCCTAAACGTGCTACTGCGGTTGCTTGTTACTATGAGAGTGTTTGATATTTAACCATTTCTAAATAGTAATTGTACCATGTAAACATAGTCTATTAAAGGGCTTCTAGCCTATTGGAAGCAAAGTGTCAAGTGTGTATATAATGATAGTTTTCTTCAAATTGCTGAGCATTTAAGTTGAATAACAAACAAATTTATAGATTTAGAAGTAAGACTAGTGCACAGGTGAGTTAGATTTTTAACAATGAAAACATAAACATATATCGCCTTTAAGTGAAATGGAAGTTATTTTTTTTACTTTCTTCATTAAGATTACTCGCAGGAGGCCGCGCATTGGAGCTCAAGTCATGACCTTTCCTTTTTAATAAAAAATCAAAATAAGTCCTCTTCTTTTTTTAATCGTCCATACAAAATGCATGTAGACATTTTTTTTATTTGTTTTAAACTTCCACTCATCGGTCTGAAACGTGAGGTTTACGTAAATCTTCTGATTTCTTTGAATTTTAAAAAAATCTTAAATTTAATAATTTATGACCATGTTATTATTATTATTACACTTTAGTTAATACTGACGCTATTTTATCAAGCAATGAAGATAAAACGAATTGTAGTTGAAATATAAACAATAAAGTTACCCATGTTCACACGTTATTGAACTCTTAATTATTAACTTTTATAACTTTTGACTGTGGTGCCCTACCACTTATGATGAAGGATAAACAAAAGTTAAAAGTAATGATTGAACAAACGACAAGCATTAACGCAATTGTGAACTTTATAATCAATCTTTCCGTGTAATATGAATTCTATCATTAATCTTTGTGAATATAGTTCACGAAGATGGAAGATGGAAGATGGTAACATTAACATGGTTTATGCAAGTGATCTTTATGACTTGTAGTGTTGAGATGTAATGTATACAATTCACTTTTACTGATGTCTTTAGCATGAAAAAATACGATGTTTTATTTTCTTTTTTTCTTTTTTACATTTTTCTCTTAAAATTTAATAGTGATGTTAGATATGGAGGTTGAGATATGAATGCTCTTATACTTTATTATAAAATCTAAAATGTCTTGCATTTTATTAAAATTTTGATTAATGGCAACATGGGGAAAAAGTTGCACTAATTAGGTTTTAGTAATGTGAATGTGTACCTTTTATCCCTCAATATGATGCTTTGTAAGTGCAAACGTCTTTTGTTTTAACTTATCTTTATATTATCTTTTCCAAAAACCTTTTTTCTTCAATGCATTGGATCGCATTATATTGTGTGTTTAGGTTAATTTATTAGTATTTAGCTAACTGAAATTCGAAAAAAATAATTTTGTAAGTTTGTTTAATTAGAGCGTACTTTTTATTATAATTAAGAAGTAACTGGTGTGTGATGTTTTTCTAGCCTAGTGTCTTGCTAGTCTAATTGTTTTATTTTAATAAAAAATAAAAGTTTGTTCAAAGTAAAAATTACAAAAAGTAACTAGCAATTGCTAGAAAGGCCCAACACACTGATATAAATACTAAAGACGTGGAGAAGTTAACAAAATAAGAGGTGGCCACTTCAATGATTGTATTTCAATCATAGAAGTACCAAAAGAAAGACTAACCAATTAAAAACTAACTTGTTGTAAATGATTATAAATACCGACACCTCATTATGAAATTATGGTTTTATCTATCACTTGGTATATATACTTGTATATGTTCTTTTGTATTTGGGATATAAATAACGTTCTCATTATGATCTTACCGTTTCACCTATATCACTTAGTGTATATTTATTTGTATATGTTAATTTGTATTTGGATATAAATATAATAAAGTTGCCTCTCTTTTCCACTCTCCTACACTTCCTTATAAAGAAGTAATTTATTACAAAATCTAGAAGAGGGACTTTAAAAAGTTCGAAAGCATATTCTTTTTCTTATTAAAATTTACGGTTTCGATCATCTTTTTGAAATTAAAAGTTAGGTATAATGATTCTACCAAGTGTCACTTGTTATTTTATGTGATTTGCCTCTTTTTTATTTAATATAATAATAACATAATATAGTTATGAAAATATGTCCTCCAGCCGAAGAGATCCATATCGTACATTAATAAAACGAAAATGATTATGCGAATCAAAATTATTAAACAAATTATTTACTTAACAAATATTTATATACAATTATACATGCATGTACATCTCATATAGAATATGTGATCCGTTACAAATAAAATTAGCATGCTAAATTAAATAACTGGTATAGTTACAGTTTTGAATTAGAATAATTATGATATAAAAAATAAGATAGTATAATAAAATTATTTTAGTTAAAAAATTATAAAGTTACAATAATTACACTAGTATTAACATAAATATAATTACTCTACTCTTTAGACTCGAGTCATTTGTAATTGGGTTAAAACTTCTAATGAATAGCCTATTTCTTTGATTCTATTGATTTAATGTAACCACTTTTGTCCCAATTTCATAGCCAGCCAATTGATCTCTTCGGCGGCCTACAACTTTTCATTGCTAAACCTGTCCGTTGTGGCCCGACCCTAGTCGTGAGCCGCGTTGGCCAAAAATACCGTAACATATAGACGCGACCGGCCTTGTGAGTGAGTGGCCGCGAGCCCGCTTGCGTGGGCTAAACTGACCGTTGGGCCTAAGGGGCGAGATTTGACCGTTTGGGCTTGGAATAAATAAAAAAAAACTTTTTTTAATTCATTTTACCTATATATAATCCTATTAACTTTAAAAAATTACCAACACACTTAATTTTATCTACACTACTTCAAAAAAAATTTTACCATATTACTCATCTACCTTATTTCAAAAATATGGATCCGTGGGGTGGGTGCTACTGACCGGATATTCCTTTCGGTTAAGACGAGGACGACATGTTTGGCACCGAGTTTGAGCATAACATGAGTCAAACGCCACCACCGTTTCCCGACTTCGTTATTCTGGAGACGCAAGAGCCTTGTAAGGAGGCCGCCAAGGGAAAACGAGCCCAAAAAAAGAAGAGCCAAGGAGGAGTGAGAGGCTCGAGCCAAGAGGTATCAACAAAATGAAAAACAATACCTTGGACAAAAGAAGAGAAATTGGCTTTGTGTCGTGCTTGGTTGAAATTTCACAAGATCGACATGCCGATATTTTATTTAACTTTTTTTTTTTGGTTTCGTATAAAATTTAAAAAATATATTTTAAATGTTTGTAAATCTTTATTTAATTGTAGCGGATTATCAACGGTCAAAAGTATTTTGGGCCAAAGTCGAGTTGTTCTACACGTTGGTGGGAAGTAGAGAACGTATCGACAGTATGATATCCGGAAGATGGCCCGAAACTCGCAAATTTGTCAGACTGTTTACTAATTTACATAACAGAAACAATCGTCGAATGCGAGCGAGCGGCAATGATCATATTCAAATCTACAAATTCACCTGCGGGGAATGGAAAGTCGAGGTGTTGAACAAGTACAAGATGGTAAAAACGTCGGACGAGAACTACTTGTGGCAAATAATGAAGTTGTGCTCGAAATGGGCCGAGTTCGTTGCATCGAAAGAAGATGGTGTGACATTCGTCAATTTCGGGTCACTTTTGTTATGTAAACCCGACCCGTTTGTAACCCGAACATTTCAAATATATAAAATATTGGATCTTGTCATTTAAAATATATAAAATATTGTTATTTTTATATTATGCATTGTTTGACCATTTAAACATACCCATTTTTATGCAAACCATAAAAGAATCTTTATACCCAACCCTTCACTCCTTCCCTATATAAACACACTCATCTTCTTCATTTTACTCTTGCTACATCTCCAAAAAACCCTCTCAAACTCCATAGATTCAAGGTTGTTATTTCTTATGTATTTTTTTGAAGTTTTGACTTCTCAAGTCAAACTAACTATAGTTTTTCATTCTAACTTGTTCATCTAACATTACTAACTCTTGAATATGGTGGTACAACATATATATAATACACACCCCTTGTTTCATTTATTTTTTACTTCACCGACTTTGGTTGGTTAAGTTTCGAATGTCATAAGGCAAGGCTTCATGGAGGACTTCGTGTTCTTGATATATATTTACACACACATAACTTATTATACATATCACTTATGACTAACTTCTAACCCTTTAGTTTGTTCATCTTATTTACAAGTTCCATGGTGTGGGTTTGTATAAAACTAACCTCGGTTTAACCGAAACTAGTCCAAACCGGAAACCGAACTTTTGTTTACTAGTTTTGTTAAAATAGTTGTTTAAACATGTTTATTGATAGATTTGAGTTTCAAAAATCATTTTTACAAGTTCTTTGATATTAAGCATATGGAATCCATCTATGAACTCGTTGGGAGATGGAAACCGAACTAAACCGAAACTTTTGCTTAAAAGACTTGTAGTTAACTTTTTTTGTTGTAAAATTTAAGTTTTCTTCATTTATAAACCAATATACAAGTTCTATGATATTTGGGCATGTAGAAACCATCTATGAACTATTTGTGAGATGGAGACCAACTATACCGACTTTTACTCGCTTAAGACACACAAGTGTGTTTTTAGTTATCAAGACTTGTATATTACTTTAAAAAAAATAGTTTACAAACTAATTTTAATTATTTTTCTTAAGTACTTGGAATAGTTGGATCCAACTTGATCTCATAACATAGTTTGGACCGACAAAACCGAACACTCGCTTAACGTGCGTTGTTAGTTCTAAACAATATATCTACGTACTTGGTTAAGTGTTAGTATGTTTTAATGAGTTATCTCATAACAATTAATATTTTGGAAAGTTGACTTTGGGTTCGACCATTTGTCAAGACCCGAACCGACAACCCGAACACTCGTTAAAAACCCGTTTTAGTATCTTTAGCCTAATGGAATTTGCATTTTAGCATTTTCCCCACCTTATTACTTAACATTGGTTAAGTAAATATTAAGGTTAGATACTTTAACCCGGTTTTGAGCAAACTTACATTTTTTAAAAGGGTTATTATTATAAATTCTTAAATAGTTACATTTTAAACCTTGAACTTTAATTTATTAGTTTTTGCAACAATTATTTTATTTAAAGATCTTCAAGACAACCTTTCTAAATCCAAGACTTTCTTTTATTTAGGCTTCATACGTTAAACTCGTCGTTCCGGCAAATCTCCAAATAATCAATCTTTCAAGTTTATTACTTGAACGTGAGTAACTTCATACCCCGTTTTCTATCTTTTATTTTGGGGGTGACATTTCAACTTATCTAAACTAAATGTTTTATACTTGGGGTCTTAAACCACAAACGTTGTTGTATACCTTACTTGAATAATTGCTCGATTTGGTGTTCTATGCTTATTTGACTATGTGTTTATCGCTTTTGGATGGTGGAACTATAAATCCTAGACCATTTGGCAACCCCTCATGGCAAGGTGTCGTTAACGTAATGCAATTAATGATGACTATAAAATCCTAAACTATTTGGCAACCCCTTATAGTTGGGTGTCGCTAACTTGTTAGCAATAACTATTTATCCAAGTTTATAGCTATTATTTATGGTTTTGTATACTAGTTTTGTGGCTTTTCATACTATATATCTATTGTTCAAACTTATGAATTGCTCACCAACCTTTGTGTTGATAAACTTTATTTTATGAAATGTTACAGGTTTGCATCTAGGTTGATTATGGAGTTCGGTGAAGAAAACATCACAAATACCGTTAGGATATTAGCAAAAATGAACAATATTTGATTTGCTATATTTTGTTATATTTTGTTGTATTTGAGTTATGAATATTTGGTTATGTGACATTTTCGATGTTGTGAAATGAAATGAGTTTGTTAAATATTGTCGCTTTAAATAGTGTCATGCGCTTATGAGCAATCGTTGCACCCCTGCATGTTCCACCGCCTTTGGTCGGGGTGTGACAGATTGGTATCAGAGCCATGATAATTAAGATAGGTGGTTAGACGTAACGACCTAGAATTGTTATGCTTAGGGTCCTATACGTGTGTTCATACGTGTTTACTCTATCTAATTGTTCATATCGCATGTTTATTTATTAACTTGTTTAAAATTCACCAATATCCTAAATGATCACATACACACACTTTCATTGTATTTCCAAGGTATCGTTACCTTAAAACGCAAAAAGTAGATTTTCATTGTGTTTTATGGATTACAAGATTAACTTGGATCCCGTTGTTTCAAATCCCTTAAAGGTTGCGTTTATTTCGGGTTTGTAGCCATCATAGGAAACGAGAAATTATAAAATGACCATTTGACAAAAAGATTCCAAGAATCGAAGGTGATTTACTTACCTGGGATGGTTGAGTTATAATGCTCGTTTTCTAGGCCATAAATCGTGTTATAAATGTCAATACTTTAAGTAGTCGAATGCGAGCGTTCCGGTCGCCATCCTAATTTTCGGTGATAAAACAATAGAACTACGGTGATTTCGTGGACTAGTGTTTTGACATGACGTTGTATCTCGATTTATTGTGTTATTATCGTTATTTGAGTCGAAAACATGAAAAAGTTTCGGTGGTTCGTACACATGTTTAGACTCCAATATGTTGTTTTATAAAACTTTTAGTGTTGGAATATCAAGTCATGGTGGTTCATGCACGATTTTTCCAACTCTATAAATCTCAAAATCTCAAATTTTTAAGCTTTAAATTCTCAAAAAAAAAAAAACCATTTACTATTGTTTTCGGTTTTGTTATTTATAAACAAAGTTTTATATTTTATCTAACACTAACATCTTCTCCATACTAACTCTAGAATTCACAAATCAAAAATCGAAATCTTATTTTATTTTATACACCTTTATATTCATTTCTTTTTTACCCAAAAAGTTATCCCATTTTCTTTATAATTTTTTAAGCATGCCTCCGCTAAGACGCCAACCGCGCAAGAACTCCACTCGACGTATGGCCGCCATCATCGCCAAGCAAATGGCCGCTGTGATTCCCGAACTAATAACCCAAATACAAGCAAACCAACCCGCATCCGTTGTTGCACCTATTGAGCCCAAACCCGCATCCTACCTGCTTAAACAATTTACTACTGCCAACCTGTCCGAATTCTATGGAACCAACTGTGCAACTAAGTTGTTGCAGTGGTTCAAATCTGTGGAGAATGTGTTTTTACACAGCGAATGCCCCGAAGCGAAAAAGACAAACTTCGCTTCAAGCATGTTTAGGGGAACCGCCCTAACTTGGTGGGGTAGTGTCATGCACCTCCAAGGTACGGATATGGCCATGGCTCTTCCATGGGCCGAGCTCAAGGCGCTGATGAAGAAGAAATTCTGTCCTAAACACGAGCTCGAAAAGCTTGAGGTAGAATTTTGGGACCTAAAACAAGAAGGTGGTGATAACGCCGCTTACTCGCTCCGTTTCCACGAGCTAAGCGTTCTTGTACCTCACTTGGTCACCCCAACCGAACGTGAAATTGACAAATATATTGGGGGTTTACCGATGAAAATCCGGGACTCAGTCATGAGTAGCAAACCCGCGAACCTTGAGGAAGCCATCACGTTAGCCGGTTGGCGATCGGAAAATCACGTGAAGGAGGATACCCTAACCCTCAAGAAAAAAATCGAGAAAGCCAAAACCGAGCCCGCACCCCAAGCCAAGATTGAACCCGCACCACAAGCTATAAACTACTCCAACTCCTCCCGACACAACAACAACAACAAGAAGAAACCCAAGACTAATTACCGAAACTTTGCCGTCACCCAACCTCAACCACCACAACAAGCCCAAACTCTTCCCCAAAACCGAAAACCTTATATTGGTAACTCCCCACTATGTAATACTTGCCAAATTCACCACCCAACGAACTCGCCGTGTCGCCATTGTATAATTTGTAATCGATTTGGTCACTTCCCCAACACATGCCGATCCACCCAACGAAACCAACCCAACCAACCTAACTCACCAACCCAACCGAGAAACTTTCCCCAAAATGCCCAAAACCGCTGTGCACCATACCCATCAAACCAACCCCAACAACCCCGAGCTTGCTTTAATTGTGGTGATCTGTAACACCCCGCAACCGCAGCGGAAACGTAAACGGGATGCGACAGACACCTCTGATATCAACCACATTGTTTATAAAGAAAACTGAATGCATTAATATACTACAAAATTACATTATCTAATCTTTCATTATCGTCTAGGTGATACACCCATTATACAATACGATTCATAATTCTATCTGTTATAATGTATCCTAACATCCCGCACACAAATCTTACACACATCAAGCACTTAGCACGTAAGCAATCACTTCATTTAAATTGTACCTGAAAAGCATGTGAGAAAACGGGTCAACTACGAATAGTTGGTGAGTTTCACAATTTTAGTAAACCATGATAAAACCATATCATAATATAATATTATCTGGGGACACTGTTAACCCAGTACTGTACTCACTCCGGGAACACTGTTAACCCAGAAACACATCCAATAACCTCTGGGGACACTGTTACCCCAGAAACACATTTAATAACCTCTGGGGACACTGTTAACCCAGAAACACATCTAATAACCTCTGGGGACACTGTTAACCCAGAAATACATTTAATACCCTCTGGGGACACTGTTAACCCAGAAACCCATTTAATAACCTCTGGGGACACTGTTAACCCAGAACACTGTTTCGGGCCTTACAATATTAACAACTCAGACCATTACCATCTTAATACATTACCGTACGATTCCCGTACAATAAACATTATACAAATACATTCATTTCCATGCGATCAGCATGTACTTAAACATTTTGATAGAAACATGCTTTCCGCCCCGGGAAAATATTTAAAACAGTTCAGTAAAAAGGGGCTCGTGAAACTCACCTTAGCACATGCAAGCAGGTAACAACAATCATTATCAGTTAACACGTCCAATCTGTAATATGATCCCTACGATCGTTACTATACGCTTATTATTAATATAACTTTAACCAAGTTAACCGGTACATCTGGGGGCACTGTTAACCCAGCACTGTACTCGTTCTGGGGGCAAGGTTAACCCAGAAACACTTCTCCGGACTCAGATTGTGATGTCGTTTAGAGTTCCATGGTCACAACTACTATTAGTCGTTTTTTTTCTCGTTTTGCGTGTCTAGCACGGTTATCCGTTTTTATGTTTCAAAAATGAGTTTGGTCACACACGACCCGAAAATAGTGGTTGTCTGATAATTTAATTAAAGATGTGAAATTATAGCTCGGTTTAGACGTCCCGATTGGCCGCGGGACCCGTTTCCGTCTTTGGCGTACCGGAAACTGTTAAAATAGGTTAAAATTACTCAAATCATCCGAATTACTTTCGGATGATTTATTTTTACTTGATTAACTTAGTTTCATGAAAATAGTCTATTTTTAGGGTTTTTATACACCAGTCAGCTCGCTTAGGCGAACTTTGCCGGTTTACGCGTTTTAAGCTTTAAAAGTTTGTTTTTATGTTCTGTTTAGCACAAATAATTATCCGTTTAGTCTCGGATCTTGAAATTTTGCAAAAATCAGTTTTTGACAGTAAGGAATTTTATAAAAATATTTCCAGAATTTATTTATATATTTAACATTTATTTATCTATTTTTAAACGTCATTTAAACACCAAATATGTCGAAAATACCAAACGACCTTAGAAAAATCCCAAATTTTTCTGGGATGACTCCTGCCATCCACATAGATCCCAGTAATTTTTACAGAACCAAAAACTCATTTTTCATGCCATTTTCACCAAAACCGAGCTAGAAAACCCTAGAACTCGTTTTACCGAAAAGCCTACTTAGACTTCTCCAATTGACCTGAAATTTTGTGTGTGAATTTTATATGTTATAAAAAGCTTATCTGAATTTTTCCAGAATTTTTCATGATGTTTAGATATTTTTCACCATTTTTAGCCAAAACCGAGCATTAAATTCACCAAATATTCATCCTTTATTCAAAAATTACCAAAATTTCACAGGTCTCATATTGTCATGTGTAGATCATCTCTGTGAAATTTCATGACCCAACTCTAAGTCTACCACAATCTGTCCAAATCACACAAATCATACGAAAAACCGAACTACCTTGTGTTTCTAGCTTTAGATCGCAAAGATCTTGCTTTCTAGCCTTTGCTAGCAACTAGATATAACACCTACAAGCACAATAACACCACACCAAGCAAGTTATACCCATAATCAAGCCATTTCTTTCATGGTTTCGGTTAAGACACCAAAACAAAGATTTTAACCGTAAAAATTCGTTTTTGACTCTTTTAACTCCTTTCTTGAACCAAGATCCCTTGTATAACTTGTATACATCACTTGATCATGCAAGAATCGGTTTCATCTCGGGTTTTCACCCATTTTTCCCTTGAAACCTCATTTTCTCAAGATTTTGGAATTAAAAACCAAGATTAAACAATAATAATATGTTTATACCTTATGATTCTTGCTTAAAAACTTGGGTTGGGTTTTTGGATGAATGTTGAAGAGTGTTGAGAGAAATGTGGAGTTGGAGTGTTAAAAAAAGAAAATGATATGTGTGTGTGCACCAAATGGACCGATCGGTCCATGTATGGTGTGGGGTGGGGCCCACATCTCAAACCTTGGCCACACATTTGGATTGTGTAATCCGGATAATGTTGTGGATAATCTGGTTCAGTTCGTTTTTCGGTTAAACACTTAATTCGGCTTAAAACGAGGCTAAAACGGTCGTTTTTCGGCTTAAAAATAAAATTTATATAAAACCGATTTAAAAACTTTAAAAACTTAAACCCTGGCATTTATTGACTCAACACATCATATTGTCGGTCATTGTGCATCTTTTTCGGCTTGATCGATCTTCTCTTGCTTGGTTTGATGTTAAAGGTTTCGTTTATCGTACCGACGTACCAATAAATCGAAATCCTTTTCCTGTGCTATAATTCACTTATCCCGTAACCTTAATACTTCGTAAACCTTACTAAACATCATATATTTCGTCTATAATGTAATCCCCGATTCATTCGGGTTTCAATAACTAGCGATCGTTTGATCGCATATTCAATGCAGTGAATTATATATTCACGTACAATCAATACAATGAACCATGTATTCTCGTATAATTACCATGGTAACTCATGTGCCCGACATTACATATGACGTAACTAACGTCTACCGGTTAGGGTATACCTGGTTTCGTCGGAATCGTTACATTCTCCCCCCGTTAAGAAATTTCGTCCTCGAAATTTTACACGCCCACTATCTCCTTTCGAGAGAAAGGTGGGGGTTTTTCCTTCAGAATTCACCCTCGCGTTACCAAGTATAATCTGGTCCTCCCTGTGAATTCCACTTAATCTTAATTAATAAAGCTTGGTATGTCCAAACTGTTTAGTTTTCCCGTCTACTATCTCTACGGAATTAGTTATGATATCAAGCATGTCTTCTATGAGTACCTCTATTACTAGTACTTTCGTTGCCTCATCGCTTAGGCACTTTTCAATCCGTATACATGGCAAAATATCCTGTATAGTACTTAGCCCCTAGAGTACTTTAATCGATAAACTAAATGACCAACCATGGAGATAGTTTTCATGGGGTCCAATTTATTAAGAAGCTATTTTCGGTTTTGCCAAACCTCATATCACCTCTCTCTACGGTGATGCCTTAAAATGCCTTGTCACCTCTATTCAGGGACAATGGTTTCCTTTGAAAGTTGGCATAAACCCTTTGCCAATCACGCGCTGCTTTCAACTTGTCTTAAATATTATAAATCCGATTGGTTGTTTCTCGAATCAATTCAAATCTTATGGCTTGATTGACGCCCATTTTCAATTTAACAAATTGGTGATAATTACTTCACCCATAAAAAGCTTCAAGCTCTCGATGCTTCCTTCCCCGTCTTCCAATAATGGAAGTAGGATGACTATTTTGATCTGAGATAATTGAAAATGGCACTCCACGACGAGATACCATTTCACCATCAGGAATTTGGGCGAGAATTCATTGTGGTAAACGTCATAGATTGGAATGAAATGCGAGGATGGGTTAATCGATCCGCGATTACCCAATTGTCCTCATGCCTTTGATATATCTTGGGAATTCGCGTCCCGAAATCCAATGTAATTTATTCCCACTATCATTGGCGAATTTTCTGTCGTTGTGGCATTCCCAAGGGTTTTCGGTATGTAGCCTTATCTCTTGCACAACTTAAATATTCACCAACATACGTAACCATATCTCTCTCCAAACTCGGCCGTTAATAAAATCCTTTCAGATATTCGTATCATCAATAGTCTAATCCGATCCCGGATGTATGGAATATTTCGATCTATGCGCTTCGTCCATGATTACTTCACGAAGGTCATGGAGGGTCGGGATCCAAACCCGATCTTTGAAATAGAGAATTTCGTCCACGCGCTGTTCGAAATTCTTCTCGTTGTCGTAAAGTTCCTCCTTTTCCAATTGTTCCTCTTTCAACGTCTCACGTTGAGCGACTCGAATCAGGTCCGAAAGATTCGACTAGACTATCATCCCCAGTGCTCGCACTCGCAATGGCTTAACCCGATCTTCGTTGCCTCATATTCAGTTCCTTCTGATCAAATATGTGCTGCAAACTTTTATGATCGGTGAAGATGGTGCACTTCGTATCGTAGAGACAATGTCTCCACATTTTAAGTGCGTAGATTACCGCTCCCAGTTCTAAGTCGTGAGTAGTGTAATTTTACTCGTGTACTTTTAACTGTCGGGAAGCATAGGCTATAACCTTAATATACTGCGTCAACACGCATCCTAACCTTTTACGCGATGCGTCACAATACGCGAGAAAACCATCGTCTCCATCGGGGAGACTTAAAATCGGCGCTTGGAACAATATTAATGGTTTCTATCTTATTTGGATCTTTGTGAAATCTTTGTTACTTTACAACATGACCAAGGGATTATACCTTCTTTATTCAAAATCACATTTCGAAAACTTCACGTACAACTCCTCTTGCTTTAACACTTCCACAATTTTCCTTCACCGTCGTTCGTGCTCTTCTTTACGTTGCGAATATATCAAAATATCATCAATGAATGCCATGACACGTTTGTCAAAATAAAGTTTACAGACTCGGTTCATGAGGTCCATGAATACTGCCGGCGCATTTGTTAGCCCGAAAGGCATAACTAAGAATTCATAATGGCTGTAACGAGTCCGAAACGCTGTTGTTGCAACGTCCTCCTCTTGGATTTTTTTTTTTTTTTTAATTTGGTGATAACTATATTTAAGATCAATTTTCTAAAAATAAATCGCCCCTTGCAGTTGGTTAAATAGATCATTTACTTCGAAGAAGTGAATACCTATTCTTGATCGTCATTTTATTCAATTCTCCCTAATCAATACATATCCTAACACTTCAGTCCTTCATTTCCCAAATAACACTAGTGCACCCCATGGTGACTAACTAGGTCGTATGAAACCTTATCCAATAATTCTTGCATTTCAGTTGGTGCAAGTCGGTAAGATGCTTTAGCAACAGGGCCAGCTTGAGGTATTAAATCGATTCTAAATTCGACCTGTCGGGTTGGCGGTAATCCAGGAAGTTCTTCTGGGAAAACTTGTGGAAATGCGCGTACCATAGGGATATCTTCTATATGTTTTCTTTTAAATACTTTGGCAATCGCGTTTGTTAAATACACCACGTCTTCTTGTCGTAAAAATTATAACATCTCAAGATGAGATTAGAGTGGTAACATAATACCGTACACTTTTCTCTGTATCAAATCGCTTCATCGTCCGAAGGAGATCTTCTAATCATCTTCTTTTCATATTTGATTTCAGCTTCATGTTGAGTTAGCCAATCCATGCTAACTATTACGTCAAAACTTCTTTACTTTACTGGTCGTAGGTCAATAAGGAAAGGTTAATCGTTCAGAATAATAGGACAATTCCGAACAATTTAGTTAACCATTAGGGATTTACCGTTAGTGATTCTACAGTATAGGGTTCTATAGTTTCACTAATCGGTATCTTTCCAAAGGGTAGGAGATTAACAGGAATTAACTACTATCGACGACCGTAAAAATATCACTGGTGCCTATTGATTTGAAATTACAACATACTTAATACCACCTTTGGATCATGACGTGCTTCATTCGAATTACTCCCATAAGTACGGCTCCTTGCTTGATCAGAGGTTGATGCTTGTCATGAGGTTCGTCTTCCAACGACACCTTGGTTCAACCTTGGGCAATTTCTCTTGAAACATTCTGTATTGCCACATTCATAGCAAGTACCACTGTTTGGCATCCTTTGATTTCTTTGGATGGATTGTTATTGAAGCTGTTGGGTTCGGTGTGGTTGTACATGAATGGGTTGGGGTCGCCGGTTCACATGGCTTCAATTGGTTCTACAATTGGGGCATTACGTCCATCTTTACCACACCTGTGGCCTACCATCACTCGACATTCTTCTTTCTGCCGATAACCATATTTTCCACATTTAGGGAAGGACCTTTATCATTTCTCTTCTTCAACACTCGACGTCTCACCTAACGTCCTTCCAGTCCGCTTCCCATAGAGTCAAATATATCAATGCTGGCTTGTGACACAACCCTTCCGAAGGTTGTATGTTTTACAGGATTGACTATACTCGTTATCGATGGAGTTAGTCCCCGATATAGCGCTCACTTCGCTTAGTTTCAGGAGTAATTAGCCATGTTATCAGACATGACAATTCCTTCAAACGATTAGCGTGTTCTAAGTGATCAGCACACAACATTTCTATCTTCCATAGCTCAGTTTCCAACTCTGAACTCAATTACTCGAATAAAAGTGCTCTAGCACAAGAATTTTAAATTCTGACCATATCATCTGAGTAAGAATTTTCTAACTATAATTTTGTACCATCGTGTTCCATCACGATACAACATAATCTACCAGCATATCTGTAGCATATTTCACTACACAATGTTCTAGACTTTTACCAAAATCCTTAACCATTTCGATCTTTTCTATCCACTCGCTAATCTATTCCTCCCTTTACTATCAGTAAACTATTAATAATTTCCTTAACACAACCAACAAACATATCCTTCATACCGGATCTAATTCATTACGACTACTATTCATGTTTAGTTTATAACTAATACTTGCAGTCATAATAGCATCCGGTGGGACATTATCACTCTTAGTAATACCACTAAGAATTGAAATATTCCTATTCATGTGATTGCTCGATCTATAATTCTGCGATCACATTCGCATCAACACTAGCAGTGATCTGTGATACGACATTCGGTATCATCATCTGCTATCTTTGAGCAACCAACTGAATCATATCAATCTCCATCATTGGAGTTACTCTTTTTATGTCATTCTGCCGTACTCATCCCGTACGCAGTAATCAATAACTCACCGTATAGCTTGTCACCAGCTCAATCATAACAGCAGGTACACATACACACCAAATATTATCATACATATTACACATATCAGTATCTAATATATATGTCCCACAAATATAATAACATATGGACACAACCTGACGTCGGTTAACGTTCAAATATGTTTCATAACCCTTGTCACCAACTGACGTATGGATCTTTCTCAACAAAGATTAATGTTTAACAGGCTTGATTTCAATATCCTTCTGCATGTCATCATAACCGATACATGCTCACAGTGAGCACCAAACGATTACATACCACGGAGTTATAATATCCGTGTCCATTCGTACATTCGGCATACACGGTATACCACCTACGAACGAATAACCAACTATGCTCTAATGACTCCAACACTTCTTTGTGTATGGTTAATCATTCTATTCGGGTATACATGGGTATAGGCATCTAACGGATGTAAGGTTAACATAGGGAGTTGCAAGGTTCAAGGTAATCGCGCAACATGGGTTGCCTTCAAATATTATTAATTACTATTATGGGAATCTCTATCACTTGCTCAGTCAGTGTCCTCAGGCGTTCTAGGTTCGTTGAAATTGGTAATTCTCGATCTGGAGGTGGTATGACTCATATGTTTGAGAGTGAGAAATACATATATATTTCTATATATTATTTTTATTTGCTGATTTATTATCAAATTTATTATTACTATTATTTTATTTATTTATTTACCTTAATGGAATAAGAATGGGTTCAGGTACGGATCCGTCCGTACGTGAGGGTCGACGGTTCGGGTGAACATCTGGGGTTATTAGGATATACGGTACCGGTGTTGGTAGGGTAAGGGATTCATCAATTTTGGTTGGGAGTGACGGTTACTAGATATTTCTGGTTAATGTCAAACGGGAGATCTAACTTGGTACTATCATAATTATGACCCGATAAGTCAGACTCATCATCAACCGATGCTCTTAGAAATTTCGGAATCCTCGGTACTTTTATTATTTCATCCCCTGGTTCCTTATCCGGGTCCCATTTCTCAATACATGTACCCACAAGATATGCACGTATATATATGTATACACATTAGCACACATAATTAATATTATATACTTTACACATATGTTGCCATTTTTACCTATTAGTGTACCCCGTGACTTCCCCTGAATTCCCTCGTGCGGACAAGTCTGTTATTATGTTCCGGACCATAACAACTCACTTGTCCATCCAAGTTCATCCAGACCTCGTCACTATAAATTATTAGTTGATATTCAGATCCTATAATACTTGAGCTACTGGTTATATTTTAGGCATCTTTTAAAGACATCCTAATTCTTTTATAACCAATGTCTCTGATACCAAGTTCTGTAACACCCCGCAACCGCAGCGGAAACGTAAACGGGATGCGACAGACACCTCTGATATCAACCACATTGTTTATAAAGAAAACTGAATGCATTAATATACTACAAAATTACATTATCTAATCTTTCATTACCGTCTAGGTGATACACCCATCATACAATACGATTCATAATTCTATCTGTTATAATGTATCCTAACATCCCGCACACAAATCTTACACACATCAAGCACTTAGCACGTAAGCAATCACTTCATCTAAATTGTACCTGAAAAGCATGTGAGAAAACGGGTCAACTACGAATAGTTGGTGAGTTTCACAATTTTAGTAAACCATGATAAAACCATATCATAATATAATATTATCTGGGGACACTGTTAACCCAGTACTGTACTCACTCCGGGAACACTGTTAACCCAGAAACACATCCAATAACCTCTGGGGACAATGTTACCCCAGAAACACATTTAATAACCTCTGGGGACACTGTTAACCCAGAAACACATCTAACAACCTCTGGGGACACTGTTAACCCAGAAACACATTTAATACCCTCTGGGGACACTGTTAACCCAGAAACCCATTTAATAACCTCTGGGGACACTGTTAACCCAGAACACTGTTTCGGGCCTTACAATATTAACAACTCATACCATTACCATCTTAATACATTACCGTACGATTCCCGTACAATAAACATTATACAAATACATTCATTTCCATGCGATCAGCATGTACTTAAACATTTTGATAGAAACATGCTTTCCGCCCCGGGAAAATATTTAAAACAGTTCAGTAAAAAGGGGCTCGTGAAACTCACCTTAGCACATGCAAGCAGGTAACAACAATCATTATCAGTTAACACGTCCAATCTGTAATATGATCCCTACGATCGTTACTATACGCTTATTATTAATATAACTTTAACCAAGTTAACCGGTACATCTGGGGGCACTGTTAACCCAGCACTGTACTCGTTCTGGGGGCAAGGTTAACCCAGAAACACTTCTCCGGACTCAGATTGTGATGTCGTTTAGAGTTCCATGGTCACAACTACTATTAGTCGTTTTTTTTCTCGTTTTGCGTGTCTAGCACGGTTATCCGTTTTTATGTTTCAAAAATGAGTTTGGTCACACACGACCCGAAAATAGTGGTTGTCTGATAATTTAATTAAAGATGTGAAATTATAGCTCGGTTTAGACGTCCCGATTGGCCGCGGGACCCGTTTCCGTCTTTGGCGTACCGGAAACTGTTAAAATAGGTTAAAATTACTCAAATCATCCGAATTACTTTCGGATGATTTATTTTTACTTGATTAACTTAGTTTCATGAAAATAGTCTATTTTTAGGGTTTTTATACACCAGTCAGCTCGCTTAGGCGAACTTTGCCGGTTTACGCGTTTTAAGCTTTAAAAGTTTGTTTTTATGTTCTGTTTAGCACAAATAATTATCCGTTTAGTCTCGGATCTTGAAATTTTGCAAAAATCAGTTTTTGACAGTAAGGAATTTTATAAAAATATTTCCAGAATTTATTTTTATATTTAACATTTATTTATCTATTTTTAAACGTCATTTAAACACCAAATATGTCGAAAATACCAAACGACCTTAGAAAAATCCCAAATTTTTCTGGGATGACTCCTGCCATCCACATAGATCCCAGTAATTTTTACAGAACCAAAAACTCATTTTTCATGCCATTTTCACCAAAACCGAGTTAGAAAACCCTAGAACTCGTTTTACCGAAAAGCCTACTTAGACTTCTCCAATTGACCTGAAATTTTGTGTGTGACTTTTATATGTTATAAAAAGCTTATCTGAATTTTTCCAGAATTTTTCATGATGTTTAGATATTTTTCACCATTTTTAGCCAAAACCGAGCATTAAATTCACCAAATATTCATCCTTTATTCAAAAATTACCAAAATTTCACAGGTCTCATATTTTCATGTGTAGATCATCTCTGTGAAATTTCATGACCCAACTCTAAGTCTACCACAATCTGTCCAAATCACACAAATCATACGAAAAACCGAACTATCTTGTGTTTCTAGCTTTAGATCGCAAAGATCTTGCTTTCTAGCCTTTGCTAGCAACTAGATATAACACCTACAAGCACAATAACACCACACCAAGCAAGTTATACCCATAATCAAGCCATTTCTTTCATGGTTTCGGTTAAGACACCAAAACAAAGATTTTAACCGTAAAAATTCGTTTTTGACTCTTTTAACTCCTTTCTTGAACCAAGATCCCTTGTATAACTTGTATACATCACTTGATCATGCAAAAATCGGTTTCATCTCGGGTTTTCACCCATTTTTCCCTTGAAACCTCATTTTCTAAAGATTTTGGAATTAAAAACCAAGATTAAACCATAATAATATGTTTATACCTTATGATTCTTGCTTAAAAACTTGGGTTGGGTTTTTGGATGAATGTTGAAGAGTGTTGAGAGAAATGTGGAGTTGGAGTGTTAAAAAAAGAAAATGATATGTGTGTGTGCACCAAATGGACCGATCGGTCCATGTATGGTGTGGGGTGGGGCCCACATCTCAAACCTTGGCCACACATTTGGATTGTGTAATCCGGATAATGTTGTGGATAATCTGGTTCAGTTCGTTTTTCGGTTAAACACTTAATTCGGCTTAAAACGAGGCTAAAACGGTCGTTTTTCGGCTTAAAAATAAAATTTATATAAAACCGATTTAAAAACTTTAAAAACTTAAACCCTGACATTTATTGACTCAGCACATCATATTGTCGGTCATTGTGCATCTTTTTCGGCTTGATCGATCTTCTCTTGCTTGGTTTGATGTTAAAGGTTTCGTTTATCGTACCGACGTACCAATAAATCGAAATCCTTTTCCTGTGCTATAATTCACTTATCCCGTAACCTTAATACTTCGTAAACCTTACTAAACATCATATATTTCGTCTATAATGTAATCCCCGATTCATTCGGGTTTCAATAACTAGCGATCGTTTGATCGCATATTCAATGCAGTGAATTATATATTCACGTACAATCAATACAATGAACCATGTATTCTTGTATAATTACCATGGTAACTCATGTGCCCGACATTACATATGACGTAACTAACGTCTACCGGTTAGGGTATACCTGGTTTCGTCGGAATCGTTACATGATCCCAACCATTTCCGCCAAAATTGCCCACGTTTATCTTTTGCCAACCAAGCTCAAACCGTAACCATACCATACTACCAAACACAAGCTTACCAAGTTCAAACTTACCAACCCCAAATTCCCCAACTCAATGCACCACTCATCCAACCCATCCAAACAATCCAAGCACCACCTCCACATCCACAACAAGCACATCAAGTCAACCATGGTAATCAAGGGCGGGCGTTTATGATGAATGCAAATCAAGCTCAAGTGGAAAACGATGTTGTGAACGGTATGTTTTTGGTGAACTATCATTTGGCTTCTATTTTATTTGATACCGGTGCCGATAGAAGTTTTATTTCTTTGAAATTTGAGTCGAAACTTGCGATGCCTCGAACTAAGCTTTCCCGACCGTTCTCTGTTGAAGTCGCCAATGGCAATTCTATTACCATCAATTCCGTCGTCCGCGATTGCTCTCTTATTCTTTCTAAGCATAAATTCTCCATCGATCTCATCCCGATGCAAATGGGTAGCTTCGATGTCATAGTAGGCATGGATTGGTTATCTTTGCACCGTGCCGAAGTCGTTTGTTTTGATAAATTCATTCGCATTTCGCTTGTCAACAGCAAGGTTCTTAAGGTCTTTGGAAACACAACGTCTCGAAGGCTAAATCTCATGTCGTGTTCTCAATCGGAAAAGTACTTACGCCAAAAGTACGTTCCGTTTTTAGCTCTCTCGGTGACAAAAGACAAAAAGGAAAGGAAGATCCAAGATATTCCTATTGTTCGTGATTTCCTTGATGTCTTTCCCGATGATGTTACCGGTCTTCCTCCCGTTCGTCCGATTGAATTCCAAATCGATCTTGTGCCCGGCGCGATGCCCGTGGCCAAGGCTCCTTATCGTCTAGCCCCGTCGGAAATGCAAGAACTATCAAACCAACTCGAAGAACTTTCCGATAAAGGCTTCATTCGTCAAAGCTCTTCTACTTGGGGCGCTCCTGTTCTCTTCGTGAAAAAGAAGGATGGTTCGTTTCGTATGTGCATCGATTATCGAGAACTCAACAAACTTACTATTAAAAATCGTTATCCATTGCCACGTATCGACGACTTATTCGACCAACTTCAAGGCGCAACTTGTTTCTCCAAAATTGATCTTCGATCGGGTTATCATCAATTGCGTGTTCGCGAAGAAGACATTCCAAAAACCGCTTTCCGTACTCGATATGGACATTTCGAATTTTTGGTTATGCCCTTCGGGTTAACAAATGCACCCGCGGTGTTTATGGACCTCATGAACCGCGTTTGTAAACCATTCCTTGATAAATTCGTTATTGTCTTTATTGATGACATCCTTATCTTCTCTAAATCCAAAGCCGAACATGAACATCATTTGCGTTCCATTCTCGAGCTCCTTAGAAACGAACAACTCTATGCCAAATTCTCCAAATGTGAATTTTGGCTCGAGGAAGTTCAATTTTTGGGACATATCGTAAACGACAAAGGTATTCATGTTGATCCTGCTAAAATTGAGGCTGTTAAGGATTGGAAAACTCCAACGACTCCCACGGAAATTCGATCCTTCCTCGGTTTGGCCGGATATTATCGGCGTTTCATTCGGAATTTTTCCAAGATCTCTTTGCCTCTTACCTCTCTCACCCATAAGGGACAACCCTTCGATTGGGGTTCGAAGCAAGAGGAAGCCTTTTGTACTCTCAAGGACATGCTTTGCAATGCTCCTATTCTAACTCTTCCCGATGGAAACGACGATTTTGTTGTATTTTGTGATGCATCCCATCAAGGACTTGGTTGTGTTCTCATGCAACGAGGTCAAGTCATCGCATACGCATCAAGGCAACATAAGGTCAACGAGAAGAACTATACGACTCACGATCTCGAACTTGGTGCCGTCGTTTTCGCTCTAAAAATATGGAGACATTACATTTATGGAACAAAATGTGTGGTTTTTACCGATCATAAAAGCCTTCAACACATTTTTAACCAAAAAGATCTCAACATGAGACAACGACGATGGGCAGAATTACTTAGTGATTACGACTGCAAGATTCGCTACCACCCCGGTAAAGCGAATGTTGTCGCCGACGCCCTAAGTCGAAAGGTTAATGTTAAATCCGTTCTGCTTCTAAGCGTCATTGTTCAAACCGATCTTCAAATTCGTATCCTTCAAGCTCAACGCACCTCCGTTGAGGAAGGTAACATGTATGATGAAATGTCATGTGGAGCCGAACTTCAAATCGAAACCAAACCCGATGGTCTTTTGTATTTTCTCAATCGTTTGTGGGTTCCCGATCGCGATGACCTTTGTACTTGTATTCTCGACGAAGCTCATAATTCGCACTATTCCGTTCATACCGGTGCGGATAAGATGTACTTCGATCTTCGTGCTACCTTTTGGTGGCCGGGTATGAAAAAGGACGTAGCGTTGTTTGTATCTAAGTGTCTTACTTGCTCGAAAGTCAAAGCCGAACATCAAAGACCTTTTGGTCTACTCGAGCAACCACCGATTCCCGTTTGGAAATGGGAAGACATTGCTATGGACTTTATCACCAAATTACCCAAAACCCAAAAAGGCAACGATAACATTTGGGTGATCATCGATCGATTAACCAAATCTGCTCATTTCATTCCGATTCGCGAGAAGTATTCTGTCGAGCAGCTTGCTCAAATCTATGTTCGGGAAATCGTGTGCCGACACGGTTTGCCATTGTCTATCATCTCCGACCACGATGCCCGTTTTACCTCTCATTTTTGGCGTTCACTTCAAGAAGCTTTGGGAACACGTCTCGATCTTAGCACCGCTTATTATCCTCAAACGGACGGTCAATCCGAACGTACAATCCAAACACTCGAGGATATGCTACGAGCATGTGTTCTTGATTTCGGTGGGAATTAGGATTCTCATCTTCCATTCATCGAGTTCTCCTACAACAATAGCTACCACTCTAGCATTGATGTGGCTCATTTTCAAGCTCTTTACGGTCGTAAATGTCGTTCCCCGATTTGTTGGAACGAAATCGGTGAAGCTCAAATCACGGGACCCGAAATGGTCCAAGAAGCCACCGACGTCATTGATCAAATCCGTAAAAATCTCCTAACCGCTAGAAATCGTCAAAAGAGTTACGCCGACAAACGGCGAAAACCGATCGAATTTAATGTTGACGATCTTGTCCTTCTAAAAGTATCTCCTTGGAAGGGGGTAGTCCGTTTTGGAAAGAAGGGTAAACTAGCTCCTCGTTTCGTTGGTCCTTTTAAAATTCTTGAGCGTGTTGGGAAAGTAGCGTATCGACTTGAACTACCGCAAGAACTTGCCGGTGTTCATCCGACATTTCATGTTTCGAATCTCAAAAAGTGCCTAGCCGAGGGTAATCTTCATATACCCCTCGATGAAGTTCATGTTGATGAGTCTATGATTATGGTTGAACGACCCGTTGAGATTATGGATCGCAACGAGAAGAAAACCAAACGTAGTCGTATTCGGTTAGTAAAAGTTCGTTGGGAATCACGGCGTGGCGCGGAGTTTACTTGGGAGCGAGAAGACGCAATGAAAGAGAAGTATCCACATTTGTTTGCATCGTCGTCTTCATCTTAATTTCGGGACGAAATTTCCTAAAGTAGGGAATACTGTGACATTCGTCAATTTCGGGTCACTTTTGTTATGTAAACCCGACCCGTTTGTAACCCGAACATTTCAAATATATAAAATATTGGATCTTGTCATTTAAAATATATAAAATATTTTTATTTTTATATTATGCATTGTTTGACCATTTAAACATACCCATTTTTATGCAAACCATAAAAGAATCTTTATACCCAACCCTTCACTCCTTCCCTATATATACACACCCATCTTCTTCATTTTACTCTTGCTACATCTCCAAAAAACCCTCTCAAACTCCATAGATTCAAGGTTGTTATTTCTTATGTATTTTTTTGAAGTTTTGACTTCTCAAGTCAAACTAACTATAGTCTTTCATTCTAACTTGTTCATCTAACATTACTAACTCTTGAATATGGTGGTACAACATATATATAATACACACCCCTTGTTTCCTTTATTTGTTACTTCACCGACTTTGGTTGGTTAAGTTTCGAATGTCATAAGGCAAGGCTTCATGGAGGACTTCGTGTTCTTGATATATATTTACACACACATAACTTATTATACATATCACTTATGACTAACTTCTAACCTTTTAGTTTGTTCATCTTATTTACAAGTTCCATGGTGTGGGTTTGTATAAGACTAACCTCGGTTTAAGCGAAACTAGTCCAAACCGGAAACCGAACTTTTGTTTACTAGTTTTGTTAAAATAGTTGTTTAAACATGTTTATTGCTTGATTTGAGTTTCAAAAATCATTTTTACAAGTTCTTTGATATTAAGCATATGGAATCCATCTATGAACTCGTTGGGAGATGGAAACCGAACTAAACCGAAACTTTTGCTTAAAAGACTTGTAGTTAACTTTTTTTGTTGTAAAATTTAAGTTTTCTTCATTTATAAACCAATATACAAGTTTTATGATATTTGGGCATGTAGAAACCATCTATGAACTATTTGTGAGATGGAGACCGAACTATACCGACTTTTACTCGCTTAAGACACACAAGTGTGTTTTTAGTTATCAAGACTTGTATATTTCTTTAAAAAAAATAGTTTACAAACTGATTTTAATTATTTTTCTTAAGTACTTGGAATAGTTGGATCCAACTTGATCTCATAACATAGTTTGGACCGACAAAACCGAACACTCGCTTAACGTGCGTTGTTAGTTCTAAACAATAGATCTACGTACTTGGTTAAGTGTTAGTATGTTTTAATGAGTTATCTCATAACAATTAATATTTTGGAAAGTTGACTTTGGGTTCGACCATTTGTCAAGACCCGAACCGACAACCTGAACACTCGTTAAAAACCCGTTTTAGTATCTTTAGCCTAATGGAACTTGCATTTTAGCATTTTCCCCACCTTATTACTTAACATTGGTTAAGTAAATATTAAGGTTAGATACTTTAACCCGGTTTTGAGCAAACTTACATTTTTTAAAAGGGTTATTATTATAAATTCTTAAATAGTTACATTTTAAACCTTGAACTTTAATTGATTAGTTTTTGCAACAATTATTTTATTTAAAGATCTTCAAGACAACCTTTCTAAATCCAAGACTTTCTTTTATTTAGGCTTCATACGTTAAACTCGTCGTTCCGGCAAATCTCCAAATAATCAATCTTTCAAGTTTATTACTTGAACGTGAGTAACTTCATACCCCGTTTTCTATCTTTTATTTTGGGGGTGACATTTTAACTTATCTAAACTAAATGTTTTATACTTGGGGTCTTAAACCACAAACGTTGTTGTATACCTTACTTGAATAATTGCTCGATTTGGTGTTCTATGCTTATTTGACTATGTGTTTATCGCTTTTGGATGGTGGAACTATAAATCCTAGACCATTTGGCAACCCCTCATGGCAAGGTGTCGTTAACGTAATGCAATTAATGATGACTATAAAATCCTAAACTATTTGGCAACCCCTTATAGTTGGGTGTCGCTAACTTGTTAGCAATAACTATTTATCCAAGTTTATAGCTATTATTTATGGTTTTGTATACTAGTTTTGTGGCTTTTCATACTATATATCTATTGTTCAAACTTATGAATTGCTCACCAACCTTTGTGTTGATAAACTTTATTTTATGAAATGGTACAGGTTTGCATCTAGGTTGATTATGGAGTTCGGTGAAGAAAACATCACAAATACCGTTAGGATATTAGCAAAAATGAACAATATTTGATTTGCTATATTTTGTTATATTTTGTTGTATTTGAGTTATGAATATTTGGTTATGTGACATTTTCGATGTTGTGAAATGAAATGAGTTTGTTAAATATTGTCGCTTTAAATAGTGTCATGCGCTTATGAGCAATCGTTGCACCCCGGCATGTTCCGCCGCCTTTGGTCGGGGTGTGACAGATGGTGACTCAATGTCAAAGCGTACAAAAACTACTTCGTCTGGTGCATATGTCTCATCTAGTAGCTCGGATGCTCATGTAGGGACGGACTAAATGTGGTTGGGCAAGAAGATCAATTGCAAGTCCTACCTTGCCCCATGAGAAGAGACCGGGGAAAAAATCAACCACAAGTAACGTGGTCGATCCAGAATTTGTCGAATACGTCCACAAAATATCCACTAGTATCATGGTGGCATCCGGGGTCAAAGTTTCAAAAGATAGGTTTAGGAAGTTATACTTTCTTACCACGGACTTTAGCAACCTCGATTCCATGTGCCAAGAGGTGTTTGAACAAGAACATGCGCTTGCTATTGAGGAAATCAAGCAGCTCAAGAACGAAGACGAAGAGCAAGAGGCGGCGGAGATAGGGAATAATTTTGTATTTTTTTGAATTTGTAATTTTTTTTAATGTTTTTGTAATGCTTAATGGTTTTTTATTTATAAAATTTAGTTTTTTAGTTTACATTATTGAGTTGTATTAAAAAAAATAAAAACTTAGAAATTCGTTGAAGCCACTGTTCGCCTGAACCACAACGGACTCATGTGGCTTCAGCGAGTGTCCAGTAAGCATTGCATGACACAATATCATTGGATTAATTTAGAAGATGAATTGAACGACAACAGAGCCTAAAACCGACCAACGCCAAAATGCTTCAATTCTTCACGTCTTTTTCACAACCTTCAGCGACAAGTCACTGGAGAGTCTAATATACATGCATACATATTTATTTATAATTGGGGCCCTTAGCAAATGAGGGTCAAAATCAATGTTTTTAGTAGCTTACCTACTAGGTAGGTACTGATTAAAAACATTGATTTTAATACAACATATAAAATTAAAAAAAAAAAGTTATAAAATAAGAATATTTGATATGTTTAATTGTAGGTGATCAAAAGATCCAAAAATCCAACCTCGCAAAATTATTAGTTTTTAACGTCTTTGAGCGATCAATACATAATATAAAAATTTAAATTATATGTCTTTTTCGTTTTTCTTTTTGAAATGTCGTTGTAACTTGCAAGTGGAGGCTTCCTTTTAAATTACGTGGGTACTTGAAAGTGGATGAGCTAGGTTTCTTTCAAGGCCTAAAAATAAAATTGACCCTTCCTTCACGTTCAGCCTTACATGTTATTGTTGCCATTGAATATTTCACACTTATCAAACCTTTAAAGAAAACAACCATTTCAATTTTGGGTGTTGGTTTGATCCAAAATTATAATTCAAATAATCATGTTATGGAATGATTATTTGCAAACCAGTTGTAAATGTTTGTGAAGTATATTTAAGGGTGCTATTACACATGTTTGACGATTCACACATACTTCAGTGTTATTCATGCTTATATGTTGCCGACTAGGCTAGTTGTCTGGATGATCGTTGATGACCACATGATATTAGTGTATTTATTTGGACCCAATCTTATTAGTTGGGGACTTCTAGGACACAACATACACATGCTTGATTGAGTACCAAGGCGGAGCACCGTGAATTTGTTCGCACTACTGCTAAGCTTAAAAGATTACATGTGCTCCACTGACTTTGTCGGGTGAAATGAACGGAGCTGCCTTCTTAGAAGTCAGTCTTGTGCTTTATAAATGCACAAAACACACTGATATTGACTTGCACTATGTACGAGGCATGGCTATGGCTCAATGTCTCAACTTATGTTATGTGTTTGCTTAGTTCAGCATGTTGATTTGTTGACGTTTAGCTTAAGAGGGCACATTAATGATGATGCAAATCCTTTTTGTTGATTATGACTTAGCTTCTCTTGACTTTCTAATTACCAATGCAATTAGGAGTTCAAATGTTTAGGTTTCTATCTTATTTTCGCCTATAAATTAGTAACATAGACTTTTGATATGAAAAATAATACTAAATTCTTAGTCTCTCGCCTTTAACCTCATAAACTTAATATGACCAACAACAATATATCGTTAGTTTGTAGAACAATGTGTAATGGACGAGTTTTAAAAATACAAAACAAACCGTAATATTTGATGAGCTTTCACATATAAGTTTGTTTGTTAACTATACGTAATAATTTGTATTTACGAACACAAATTTTTTGACTTTTTATAAAGATATTACATTGTTTTAAAACCACACACGTGGATCTAAAAGGCGTCCATTATAGCTTTTTTGCATCTTGACATTTTGTAATAAAGTCACGAGACTAGCGATATGCCTTCCACTAGACCAAAAGTCCAAAAGCATAAAAATAGCTTTTTAATTTTTATTTACGTATTTAACCAAAATATATATCAAACTTAATGTGTGTGATACATTACACGATCGAGGTAACATCGATCAACTATTATTGCAGTAGAATATTTTAAATTCACTATCTATAATAACAAATTATTAATCATATCGAGCTTACGTTCTAATATATGTAGCCTACAAATAGTACTCTTGAAAGTTAAATAAAACAAATAAGATATAGAGAAATAATTGTACAGACATGACGCTATTAAAAAAAGACATATGACACTATTTTGCGGGAATAGCATCAGAAGTCGGGTTTGCAATAACAGTTTCACTAAACAAAATACCGCCAACACGAGCCTTGTTATAGCAAAATTATAGTTCGTGCAACTTGCGCCTAGAAACTAACATGCACCTCCTAGAAAGAGATACCAACAATTGAGTTGTCGTTGGAATGCCATGTAATTTTCGTTAGTTACTAATATGTAAGATAAATTTGAAGATGATAGACAGATAAAGTGAGAGCGGAAGCGAGTTTAGGTGAGACAGAGAGAGAGAGAGTGTGTGAGAGAGGGGGGGGGGGGGGTAGATTCAAATACCTATCTTAGAGCATTCACATTCTATTCATAATTTTTTACCTTATAATTTAACTAAAATTCATACTATTTAAAATTTAATACTCATTTTTAAAAATCTCCCACAACCCATCCACCATCTTTATCTTCATCTAACTCACAAACAATTATTTTATCATATTTCTTGTTTTCATATACTCACACAAATTAAAAGAGTGATGAATTGTAACTTTTTATATATAAAAAGTTGAATAACAACTTTTTATAATTTAGGATTGGGGTAAACATATGGTGGATGGGTTGAAGTTAGTTTTTAGTAAATTCTTTTAAAATTTAAAGACGGGGTACAATGTAATGAATGAGATGAGAATACTCTTATCTTTCTTATTTAACAATTTAAGTAGTGTATAGTAATCAAACTATGAGCATAATAATTAACATGGCTCTTCTAATTTTAAGTTACAGGCTTAAATGCGCATATAACGTTAAAAAGCATATAAAACACTTATATACGATACTTAAAGTGTAAAACATATCCCATCGTTCCGATACACTTTCTCTTCAACCAATGGCAAAGTTCACCTTATTTTTTTTGCACAGTATTGTAAATTTACCTCTTCGCAACTGCCCCTCGTTTATGAATATTTGAATACATTTTGAGCCCCCGGAACTTCGCCACTGTTTTCAACTAAACCAACCAAACATTATTATATACAAATATAAAAGAACCCGGTTCTGGGCTTTGTTATTTTTTTTTTTGTTTTGCATCTCTAAACTTTTCAGATTTCAAGTAATTAAGTGATGGGCCTTCTTACAAACAAGCAAACCATCATGGGCTAAAAGCCCAGGGGTAAAACCGACAATCACCTCTGTAAACCCTAGCATATCATCTCCAGTCTCACACGGTCCTAACAAACTAACCGCCTTCCGAAAACCCTAGCCTCCAATAATCAAACATGCCGCCGAAGTTCGATCCGTCACAGGTGGTGGAAGTGTACGTCCGAGTCACCGGAGGCGAAGTCGGTGCCGCCAGTTCACTCGCTCCTAAGATCGGTCCACTCGGTCTCTCTCCGAAGAAGATCGGAGAAGACATCGCCAAGGAAACCGCCAAGGACTGGAAAGGCTTACGTGTCACCGTCAAGCTCACCGTCCAGAACCGTCAGGCTAAAGTCTCCGTCGTCCCGTCCGCCGCCGCGCTGGTCATCAAAGCGCTAAAGGAGCCGGAGCGTGACCGGAAGAAGGTGAAGAATATTAAGCATAGCGGTAATATCTCGCTTGATGACGTCATTGAGATTGCGAAGGTGATGAGAGGTAGGTCTATGGCGAAGGAGTTGCAGGGCACTGTGAAGGAGATATTAGGCACGTGTGTTTCGGTTGGATGCACGGTGGATGGAAAGGATCCGAAGGATTTGCAGCAGGAGATTGCTGATGGAGATGTTGAGATTCCGATGGATTGATCGATATCGATTCGATCGGTTGAGTAAGTTTTTTATTATATAGGCTTTGAATTTCCGGTTTTGTCAGAATTGTTTGTTTTTGGAGATGTTTGGTTAAGTTATTCGGTTTAAGTGCTTTGAATGATGATCTGAATTTGAATATTGTTGATGCTTTGAATGCGATTTAGTCGATTGAATTGTTGTGATTTAAGTGTAGGAAGATAAGCGATTTAGAAATTAGAACATTTTCTTTAAGAGTTTTAAGTTTAGAGCACTTTCAGTGTAAGGTGTTCGAATGCATTCTCTTTCTTGCAAGGATGAAAGAGGTAAAGTGGAGGAAGGAGGACGAGTCGAATATGTGAGAACATGTTTCTACTGCAAGGTTTGTAATAGAGGAATGATTTTTCCACTTCCGTGAAAATTTGGGTTGTAGGTGTCGAGTAGGGTGGGCAAAATGCAATCGTGGACAGTGGGAAGGAATTGGAGAATCGCGAAACATGAAAAATTGACTAATCTAGTATTTTCGGTCGAACGGTTCTCCAGTTCTACTCTTTCTGTTATCAGTTGTTTTTTGCCTCTTTCTCGACATCTACAGCTCCAGCTTTCAAGGATGTGGGTAGATTCTTCTTCTTTTACGCAACTCGTAGTATGCCATTGTTACCACATATTTCATGTAAGCCAAAATCGATTCTATAAACGATTCTAGCTAAGTTAGACGCCTTTTCCTTACTTCTAGCCAGTTTAAATGCCTTTTTCACACAACTGATCAACGTCTATGTAATCATGCATTTCTGCTTTCTAAACAGTGAATGACGCTGCACATATTGTGATCACTCTAGCGGCAAATGGTTAAAAACCTAGATCACTAGAACTCTATCTTTCACAATTACACCTAGTGGTGAGTATGGGTCGGTTTGGTTATCGTTTAAAATCTATCTATAGTAATTGAAGATGCGAGCGCACTTAAGGCCTAAGAAAAGGTCTGGCTATGGACAAGAAAGGCATAGTGATAAGATAAAAAATTACTTCATCCCTCTAATTTGCTTTTCTGGGTTTGCATGTTTCATTCATCTCATCTGTTGATAGGTTCTAACTTTCCAAAACAAAAATATAACTCTTTGCAGTTTAGGTGTGTCAGAACTCATGCTTATCTAAACTGGAAACTTGTTGGAGTTTGATGAATTTCTCTGAATCTGTTTTGACTACCTAGATAATCATTAAGGTTTTTAGATTTTTATAAGTTATCGTTCTGGTTTTGCACAGTTTGATTTGTTCTGTTATTGGAAACGATCGTTCAATTAGATGGGAGTGATCCAAACGAATTCTAGGTGGTTTCCCCTGCGTGTGTAGCGAGAAACCTGTATAATACAGAAATATTGGCTTTAGCTCAACAAGAAGCTTGTGTGTTCTATGGAAAATGGTAAAACCGTTCCATTAAATGTATGTTAGTGTCAATGTTAAATAAAATGCGATATACGAACAGTTTAATTTCTCTAGTCTTGTGATGAAAACATTTGATCACGTATCTACTTTCGTCTGCGTAAATTCCCTTAAATGATGTCATACAAGAACCTTGTGCATTATAACATTTTGGATGATAAAAATGCAATTTTGAGGTATCAGCATCATTTTGTATTATAGGTTATATCTATCATCTTTACCCTTCTGGGTTGGGTTCAATCCCAAGCAAAGCGGAAATTAGGTGTAATTTAAGAGAAGGTAGAGAGAGGTAATATTTGCCGTTCAAAAGAAAAGACAACACTTGACCACTAGTCACCAACATCTATGCCCTCTGTGAACAGTTCGATTATTAAGGCAGGCATTAACAAGGTTTAGATGAACACGAATGCATGCAAACCTATAATGCAAATAATATTTAGAAACACATATTCTTTGTTAACTCAAGAAACTCATTTTATGGTGGCTTATTAGTGTGTTGTCACAATGTTGACTGTAATTTGATGACAAAGTTCGGGAACTGATCATTGAAAGGAGTTGGTTAAGCTAGATTCTTAGGAACTACACGCAAACACGACCATTTTTTGTGGCTGAAGTAGACGTGCTCTCAAATTCTAGTAAGTTGATAATGTTGCACAACTCCGCTCATATGAGTAGCATGTCCACATGTCGCAAACCAACCATGTATAACAGTTGATCTTATGATTTTAAACGCCTCCAATATGTTTGGATTGTTATCATGAATAAACCCACAAATGCGTAATCTCCCTCTTGAACGTGTTTAAAAGAATTACGAGTTAATGATGAAAACGGTCACTACACGAGTTCCTGTCACATATGTATTGAACCTTATCAGTTGAATGCATGTGATATACAAATGAAATGTGAGACTCAGGACTTGAGTGCTGCTTCACGCACGTCATGACTTTTTAGCTCGAACCAATTGGAATAAAGTCTAATACACGAGTTAAAGCAGATACATACTATAAATTCATGCATCTCAAGTCGATGCATTCGTTATTATTAATTTGATTCGAACGAGTATGGATAACAAACACAATACATTAATAAATTGAATTTTGACGAAACTTTTGGATATTTTTGAACAATATACAAATTTAAATGAATTTTTGCACTACATTCTTCTCTCAAATAAACATAAACCTGCAAGATTATCACTTACCTACCTCTCTCAGCTTCTGTATTCTCAGTTTCAATCCTTGGTGGAGGAACATCATAAGACGGTGAGGATGCAGTTTGGGCCTGTCTTGGTGGCCGCCGTAAAACAATCTGGGAATTCAGTTGCTGTTCTGACATGTCACTATCAGGCCACCATCGTCGTTTTAATCTTATGATTTCAACAATAATGGAGCTACCACACATTGCAACCCCACACCCTGCAAATGTTGCTAGAAGAATCGACAAAACGGGCTGCACATGAACCTGAAAACTCCATTTAAAAGACTGTTATACATTTAGGGTGGCAATTTTTGACACTGTCCGAAACTCAACCCAAAAACAAAACGGAAATAATCAGGTTTTGGGTTGGCCTGCTTAATTATATGGGTTGTGTTCGGGTTGACATTTTTAACTTGTCTAGTTAAATGGGTCGACCCATCGATCTGTTTAGTTAAGGGGTGGCAATTTTCGACACAACCCGGATACGCCATGAAAATAATAAGGTTTTGGTTTGCATGTTTAACCCATTTAAAAACATGTGTTCGGGTTGATCTGTTTAATTATAAGGGTTGTGTTTGGTTGATATGTGTGCTCAGGTTGACATGTTTAGCTAAACAAGTCATGTTCGGGTTGACCTATTTAATTAGATAGGGCGTTTTTGGGTTGACTTGTTTAATTAACGGGTCGTGTTCAGGTTGACTTGTTTAATACGGTCATGCTCGGGTTGACCTTTTTAATTAGACAGGGCGTTTTTGGGTTGACTTGTTTAATTAAAAGGGTCGTGTTCAGGTTGACTTGTTTAATTTAAGGGTCATGGTCGGGTTGACTTGTTTAATCCGTTTTGTTAAACAAGTCGACCCACTAACCCTTTTTATTATCCATTTAACCCATTTTTTACAACCCACCAACCTGGTTAACATGTTTCAAAGCTTGATTATTACCCGCCAACCCGTTTGACACGTTTAGAAAAATGTCATGTTCAGGTTACACAATTTTAAGTTTGTGTGGATTAGTGTTGATGTACTTTACACGAACAAAAATATGGGTCGTGTTTGGGTTAAATATTTCAACACATCAACCTGACACGATTAACACCACTAATTAAAGTATTACACAATGAGTGTGTTTTCTTGTGAGTGTGAAAGAAATGGATGAACTTTGTAGGTTGCTTACCACTGAGTAAAAAATATGCGCGAATATAACAACAAACGCGAACTGAATTGATGCATATAGCCACACAAATCTTCTTCCCACTGTAAAAATATCAGAATCTTATTATAAAGATGTACTAGAGTGGTGAAGCTAAAATATGAACAACAAATATTGACTCCTTACCCATGGTTGAAGAGGTCATGGATGAAAGAAGGCCCAAAACACACGAAAATGGAAGAGAGAGCGCGATTGCACTCGTACCCATGTTCCCAACCTTCATACAAAATGCCATTTTATTGAGATCCTTTGTAGATTGTGAAGGATCCGGCTTGGATCAGCTCGTTTATCTTAATGAGATGAAATGTTAAGTTTGATCTCGGCTCGTCAAAAGCTCTAGCCAGCTCAAAGCTCGTCAAAAGCTAAAGCCAGCTCGCTATCTTAGTGAGCTCCTTTATTAAATAAAAACCACTAAGATACTTAAAAACTCGTGAAAACCACTTGTTAACACAATAACATTTTTTAATTTTTAATTTTTTCTTTCTTTTTATAAGTTATCGATATTTGCCAAAATCAAAAGAAATAAAAAATATATATGTAGCTCACGAAAGTGCAAATATTTAGCAAATAATCTACATATGTTTATCTCGTATGAGATACACACACACATACATATGTATATTGTTTATTTTTTTTGAATTTGGCAAAGACCGATAACTTATAAAAAAACAAAAAAATTAAAAAATTTATTGGTTAAAAGAGGGTTTCACGAGTTTTCAAGTTAAAGGTGGTTTTCGTTGGAACCTATATAATCAAATAAAATCTCTTTATGTGGAAAATTCTCATTTGGCTGTTTAAAAGCAAGCCCAAATGTAAGCGAGCCACAAGCCAAGCCAACTCTTCCTCGGGCTTGGCTCGGCTCGCTTACACACCGAGCCGATTTCGAGCAAGCCTTTTGAACACAGGCAAATGGCAATCAGTTTTCTTAAGAGTCTTACCAGTAGCTGCTCAATGAAACAGAAGTAAGCCAACATGCTAACAATAACAAGAATCGGCACTTCTTGCCACACCTTATAAACATCACTGCCCATTTCAAAAACTAACTTAAAACCAAATTCAAAAAACAAAGCGGTGAAAAGTGGCAATCCGAATAATATAACTAACTCACCCGTATCCAGTTACTTCCATTGGACTAGATCTACTTGCACCAACACTTCGGTTTCTAACACAACTGTGTATCTTTAAAAGTGTAACGGGCAAGTTCTGCACGTCTTGATGACACACATCACATGTCTTGTTACCTTTGATACTAAACCATTTAACTGCACAGTCTTTATGGGCTAACGCGAGCTCCCCTTTGCAACTGCATTCCATTTTCAAGGTTTCGCCGCCTTCACATAATTCAACCATGCATATCCTGCAAACGGCTTCTTCTTCGGGTATGTCTTCACCGTCCCCTTCTTTGGTATCTAACGAATAATAGACATTTGTTCACATAAATTAAATACATTATGTTATATATGTAAATATGATTCAAAAGGTTCAAGATGTTGTAATTATTTGATGGGAAATCATCAAAAGAGGCATATTGACCCGTCTTTTTTAGAAACCGAAAGACTTTTAGCCCTTTAAAAATAGAAATATATTTAAAACCAACTAATTACGCAATGCCAAATAAGTACAACCAACTAACAAGGCTAGTTTTCTCCAGCACAATAAACCTTGAAAAGTACTACAGGCCCCACAAAAACAACAAATCATATCAATGCACGTGTAAAAGCTGGCTTAATTTTAGTCGGCAGCTAAACTTGGCTAAGTTTTAGACGGTCTTTACACATGCATTGATTTAATCGGTTGTTATCGTGCCTCTTTAGTTGTCGGTGCTTATTTGGTGTTGCCTGATTGATTGGTTTTGGATGTGCCTAACTTCCATAGGGCTAAAGTCAATGCCTATTTTTGCAAAAAGACAAGTCAAAATGTCTATATTTATGATTTTCCTTATTTAATTACCCGTGTCATGAGTTGGAGAAGGGGTTGGTGCGATGGTATCAGGATCCTTAACTCGTGGAGTTGAAGGAATCACGCGGAAAAAGGAATCCACTCGCTTGATGCTTGTGTCCTCATTGAGGACCGGGACTGAAAGTGACCGGGCTATATGTCCTTGGACTTTAGTCTACACATGAAAATTTAAAATATTTTACATTTCTAGAATTATGATGGGATGAGTTATCTTTTAGTATGTGTTAAGACTGGTTATTGGTCAGGTTAACCCGAAACACTTTTTATTGTTTAAGTGAACAGTTAATATGTTAGTTATGTTTACTCAAACAAAATTATTACATAAATAATCAAAGTGAACAGTTAATATTGTTTAAGTGAACAGTTAATATGTTAGTTATGTTTACTCAAACAATATTATTACATAAATAATCAAAGTCTTTGAATAAAAAGTGATTTCGGAGGTTGCATGCGTCAGAAACAATCTTCGGATGATTTCGACCAGTTGAAGACAATTTTTTTTATTTAACACATTTGAGATAAAGTAGAAACGAAAATGATCTATTCATAACATGCTGAAAGTAAAAACCGTGTGACTTAACATGCTGAAAGTAAAAAACCGAACTTTTCATTCGGTTTTGGTGTGACACGTACTCATCTTTACTTCTGAATATTAAATCTTTATAAAAAGTTAATAAATAGTAGTAAATTTTTTTTTGCCCCAAATGTGTAACAACCAATTAAATAATTAATTAACAAAAAAAAATTTAGACCCAATGTTTCAGGCCTCAAACGACTTTAACAAAATAGTTTAGGCCCAAAAGTTTGAAGCCCAAATGGAAAAACCGAACCAACCAACTGTAAAATCCAAAAAAACCTTCCAAAACCCAAAAACTGAATTTTTGATTTTTGGTTTGAATAGCGTCTATAACCGAAACTGACCCATGCAGCCTCCTTATTAGTTTAACATACCTCCAAACTAAGTGAACCACCCGAGTTTCCAAGTACAGATTCTTGATCCGATTGTGCAATGGGTGTAACCGGCAATGAAGATGTCCTCTGAGGGTCAAACATTTTAGTAAGTGACCATGATCTCGGGATCGAGGCTGCTGAGATCACATTACCATCATTCCTTTCAGTATCCGGAATCGTATTCCTGTTCATAAAGTTCAGTTTTGGCAGTAAACTTTTCTTTAAAGATTTGGTTCTTGATGAGCAACTAGCAGAAGCTGCTGCATTTGGTATTATCAGTGGTGGACTTTGGGTTAGATTAAAGTTTACTCTTCTAGGAGTAGGAGTCGGTGTTGAGGCGTTCTTGATTTGAACGGACTCTTGAGATGAAGACGGTTGTGATGCTGATGTTCTTGATGGTATTTCAAGAAACAGGTTTTGTTTCTTCCAGTTTTTTGCATTTGATGGTTCTGTTATATGGACAGTTGATATTTCTTGTTCAACCTGAAAATGAAGGATAAATGATGTGATGATTGATTCATGAAAATGTTGAAATGATGGGTGTGTGGCATTGTGTTATGAGCATGATCATGTGATTATTGTGTTTGGACATAAATGAAAGTGATTTAGATAAAAGGATTTTGATTATATAACTAACTGTTTAGGGGTTGTTTAAGTGTAAAACTTTGAATAATAAGAATGTATTTAAATACTCGAAAACCTTAAATATAGGGGTGTGCATGAAACCAAGATATCTGATCCGCAACCAACATAACCAACATAACTGAACCCAACAGAAAAACGACGGTTGAGTTTTATGTTTTTCAAAAACTAAATTTATGGTTTGGTTTCGGTTTTATATGTAAGAAAATTTAAAAAACCGAAATGAAATGTAAAAACTGAATTGGTGTTTATAATTGAACCGGACCCTTAAGAACCGAATAAACCAACATTTGTTATTGAATTTATGGGTTAAATTTAGTATTTTTATTTTAATGTTAAGTAATTTATAAAAAGAACAATAAATGGTGTAGAAGTATATTAGAGTCAAATGTGTAATATTCAGTTACTCATAAATAAAAAAATATAAAAAAATAAAATAAAATAAAAATAGGACTTTCGGGCCCAATTTTATTATTTGATTTATGTTTTTGATCCAAAGATTTCATGCCCACTGAACATACCGGAACTAAACCGAACCCATTGGGATAAACAAAACCATCGAACGGTTTTTTAAAAACCCAAGAACATAATATTTGGTTCTTAATTCGGTTTGAGGTCAAACAACCCATGCACGCCCCTAATCAATTTTTTAAACAACAAAACACTATTGTGTACAATCCATGAGTGTGATTATTCCATATCATGCCATCATTTTCAAAACGCAATATCAAACACCCCCTAAAGCTAACGACAAGGAATTCGTTACCTTTAAAACTAATAAGAAACCCCACATGTAAAAACTAGTTTAAATTACAAAAAGTATACAACTTTTGGTTCTTTTTGAAGATTTGTTTGATATATAAATGCAATCCAAATCATTCTGCACTAACATGAGTAAACATCAAATATACCACAAATTTCAAGTAACATAAAGTAATCACAAGGATCCATGAGTTGGATCAAAAGTAAGACTACTCTCTCAATGTAAAACAAGAATTAGCCTTTTGTAGTTGCCTTTTAACCAAAGATTGTTGATAAAAAGCCGATTCCTAATGCGCGCATAACACACCGTTCACATATCTAGCATAAATCATCCTTGTTCAGTTGTTCGACCGAAAAAGGGTAAGGATTGTAACATCTTTTTTGATCATTAAAAGTAATGATTTCACTTTCTTTAAAAGTGGAAATCATAAGTTGACATAAGATACGTTTGTTTGGTATATGTTGCAAGTGAAGTGCCAACATCATGTGTGTTGTTCTAAAGTAACTATCATGAGGATACAAGTCTTGAACTTGAAACTTAAGTTGCAAATTAATGATGGAAGTTAGTTATAAAGATTTCAAATTTTATAAAAAAAAAGTAAAGGGAAATGAAGAGAAAGAAAGTGTTTTTTGTCCAGAACAACTTTTAGTAAAAGCAACAATTTATTGTTCATGAGAAAATTCTTTTTAAAGAATCTGAAAACTGAAAAAGTGACATGACCTAAAAAAGGCAACAGGTTCAAAACACATGGCACTGAAATTAAAGTTTGGACCTAACTTCATTGATCTTCCTAAAAATTTAAACCATAATAAAAATAAGGTAAACATGGAGGATAGACAAATTTTATATTAGATTTTATGGTTAAGGCAAAATATATTTTTTACGGTTTAACGCAAAATTGTCGTCGATAAAGTAATTGAAGCGGATTTCCTATTGTGACCCGGTTAATAAGTTTTGGTTCTTTATGCAAACTTTAGCTTCAAATGCAATGAAATTGAAAATAGTGTACAATAGCATCATTTCAATAACTGATATTAGAAACAAACATACCCACATGCTAAAAACTAAAAAAGATTATAACTTTAGCAATAAATAAATATCTAGATTAAGGAAGATTCAAAAGTGGTTTCATATAATTAAGCATGATATATATAGTGATTTGAATAATAACAAGAAACCAAAATCAATAAGGAAGACAGTGATAACCAGCCTTGTGAATAGGTATGACAACTTGTTGAGTGTGTGATGAAGATGAACTTGAATCACCATGGGCTTCAGCTACAACCATGGCCTTGCAATTATCTTCAGATTTCATGATGATTTGTTTTGATTTTTATTGGACACCAAGAATCTGAAAGTAAATATCTTGAAGATAAATTGGTTAAAGAAGAGAGAGACAGAAAGAAAAGAAAAGAAGAAGAGTCTTTAATGGCATGAAATCACAGAGGCATGGGGCTACTTCAATACTCACATCCTTCTATTTATTTATTTATTTAAAAAAAAAAAGAAATTGTGTCCATCACCAAAATTTTGACAATGATGTCACAATAGCTTAGTTGAGAATTCTGTTGAACTTACTTTCTTTTACCTAACTAAAAGTTGAAATGGGACTTCTTTGCTCCTGATCACTAAGACGTGTAGAGTAAGCAACTTCACTTTATATAATGGTTGGTCATCCCATCATTATTTTTATTTCCTCTCAACTTAAGAAACTAGAACAAACACAATTATGTATGATAGACTTAAATAAACAAACTACAATTCACAGAAGAATTTAATAATAACTTAAAAACATTTGGGTTTAATTTGGATATTTAGTAGACTTTAATTATGCTCAAAATATCATCGTCATCTTCAGCCAAGTTCTCACCAACATCGAACCCGTCTACATCATTAACAAAATAAAGCTGTGTATTCTCGTAACAGAGTTTATTTAAGAAACGATCACCGGTTGTTCTTGTTAAAGTAGTAACATCCTCCTCCTCTTCAAGGTCCATTGACACACAATCTGACAACTCCTCGTCATCGGTACTCGCTTCATAAGTAGTGTCACTAAAATCGCTTTCGTCATCAGTGGTTAGTGATTCCATTTTGTAAAAACACGTATAAAACATGATTTTTTAATCGATTATACAACGATAATTTTGTAAAAGACACGTAATAAGATGATTTTGTAAAAAACACATTTAGTTAGGGTTTATAAATGATCGGTATAAACAGTATTTGTAAGAGCATTCAAAGAATCAAATGACTTAGAAGTGGATTGATATTAACATACCTGAATTACTGGCTTGTTTATGCTCAAAAACGGGTTGAGAATTCTAAACCACTCTTGCTTTTGCCGTTAGTATTCTGACGTTCATTAGGTTTTAGTTTTTTTTGGAATGGATTTTATTAGGTTATTTAATCTCACTAAATCCACCTCATTACTTTTTTCTTTTAGAATAAAAATACATGTGCCACCTAGGATAAGAAAATACACGTAGACAAAGAAAATCAGTTCCATTTTTGTGTTAAAATTTGGTATGTGAAGGGACTTTAACGTGAAAAAAATTGTTGAGGGACTTTTGTAAAGTAAAATAGAAAGTAGGTTGGTTTTTTATAGTATTTTCCCATTAAAATAATAAGACAAGAATATAAAATGAATAGTTAGGTGAGAAAGAAGAACATTCTCGTCTCATTGCTAATGATATGAAAATAAAAGTGTTTTTTTTAATCTAATTTGACATTCGTCATGAAGGTGATTTTAGCATAATCAAATTATTTGGGTAATTGAAATTACAATCAAATGAAAAATAAATTCATTCAACACTAAACTTATTTCATGCGTGCACCAACACACCTAAGAGTTCAAGGGGGCATGTGGATTCGGAGACAATACCTCATGCCCCTGTTACATTAAAGATGTTTCATTAGAAACACATTGGGTTCACATGAATGGCTAAAAGTTATATGGAAGAATGGTGGTGATTGGGAATAGCAACGGAAGCTGAGATCGGTGGAAACTAATGATCAATGCCACTGATCTCGTGTGGTTAGAGAGGGGTGAGTAGATGGCTTGAGACGATGTGAGGAGCTGCGTCTAGGAGGGTTGGTGGCACCTCAACTATGGTGCCCGACTCATAAATGTGAAGAGAAATAGGTGAAGGACCAAACGAGACATTAATACGATGGTGTATGATTGTGACACACAAGACGGTGTAAGGAGCGAACTTGTGTGGAGGGGAAGTATAAGAATACTAGTGGTCATCCATGTCGTTTTATTGAACATTACAGCGAAGGGTATGGTATTTGATGTGGAGGGAATAATGTTTGAGTGGTCATATGTACTAGCCACATTGTTGATAAGTTATGGCTTGCCATTATGATGATAATGTAATGCGGAAAGAGAACGAAATTGCATTTCATTAGTGGCAATGCCATGTATGACATCAAATTTCACATGTTGATCACATTGCAAAGAATTTCTCTCACACACAAATCAAGTATTGACATAGATATGGAAATGTGGGGATCTAGAGAGATTATCGAATTTTAAGTGTAGAGAAGCGAGAGAAGTTACGTGTGAAAAATCTAGTATAACGAAAGTTTGAACCTTTGATATGGGAAAAAGAAAAAAAGAAACTAAGTTTTGTGCAATCATATCTAACCTTTTTAATATACAAATTATGTTTAGGTTAATATAATTAATCTGCTTGAGTTGGCATGCTCAACTAAACATGTTGACACCAATTTGTTTAATCAATCAGGTCAAACCCCTAACCCATTTAAGAGATTTTTACAACATAAGAGATTGATGTTCACGTTTGTTTTTAATTGATTTTCACACGATTCTGTTTGTTTATGTTTGTTCATCTATGTTCAATTACGTTCATTTATATTTACAACATAAGATATTGATGTTCACGTTTGTTTTTAATTGATTTTCACACGATTCTGTTTGTTATGTTTGTTCATCTATGTTCGATTACATTCATTTATATTTACAACATAAGACATTGATGTACACGCTTGTTTTCAATTGATTTTCACACAATTCTGTTTGTTTATGTTTGTTCATCTATGTTTGATTACGTTCGTTTATATTGTTCACAATCAAATATAAACAAACACGAAAACGTTCATTTTCTTAGCAAACGAACACGAGCAAGAAAACCCCAACCATTTAATTGCTTATGTGAATATGTTCGATCGCTTGTTTGGTTAAAGTAAAACAAACAAACATAATCATGCCTCATTCGTGTTCGTTTACTGACCTGGGTAGTTGTAATAATGGCATTAAGGCTTAACAGTGACAGTAGAGATCTTAACAGTGATCCAAGTATGAAACAATTGGATCTGAGCGAAAACTTTTCGACTAGACTAAAAGGGTGACGATGACAGTGCGCACACCAACTAGGCGGCTAAAACGACCTCAAAACAGCTAGGTATAACTAACCCAACAAAAAGTTTTCAACTACACATTATCTCAACCTAAACGATTCCATAATTAACACGATACAAACTCTTGTAACCAAACTCCCAAACAAACTCTTACTATACAAAAAACTAAAAAAAGGGTTTTGGTCAATATTAGGAAGAGGACTCTGTCATCTTCCCATCAGGCATTTGCTCCCTCTGTAACTTACTACGTTTGCACCAACACAAAAAATAAGGTATCGGACCCTCCTCACCCACAACCCACGGGTGCACCGCAACCATCTCTAAAGTCAATCTCTTTGTCGGGTCTGTTAACAGTAATAACATATATACATCAGCAAACATTATAACTAAAAGTCAAAGATAGTTGATGAAATTGTTGACCTTTGCAAAGAAGACTCTCGAGTAGATTCTTGAGTAACGGGTTCATATCCACGGGAAGCCACATATCATCATTAACGATCTGGGAACAAGTCAAAATGCTTAGAAATTAAAAAGTTTTTGAGAACTGTATATAAATGCCAGGTGGCACACCTTATATGTATCTTGCAGTGTGTCTCCAAGAAAAGGGTATCTTCCTAGTATCATACAATATAAGGTAACTCCAACAGCCCATGTGTCAGCAGCTTTACCATGATAAGTTAGACCTATTAATTAAAACGATTAATAGGTGTTTGTGACAGTTTTGACCAGAAAAAGTCAAACAGAGGAAATCTTGACTAAAACGTCTTACCTAGACAGCATTCGGGAGCGGTGAATACAGGAGTCCCGGGTGAGCGACGAAGTATGTCATTTTCATCCTATAAATCGCATAATTCCCATTAAATTCATTGATTTGGCAATTAAAGTCAAAATTAAGAAGTTGTGAAGTCAAACCTTGATTGAATAACAAAATTCAAACGATATGGTATCATGAAAACAAAGACTAGTTAAATAGAACATATTTGAGACAACATGATAGTATTTTTAAATGAATTATGGAAAATCCTTTGGAAACATTATATAAAATAACTGAAAACAAAATGAATATGACAAACTATTACCTCAAAAACCTGGCTGACACTGAAATCACCTATCTTTACCAAGCCACTTGCGGTAACAAGAAGATTATCAGGCTTTATATCACCATGCACAACATTCTGAGACTCAAAAAAGAAAAAAAAAACGAAAAAAATTAAATAAAAGAGAGCAAGACAAGGTTCCATGCCATGTCAACATTTAGTAATTTTATAATACTAACATATGAGATGACTACTCTCTATTTCTACCAAACTACCCTACGTAGCTCTTTGTATGGAATTTTAATAAATAAAATAATGTCTGCTTGGACTATCAACACAATATTAAACACATGTTAAGTTGACTTTAATAGGAATAACACAAAGCACAAGACAAAATGTAGCTTTTGCTATGATGAATGAGTTAAATGGCACTGAAAACATTTTCTAGAAAGGATATATTTTCTTGTTTAGTTGACTATAACATGGCACAATAACTTAAATAAATTTAAAACTTCATTGGCATAATTCGAATTAATTTCCAACAAAGACAAAAAAAATAGTTTTTTTTTCTTTTTTTCATTTAGCTTAAAACCAGCAATAGAAAATAGAATATTAAAGTTGAAAGGGGAGTCATACATGAGAATGAAGATACATCAAACCAGAAACTATATCACGCAAATATCTCCTTGAAACATTTTGACCCAAACCACCTGGCGGTCCAGCACCTTCAAAGACCCATTTTCCCTCCACGTATTCTAGAACTGAAAAGAGATTTTTTTTTAATAGATCAGAAATCATAGTAACCAATGAAAACTAAAAAAACCTTAATGCAAGAAGAAAAATAAATGCAATAGCCTTCCATACCCATGTAGAAATGATCTGTGCTTGGGTCATCAATAACCTCAATTAGGTTTACTATATTGGGGTGATTTAACATCTTCATAATTAAGACCTGCAAGTCAATTGATGAACCACCATTAGCCAACAGAACTGTATAATTATTGAATTTCACTTTGAATAAATATAAATTAAAAATAAAACATGATATAAAAGAACATGAGAAAACAAAAAAATACCTCGCGAAGAACATCAGATATTGCAGTTTCGGACGGGGCAACTCGCAGCTTTAACAAATGAGACTTGTGAAACGCCTGTATTTAAATATTTTACACGGCCATCAAAATAAGAATAACAAAATTTATCGAAAGCCAATCTGGAAGAACATGATTAAAATCCAATCTGGAATAACAAAATTTAGAGAATTCCTTTTTAGTACAATACCTTAATTGCATAATGCTTTCTGTCCTCCCGGCTTCTGTACAGAACCTGTTAGACATACAAACTAAACGAGTGAGCCTTAATAAAATACATCCTTTTAACTTCCAATTGAAAAAAAAAGGAAGTTTGCAACGTATATAAATAACAAAACTCACCACTTTCCCGTAGCTACCAGAGCCAATTTTGTACTCGCGCACATACTCATTCACTATCTTGTTTCCGTTCTCATCCTAGAAAATGAAGAAAAACAAAAATATAAATAGAAAAAGAATAATATAATTTTGACATATTAAAACAGAGCAAGATAGTAAATAAAAATAAGAATGTATATGGAAGCCACCAAAGTATTCAACTTTTTTTCATCAAGACCACCCATACCACATTTAACTAGTGTATAGGCCACCTAAGTATGTATATGGTTTCAACTATACCAAGTCCAGTTAAAGCATATCAGATGACAAAAATAACATTACAGATTTGGAAGAGAAGATACCTTTGAATTTGATGAGGTGTCAGCATGTTATATGTTAAAGTTATTATCTAAACAAACTAAGGACATTTTCATTATTTGCCGTGTTTCTCAACAGAATTGCTATAAGTGGAACCATATGCTGATACGCATGCTTGAGAATGCTATAAAGTAGTTTCAGTTTATGGTGAACTTAGCGAAAAAAGTTGAATGGGCCCCACCATTATCTCCACATTCTCATAATAATATAACGTCAAGATTAATTAAGCGCCCTAACACTATTTGGTAGCCTCAAATTACAAAAGGGAGCAGGATTAATGTTAAGAGATGCTAGTGGGCGAGTCAAAACTTTTTTATCTTGCTAAAATTCAAGAAATAGACCAATATGAATGTCATATTGAAAAAAAAATTCACTTATTGATAACTTTGTGCAAAAGCAAGCAACGCATACATACAATAACTATATGTACCAAATTACCTCTGAACGGACAACTTTGTGAGTTTCCTTAACAGGAAATTCCCTGCAAATCAAACCATTTTGCATCCTGTACAGAAGAATATCTTCAGAACGTCTTGACGGGTTCCTAAACTCTTCATGATCCCCTTTTTCAGATTCAGACATATCATCTCCATATGAGCAGTTATCTTCTTCCTCATCTTCTTCCTCTTCAACTTCATCATTTAGCAAAAACTCCTGTGAAATGCGGTTCCCAATGTGGGAATTAGGTCTAACATTCTCTTGCTTTTTTGTAAATGAAAACCCAAAACAACCACAACATCCCATTTCTGCCACACTTGCAAGAGAGTATCCCCTAATAAACATTATTGGATACTTGATCTTAACTAATAGATTAACAACTTTTAACAAACCTGCTCAACAAACGAAATAAACTTCAAATCAAACAACATGCAATGATCCACAAGATTTCAAGTGTTTGCAGCCTACAAACAGTAAGAGTAAGTGCTTCTTGTGTTCAAAAAGATAACTAGACTTGTAAACAAACCAAATGAACACAAACAGAGCATGCTCGTTCACATTCTTCTAAATTCAACCGAAAAAACTATTGAAGATGAACAGTTAAACAAACAGAGATTTCTTGTTCATGTCCACTCGTTAAGAAAATGAACATGTTTGAGTCGTTTATGTTTGTTTGTTAACAATATAAAATTTGTTAAAACTTAAACTAAACTAAGGTGTAATGGTCCAAAAACTTTTAATGAATTTATTAATGAACAATTAGTAAAGATTCAAATTGATAAACAATGAGTTCAAAAGTCAATTTGAAGGTTCATTAGTTTCATTTTATTTACTTTTTTTTGTCATTCTTTATGGTTTACCTGATTTCATAAATTTGAAACAAAAAATAAAATTTTCAATGAATTTAAAATCTATTTTAGATTACTCCAAATTGACACAAGCAAACATTTATGAAGGAACAGAAACGAATAAATATAAACGACCGTTCACAAACATAACTGATAGAACGAAACGCGTGCCTATATTCATTCGTTTTACGTAAACAAGTATCATTTTGTTCATGTTTGTTAGCTTATTAAATAAACAAACGTCCCACCAAACGGATCACCAAGTGTTCACTGAGTAACGGTTCGGTTGCATGCCTAAAGAGAACTACTTTAAAAACTGAGAATCAAATGGATTAAAAAGACAACTGATAAATTGCAGCTCATTGCAATAAGACTATTAGGCCTTTTGATATAATAATCTTCAATAAATACAGCAAACTTTCAATGAGCAATTCATATATCATAATTAAGTGTTTCAACAACAGATTATTAGAAATTAGGAAGCTAATTGTGCATACCTGCTGCAGAGATTGAATGAGCAATTAAGGCCTAGGTAATCAATGGATGCCATTCAGAGAAATAAAATACACAGTTGATCAGACAAGTAGCATTACGATTCAAAGCCAATAACATCTCTCAACAGCAATTACGATACCTTCACAACAAAAAACGCCCAAATTGAAGAACAAATAATAAAAAGTAACCGAGATGACTATTAATAATAATAATAATAATAATACAAGTTGCATACAGCTCCAAATCATTACGAATTAGAATAATAATATGATGACATTGACGCGTGGACTAATAATAATAATAACACCTTGGATTGGAATGACGAAAACCAAATTAGGGCTGGAATTGATCGATTGACGAGGAAGTAGAGACAGACAGCAGTGAATTAATATGGCGGTGAGGGCGGCGCGTGGATTCACGACACCAACTGCTTTGGAAATTTGTTGATGATGACGGACGGGGGGGGTGTTTTGGTAATTTAGTAAGAAATCATTTGCTTTATTGGCTTTTAACTTTTTAGTTTTTACTATATTAATAGCATTTTAAGCCAGGTGTGAAAATTTGGTATGGAAAGATTTCACATACATCGAAATCAATCAAAACGGAACGTCAAATTTGGCAAACAAATACGCAGATCTGCCCGGTGATCTCATATGTCAAGGGGTTGCTATCGCCGGACCGGATCAAGGGTGAGTCAAAGTTACAGCGCATGACCCAATTAATCTTTTTATTTTTAGAACATGTTTGGGATTGAGTTTGAAAATAATTTATTAACTTATTGGTTTGACAAATACAAAAGTTATTTTTATTTTAGATTTTTGAAGGTGTTAAAAATATTCTAAACAAGACATAAATCTTGGTTTTTTCAAAATGGTTTTTTAAAAAAGTCAATAAGCTAATAAAGTGTTTTCAAACTCAATCCTATGTTATCAAATATAACTTACTTAGTCTTCTTAAAAGGTTTCTTCCTATGTTTTTTTTTTTAATTATTTTTTTTTCTTTTGTGTACTTATTAAAGTCCCTATAATACTTAAATCTGTTGAAAATTAATTATGAAGTTTCTTTTTTATTCTAGTCTAAACAATAAACTTGGTAATTAAGGACTATACTATTGGTTCAAAAGTAGTGAAGTAAAGAAATATATTATTGTTTGGAACAATTGTTTGTTTCTTTTTCAATGCCTTTTTAATTATTGTTATTTTATTAAAGAAAAGAGACGCAGTCAAGAAAAAGGATAGACCGTCGAAGCCTCGAAAGGGTATCTCAATTCTCAACAATAACAGCGGAGCCGGCCCATCCGAATGGCCCATTTTTTTTCTTTCTTTTTTTTTTCGCTCTCGTCTCTATTAAGTAGTTGTTCATGAGCCGAGCCGAACCGAGTAAGGACTTACTTGTTGCTTGGCTCGTTTCAAATTGAACCGAGCCGAGCGGCTCAAAATCGAACCGATCCAAAATCAAACCGAGTATTTTCCAAGCACTTTTCGAGCGGTATCGAACGAGTTCGGAGCATACATTTTTTTTTTCTTTTTTTCCCTTTAAATTATTTTATAAGAAACAAGTTTCAAGTTGAATATGGTGTGCATGAAAACAAATTAGTAGTTTTTATTGAAAACAAATTATTAGTTTTTATAAAAACTAATGGTAGCTTGTAGTTTTTGATAAAATAGAAGTTTGAAGTTTGATATAATGTAGTAAAACAATTAATAATTAAAAAATAATTATTTATGTAAATATATACGCACAAATACATAACTTATTTTTATAATTATCTTTAATATTGAAATATTGAAAACTAAATATGATTATTTTTTATATATTTTTTTTGCAGGGTTTTATTTTTTATATTTAAAGTACTAGAAAATATTCAATAATTAAAAGATATTATATTTAATATTCAGTTTTTTAATATTCAAGATAATTATTAAAACAAAATATATATTTATGAGTATATAAATATATATAAAATGAATTAAAAATATTCGACCCGAACCGAACCGAGCGGACCTTTGCTCATTGCTTGGCTCGTTTACAAACCGAACCGAGCGAAGCGGCTCGTTTACAATCGAGCGAAAAAACGAGCGAGCATTTTCCGAGCAAATTCCGACAAATGACGAAGAGTTCGAGCGACGAGCGGTTTGGACAACCCTACTCTCAAGTCTCAATGGCGAAGCGGCCCACTTATTTATGTATTTTCCCCCGTTTTGCTATCTTATCCTACAAGTGTCGACAAACTCTTTCTCGACAACTAAAAAAATAAAAATTTAATTTTATTTTATTACAAATAACATGTATTTATGTCCGGTGCGATAAGCGGGTTAAATGTATCACATGCTCAAAAGCTATCACGTGTCGCGATGGATACACGACGAGAATCGGTTGATATCCATTCGATTCGTATGTAAAATTTATGTTACAAAAGTTTTATTACCAAAGTTAATGGATAAAAATTTAATTACCAAAACACAAGCATAATTTAATTCAAGTGCCCGATTGATAATCCAACTTTTTTTACATCACTAAAAAAAATAATAAAAATAATTGTAGAATTTCCTAATTCATAGCATAGAGGGAGAACAATTTGTCAATGTTCATGTTAATGGGTAGAAATATGTTAGCTCCAACAAGCAACAAAGTCGATGAATATCCTACCTAGATAACATACGTTAGCTGTTCTGGTATATTACCTGAACAAATTTTCATTACAATTCTTTTTTTTTTCTATAGAATTAGAATAATTTACTCTTCATTGATAACGTTTGGAAAAAATCTTAAAACGTCCGTCTTTAGAGAGAGAATTCATTTTAGATCCTCGTGCATTCAAACGCCAAATTGTGAATAACTAGAGTTATACCGGCGTGTTGCGTCGGGACAGGTCGGTAAAACGCTGGCGATGGTAAAATCCAAACGTAGGGGTGGTAAGTCGACATGAATTTGATCGGTTTCGGTTTCGTGCATTATTGTATTGGAACAAGAACTATAATAAAACAAAAAAATTCTAAAAATTGAGGTTGACCAATAGTGTAGCGTCAGTCGGTAAAACTCAAGCGTTGGTAAAACCCCATTGTTGTCGATCCCAGACGTTGAGACGATCATTTTACGCAAATTCGGTCGGTTTGCGTTATGCTTTTTACGGGTTTGAAACTAAAACGAAAAAAAAAAATCCGGTCTACACAGATTCAGATTCGGTCGATTTTCGTTACGTTCGTTACAATACCAGAAACAAACAAAACAAAACAAAAAACTAAAAAAAACAAAGAAAAAAGAAACAAAAATCCCTTCCACCAATAAGGTGCCGCCAAGTAGCATAACAGGGTCCTTACAGCACCAAAGTTGTTAATTATATATTTTATAAAATTGCTTGAAGGTAAGATAATATTTAAAGATTTTATTTTAAATCAAAAGTTAAATAGATGATTCATTAGTAGAAGTATATCCAAGGCCTGTCGAGTTTGGGCTTGAGCTTGGCTTGTTAAAAGCTAAAGCCATCTCAATATTTCCTTTTTTATCTTTAATTCTTTACGGTCATTGATATATTATATATAAATGACAAACGTGTAATTTTTAACAAAAGTCTACTACAAAATATATTTTTATAAACAATGGCTATTAAGACGCTAATCTCGAAGTTAACAAGCTCTTAATTAGACTAGTAGTATAAAAGAACACATGGTAGAAAAAGCCCATTTTTAGACGTACGCAAATATGGCTAGGAGTTCAGTTACATGTCCTATATGGAATAGGATATACAAATTGAGAGTTTGTATCTATATGGAATAGGATATACAAATTGAGAGTTTGTATCTATATGGAATAGGATATACATGTCCTCTAGGATATACAAATTATATCCTATATGGAATATGATATACATGTCCTATACTCAGTAATCCTACAAATTGAGAGTTTCTTTTGAATAACACCTATGATTTATTGACCGGTATAATTTATGCGTCTATTATTCTTGTTTTCACTCCATGTCAACGGTTAACCGTCAGTTGTAAGAAGTAGATTGGTCCAACCAGTAACAGTTCAACCCATGTGAACTTAACCTTCGAGAGGTCCAACTTGCTTACCCTAGTCCAATTTTAACAAAGCCGATTTCTTCTTCGTGATTACGATCGATCCTAATTAATTTAGTTAAAGTAGGTTTAGTAATTAATTGGATACCATATATAAACTCATTTCCACCCACCTTAAAGCCTTTGCATGAAGCAACCGCGTGAGGTGTGAACACTAAACAAACCACTTGACACATCAATTTTGGCCTACGCAACAATGAACCGGTCCAGAAGTTTTGACCAGGTCGTTGCTAATTCAATAATTTTATTATTTTTGTCTTATGGGTTTGCAAGCAAACAAAAAACAAGTTGTCGTTAAGTCTTTGAGATCTGAAGCTATATATGCGCTGGTTAATAGGTTGCTTGTTGCCACACTCAAACCCACCTTGTGCTATAATATGTCACAACTCCATGACTGCAGGCTCAAGCAAACGTTTTCAAATCTAGACCACCATGTGAACCACCTGTTTTCTAATGTCAATGAGATGGACAATTAATTTAACTAGATAAACACAAAATTTAAACCTTAGGAAAGACTAATTAACTTACAAATGGCTATAACTTTTTATTTGTTTGGAGTTACGAGGCCCATCTTATGGAGTCGACGCCTTAACAAGCTGGATGTCTGACCTTCGAACCCATATTCCTTCATCTTGAGCCACCCTAATAGGATTTTTGATTATTTAATTACGTTTTCTTGCGTAAAACCTGCGAATCATTGAGTTCATCCATTTAAACATTTACTTAGTTGTGTAATGTCATTTTTTAATTGGTCAATTTTAGATTTCAAGATTTTGGTGTTACCTGCCAAATTATGAGATTGATATAATGTTTACGCATTCGAAAATAATATTGCCTTCCTCTAAAAACTTACGTCTTTTTTCTCATGTTTGTGTTTCCTTTCGAATGGAAATTAGGAAGCGCGTAAAAAATATTTTGTAAATGGAATAGAATGAATATGAAATGGGATAAAAACATGAGTTGTATGGGTATAAATGGAGGTTGGATCATGTATCTTACGTGTTTTGATCAACAAAATAAGCTTTCAAAGACGTGACTAGTTTTGTTGTCTTTGATACTTGATGTCATTCTATTATTTACATACTATATTTGCTATGTTACAACGTAGTGAACAGGAGCGTTGTGCTGTTCGGCATCCCCGTATATAACCAAACTTTATATACCAAGCTTAAATGGCCTTGCGAGCCTAAATATTTTAATACTTGCAGAACTTTTTAAATTATTGTTTTTTACAAATGTATTAACATTTATATATTACACACTAATATTATCATATAGGTAGTTATGATATAAACACTAAATATTTATTTATAATTATAATTACACGTAGAAGTAATTGTAGCATTCAAAACAAATTATATAGTAAATAATAGGTTACAAGTAAAGTTTGAGGTTAATTATTATTATTATTATTATTATTATTATTATTATTATTATTATTATTATTATTAATACTAGCCAGTTGCCTGCGCGATGCAGCGGTGTTTGCGCAAACGCAACCGGTGTTAGGACGTTTGTAACATCGCAACTGTATGTGCGTAACCCGAGGTGGTAGGCATTTAACGTAGCATCGGACGTGTAATCAGTCAGTAAGCGCGTCACATAACGCTTATGCGCAAGCAATCCGATATGTATAAACAATGTCATCCGAGTAAATGATGCCTGAACTCGCGAAACTGGTGGCGACAATCAAGAAGGAAAGATGAAATGTACAGTAATTTCAAATAAACTACTTTTTAACCCTATTCATTTTGACGGACATGTTCCGACTCGAAAATGTTTTAACTTGAAGCCCATTTTGACATGACCCCTTTCAATCTAAACACATCCGGACATGAACTAAATTAACCCTTTTTGTATAAATCTGTTCCAACCATAACTCGTTTTGATACCATTAGCCAAACCTGCCCGACCGTTGCCAGTAATAACTGGTTATCACGTAGCATGTTAATTTTTTTAAAATTAATATACTATAGCAATATCATACTCAAATTAAAGAGAATAAAATGCTCGTTTTTATAGTGTAATTTTTTAAAAAAAATATTAACGTGTGAAAAAGTTATGACTGTTAAAAAGTCGTGGGGTAGGTGGTTTCGAATGAGAGGAAAATGTGTAATTATTTATAAAATTAACAAAACTTGATTGAAGTTGAAGGACCATTATTGTAAATTATTTTTGGATGTGTAAAGACTATATTATCCCTACATTTATAAAATTACATGTATTGCTACGTGTATAATGTGCAATAAGGGTAGTACCTCTTAAATTTAAGAGGTCTTTCACTCCTATATTATATATAGTATAGACACTACCTCTTAAATTTAAGAGGTCCTTCACTCCTATATTATATATAGTATAGACACTGATATAGATATTTTAACATGAATAACCACCTACTGTCAATGATCCATTTTGTGAAACTAACTTATTTACTAAGCAACAATTAAAGAGCTTAACTAATTAATTATAAAAATCATGTGAAATAATATTACAAGAAATATAGTTTTCGTGCCTGCATGATCGCCGAACTCCATGCCCAATCTTCTTATAAATGGTTTCATCTTCTTGTCACAAAACCATCATTTCATCTTTTCATAATTCTTCACACTCAGTTCACACTTATAACTAACACACAGCCATTAACAAATAATATTCACCATGGGGAAGTCATTCCTTTTGGTGACTACTTTCCTTCTCATTTTCGTCTCCATTCACCCCACCCTTGTCCGGTCTGATGACGACAAGAAGAAGAATCCAGCACCTGTGCCCACGCCTAAGCCTGTAGTGGACGATACCACTAACTATGATGTATTGGACCCTGAACCGGAGACTGGACTACAACGGGCATTTTGTAAGTCAGAAGGAGTTTGTAAGTATAAGGTTCTCACGTGTCCGGTCGAGTGCCCGGAGAGGAAGCCTAAGAAGAACAGGAAGCAGAAAGGGTGCTTCATCCATTGTGGTAGCAAGTGTGAGGCTACGTGCAAATGTAAGACTAAATGCTTCTTTGTAAATATTAATATACTTTGTTTCACTAAATGCATGCATATCTTTCTTACTAACAAAGCTCGAACGAGCTGAAATGTTGAGCTCGAGCTAGATCGTTTTTATTAATTTTTTTTTATAATTTGTGGTTTTCACATATACTAAAGTATTTTTGAAAAAATGGAAATTAATATTTTTAGCATAAGGGTAATGCAAATTTATTAACTACATATCAAATTTATAATTTATCTTATTAATCATATAAGTGACAATTTATATATACTAAAATACATTTTAGGGTTTAATTTAAACGAGCCAAACAAGCTTTTTGAACAACCCTGCTAACAAGTTCTAAATTTCACAGGGAGAAGAGCAAAATGCAACGGGTATGGTGCACTATGCTACGATCCAAGGTTCATCGGTGGCGATGGAGTTATGTTCTACTTCCATGGCGGTAAAGGACGTAGTTTCGCACTAGTGTCCGACACCAACTTGCAAATCAATGCTCTCTTCATTGGGAACCGCCCTGAAGGCCGGAAGCGTGACTACACATGGGTCCAATCAGTGGCAGTCATGTTCGACACACACACCCTGACCGTCTCAGCTAAGAAAGTAGCATGGTGGGACGACCAGGTTGATGTGCTTCTCGTGAAATGGGACGGTCAGGAAGTGACAGTCCCATTATTAGGAGATGCTGAATGGAAAATCGACACTGGAATAAGAGAAGTGTTGGTTGAGAGGACCGAGGACACCAACTCGGTTAGAGTTACCGTCGCTGGGTTGGTAGAGATTGATATGAAGGCGGTCCCCGTGACTAAAGAGGACAATCTAGCTCATAACTACCAGTTACCTTCAAATGACGCATTTGCCCATTTTGAGACACAATTCAAGTTCTTGAATCTTTCGTACGAAGTTGAGGGTATTTTGGGGAAAACTTATCAGCCCGGGTATGTGAGTCCGGTGAAGCAAGGTGTGGCCATGCCGATAATGGGTGGGGAAGACAAGTATGAAGTTCCACGTTTAACCTCGGCTACTTGCAACGCGTGCATGTTTAAGAAGAAACCTGCGGCTGGTGGTTCGGCTGATGTTTGATGTTTTGGTTGTTGATTAATAATATGTTACGAGTACAATTGTTTGAATTGCATGTATATGCAACTGTTGTATAATTTGTTGGTGTCAATAAAAGTATTTATCAATAATACGAAAGAATAAAGGTTTTCTTATTATGTATATGGTTGTTTCTCCTACTAATGTTTTATTTGATTTTGATGGTTCTTAAGTACTTGGATGATTCAAGGGGTAAGAACATATCAAAGCTTCTTTTGAATTTTACAAAATACTAATGTGTATAATTTGTTTATGTAAATATGTATAATGTATAAAGGGGATATGAATGGCTTTAAAAGGTGAAAAAAAGGTTGTAGGGTAGAAAGTTACATTAACCATTCGTTCTCTTTAAGACCCTTTGGATAGAAAGAAGAAGAGTGGGCTCGCCGCTCGTGTGTTGTCAATGCGTGTCACACAATCGTCCCTGAGGTTTGGTGAATTATACGATTTTCGTCCAAAAAGTTTCTTTTTTGCAACTGGTCATCGAGGTTTCCAAATTGTTGACAATTTCGTCCAAATCAATAAATCAGTTAGTTTTTAACGTTAAATAAAGGGTAAAATGGTCTTTATAATCCTCTTATTATTTTAATCATCTTTTCATTATTAAACCTACAAAATAATATAAACAAGATTAGACCCACCATCTTTCATTCCATTGTCATCACCATAACCAACAAAAGTCAATATCACCAACAACCTGAAACTTGGTTGATACATGCAGAATCGATAGATAGAATCAGAGAGAAGAAGTTAAGAAGAAATGTTCATTCAATTGATAAAAGATTTTTATTAAAAACTCAACTGATTTAAGTACAGATGATCTTTACATTTGAACCCTATACTATTACTAATGACAACTCTAGTCCTTACACTGTTATGACCATAACAAGGTTAACTCCTAAACTATGTTAGAAGCTCAAAATTAACCTAATCGAATCGAAGCTAATAAAATTAAAGCAAAGAAGGTATGAGCAATTCTTCCTTTACCGACTAGAACCCTAATTTAGTCTAATAAAATTGAAGCAAAGAAGGTATGAACAATTCTTCCTTTAACGACTAGAACCCTAATTTAGTCTGATAAATTAGTCGAAAGGGAGGTGGCGAATTCTGATCGATGACCATTTACCCCTCATTTAACGTTAAAAAATTAACCAAGTTATCGATTTTAACGAAATTGGCAACAATTTGGAAACCTCGATGGCCCGGTTGCAAAAAAGAAACTTTTTCGATGAAAGCCGCATAATTCACCAAACCTCAAGGACGATTTTGGCACTTTACTCTAATGATAATAATATGATTTTATTCTATGATGTAACTTAAGACGCACATCAATATGTTTTTCATGCACACGATGCTTCTACCGCTAAACTTTTTACAACACCTATACAAGGATCACCAAATATGGCAGATGAAACTTCAATGTTGCATGTCCTTGATCCAATGCAAGCCTGCAATATTTATCATTTATAAGCTCAAAACAGTTTAAATTAACATATATGGACATGAAAAGGTCAAAGTAAAAAAAGTCAAAAGAGTTGACCTTTTGTATTATTGAAAGTGCATTAGGACTCCTGCAATAACCATGACTGAAACTTCCACATTTTCCTTGAGGTGTTCCAAAGCTAGCAAACTTGATTGAAGATATTACTTGATTAGGATGAGGGCACTCTAGCAAAATTCTTGGCTTTGACTTTGAGTTTGACTTTCTTGTTGCATTATCTTGACTCCATGCTTCCACTGGGAGCGGGTGAGATTCAGAGACTTGCGCACACAAACTTTCTAACTCTTGTGTCGTGAAGGATATTTGTGTCGGGTCTCCACCTATTTCCTCAAACAAGACCAAAACATTCCCGCTTGGTTTTAACCATGCTCGCGGTATATGGTACCTACAAGATTAAGCCAAATATTAAAAAGATTCAAATTCTATAAAATATGTTCAATAAAGACTTCACTTACAGCTTTTGTGAAGGTTTCCCACAATTCTTGAGGCATTTTGATGAGCTATACGGCCCTTTGTAACTACATACCGAGCAACCGCCACTTGGAGCAATATAACTTGGCCAATACCGCCCGATGCTTTGACCATTGACCCACACCTCGCCTTTCCCCATTCCCGTGAAGTCAATTGCAATTGGATTATCACCCGAAGGAGCATCAAAACTAGTCTGTTTCAAATTTCAACATATATTCTTGATTAACATACAAAATTCAAGTCAAAGTTGACTTTATTTTTTGACTTTGGTATTACCTTGTACCAAGTCAAAGGTTGACTTTTTGGCGACCCCAAGACCCAAAGTGATGAACCACCAGTGTTCAGGCCTAGTGATTCTCCTTTGAGCCCGATTTGATATGTCCACCGTTGAGATGAAAGGTCAACGGTTGACCCGTTAGTCAAGCCCTCTAACTCAACCGGGCCAGTAATACCCGCACCCATTTTATCAAAAAAGGCCCCATAGTTCTGCACATAAAGATAAGATGAATATTATATACAGATTCACCGTTTGCTACACATATCAAAATCTATGAAATTTACTGAAGTCGAACCTGAAGTCCAACGGTCAAACTTAAGAGATCAATCTTGTTCTTTCCCGATTTGAGGACAACCGAGATATCCTTTGTAAAACCGGGGCGGCCCGCATTGCCAATTGCACTACCTACAAGTTAAAAACATCAAACATTTATAAATATTCAAGAAAAATAACACAAGATTTTATTTATTTATTTATTTATCTGTTGCTTTCTCGTACCTTCAAGCTGACCATTTATGAACAAATGAAGAACATGACCGAGTGATTTCACATGAAGAGTTGTTTGATATCCATCATGAAGGAAGGGCTCGTTTCCTTTAATGTCCGTGCTACAAAATTAAATAACTTAACATCAGACGTGGCAAGATGGACGAGTTGAGTAACTAGCCAAGTTGTCGTGTTTAATAACGGGTTGTGCTCAGGTTGACATAGTTAACCCAACCCCCTTAGTTAAACAAGTCAAGCCGCCAACCAATACCCTCAACCTGGCATTAAACAGGCCAGGTTGGGTTGACCTAAAACCACTTTTTTTTGCCAACTTTTAACATTTTTATAAAGATAACATGTTATTGAGATAGCATACAACAATAATCCATATAACGATATAACCCGACCCTTTCCCCTTTATTTGATTCAACATTTTGACCTGTTTATTACCAAAACGGGTCGAAATTGTCACCTCTACTCGCCTTTTGTAACCAAAAATATATTTACCTTATTGAATACCACAAATAATCACTTTGATCAGCTGTGGTGTTAATTTGCTCCACTAATCCCGGTCTATTAAACGCATCATTACTTGAAATCCCCACCGGTTCACTAACATAACTCCATTCTGAAGAAATGGCCTTTGAATCACTTAAACCATCTTTAACACTTGTAGCTGCAAACCTTCTGATGGTAGTCACAGAGTTTATCTGTCAAATCTCAAATTGTCAGGTTTGACTTACAGGTCAAAAAGAACCAAAGTCAACTTCAATATTGCCAACGATAATTCGGACTTTGTATTAAAACTTGATAACCAGACTAAAGCTTATAACAAATACTAAAATTAAGTATATTCATTATATTTAATTAGTAAAGAAACCAATTTGAACAGTGAATTGTATAGTGACAAGGGTTGACTGTAATAGTCAAACTAACCTTCGCCGTGTTATAAATTACATTCTTGCAGTCGGGCAATATGCTAACAGACCACGCTGGTAATCGATAAGAATTTCCATTATAGTTAACGGTTGCATCCTTTTGTGTATCGAAATTTGCCAGAAAAGCAGCACATGCTGATGATGTCTTATAAACACTAGCCTAAATAAATATAACAAATAAAACTTTATGTTTGTAAAAAATTAAAAATTCATCCTTAGTTTAGAAAAAAAATCAAGACGATTAAAATGGTTATATTTTACCTCTAAATTTTGACCGAGAGAAGTAGTTGTCGGGTCGGTTGCCACTAACGCGTCTTCACAAAGCTTGATGGCCTTATGTAAATCTTTCAAATGACCCCACTTAGGTTGTCGAGGCGCTCCTAAAAACAACACATTAAAAGACATACAAAATAACGCACGAAATAATTTTAAGAAGAAATCATACCATATTCGTCAAGTGGAGCATCATAATCGTAACTTGTTGCAATAAACGGGCCTCCGGTTGTACGGCCAAAATTGGTCCCACCATGGTACTGTAACGGGCCATGCAATATACCGATAAATATTAAACACCTTTGATATTAGTAAGGGTGTCAAACTGCCAACGGTGTCGGATTGGCAGGTTGACGGTTGCAACCCATATTTTATTCGTGCAAAAAACATCAACCCTAGCCCGCTCACATTTAAAATCTGTAGATATACTTGCCAAACAGGTTGGTGGGTGATAATCAAACGTGGAAATCGTGGGTTGTATAAATGGGTTAAATGGGTCATAAACGAGTTAATGGGCCGACCTGTATAACTATACGGGCTAAACAGATCAATCTGAACATGACACGTTTAATTACACAGATCAATCCGAACTGATTATTTTCTTGTTGTGTTTCACATTTAATATTTTTTGACATTAAACACGCACTATATGCATATACTAACCATATAATAGTTTTGAAAGGTTCCGCCTCTTTGGTAGAAACGTGCAACCGCGAATGCAATATCTTCTACTGGTCTATAAGGCACGGCCCCACCAAACAAGAGAAACCACCCGGTCCAATTTTCAGTCCACATTGTGGGCTTGTTTTCAGCATTTGGTTTGTACCCGTCACAGTAGAACCCGTTGCAAGTGTCTATCTGCATTCATAATTAAAGAAAGCGCGCGTTAGTCTTTGTTAATGGGTCAAAAAACTAACATAAGTTTACTTGGGTGTTTGCTTAGTATTACAAGTGGGTCAGGTGCATCTCTTTGCTGACACATCACCCATGGCACTCCTGTATCTAAAGATGTAGCCATACTTGCTGCCCATTTGATGTAAGACTTTGCAGCCGGACCGTAGCTGCTATCGATGTTACCGTATTCGTTCTCGATCTGCCATTAAAGATGCACAAATAATAAAAATTTAGCTCGACCTGCCAAATTTAAATATACTTATTTTTAATGGAGAGCTTGATTATATGGTCTAAGCATTCAATATTATATCAGTACTTTTTTTTTCTCGCTTTGGCTCTGTGTCAACAAGAAACTGATAAACTAACCTGAGATAAGATTATAGGTCCTCCTTGAGACGCATAAAGATTCTCCGCCTTCATCATATTAACTATCTTGGCTGTAAAGCGTTTCATTTCGGCCTAAAGCACACACAAATTGGTCAGCAAAATTTTGACCAAATAAGGAAGCTTTTGAAACCAACTAAAAGATGATAAGTTGATAACTAACCTTAAACGGCTCGTTATCTGTTCTAAGCACAATTCCTGGTATGAAATGTAACCAGAGCGGAAACCCACTGTTTGAAAACAAAGCTTAATTAGCATAAACACAAAAAAGAAAAAAAATAAAAAAATAAAAAATAAAAAAATTGGAGCATTGTGAATGTTAAGATTGTTATTAAGTAATCAACACTAACCCATAATTCCATTCGGCACAAACGTAAGGACCGATTCGAAGATGAACAAACAGACCAGCATCAGCCACCAGTTTTATAAATTTAACCAAATCTTTTCTTCCTTCAAAGTCATACTGTTGAGTGTTGAGTTTCAAGAATTTGTCAGCATGCAATTTGGGAATTGGGTTATAATAAATTAATAATAACATTAATTTGGGTCAACATAATCTTAATTAAAAATACCCAAAAAGAGTATAACAGAATCTGAATAACTGGGCTAGCTAAATCAAGAAAATCTTGCAAAAACATTTATTTATTTTCAAGAACACTAAAAGTTTTAAAGATTGAAGATAACAACAAAAGAAAGATCAAAACTTTATTAATTTTCTTGAACACCAATCATCAAGAAACACTTCCCACCAAATAATATGCAAATGGGTACTCCAAGTCCAAGATTCTTGAAACTCATCAACAAATTAATAAATAAATAAATAACCTGGTTTCTAACAGGCTCATGCAAATTCCAGAACACATAAGTTTCAATCACATCCAATCCTCCATCTTTAGATTTCTGAATTAGCCCAGACCACATCTGTAATTAAATTTTAAATTAAATTAAATAAATACATTTTCTTAATTTAAAAAAAAAAAAAGAAAAAGAAAACAACGAATGAATGTTTGTGTGTGTGTCGGTGGTTAGAACATGAACATGTGCACTTACGTCTGGTGTACTTCTGGCATAATGAATCGAACCGGAAACCAACACCCGCCGCCTGCCGTCAATAACCACAGCCCGGTGATCATACGTCACGTTCACTCCAACCACCGCCGCCACCAGCACCGACACTATCAACAACCTCAACATCATTATCATTATTTTTCCCACACACAAAACATTTATGTTTTTTCACCTTAAATGGCTTCAAAAAACACTTTTCTTAAAGCATTTTGCTTTTGCCGGAAAATACAATATTAAGTAAAGAATCAAACCAAAATGTCAAGACTTATATATATATGTGTCACGTGACACCATCAACAATTTATTATCATCTTCACGAAATAACTAGTTAGCAAGAGGGACGAATATTATTTATAATGAATAAAAAGCTATGGTAAACATATTTAATAATATATATATATATATATATTATATAAAAATGACTGCAAATTCGTGGCATTTCAAAGATGGTGAAATTATTTGACGGAGAACAAGGACAAAGGGTGACTCACGGAAATATTAACAGAGTACACGACAGTGTTAAATTTTACGAAAATGACACTTTGGTGTGATTTTGATGGGTTGACAGATTGTATCCCTGAGGGGCCCACTATAGCTGTGGCGGGCACGGTAGTTAATGTTATCGTTATCCCGTAGTAGAGTAAACACTTGATTACGTGTAAGTTTATATGTTTATCTGTTAAAAGCAAAGATTTGAGTAGTAAATAAAAACAGATTTTAAGATTCGATTTGAATAAAACATAAAGAGACTTAAACACAAACATAAAAAGTCAAGTGATTTGTTTTTAATGAATTAAGTTGGTTAGGAGACAAGTTTGGATTATCGAAAGCTATGTCTGATTATAAAATTGTGTCGTATACTCGTAGTCTGGTGGATGTCATGCTCCCACTATCAATGCCCGTTGAGTTGTGGATTTCGATTCCCCAAATGCATGAGTATATCCATTTATGGTCTTACCTGATTACACATTTTATGTTGTCATGTTGATGTTCTCTTTAATCAAAATCTAATTTTAACTTCATATGCGTAAGTGTGTAACTATTTGAAATATTAAATATTTTCATAGATTAAGCATCTATTAAACCGTATATATTAAGCATATATTTGTATTTATTAATTATTATAATGTTATAATATCCTGATGTATTTATTTAATTTAATTTAATTAAACCGTATATTTGTATATATCGGTGGTAATTATCCTGATGTTGTTTCCCGGTTTACCTTGTGTGACATTCGTCATTTTTAAAAAACCCGAAAACCCGCACAATTTTAAAATTTTGATACTTTTCGGATTATTAATAAAATCTCCACATTTATTGAGTATTGATTGTGTTATTTAATTGTTTATAATTATTGGTATTCTTCAAAACAGGTCAACCGCATTCTTCTCATCCTCTCTAAAATCCCGCCATTTGACTTGTTTTTTTCCAAGTATTGGATGAACCTAGACTATTTTATTATTGATAATTAGCTTCCTAATTCACCAAATTGGATCAAAGCTCATTAATTTTGTGATTAATATTGCTTAAGACTAGCCTTATGACTAGCTTATGCATTTTATCACTTCAACCTTGTTATTAACGATTTGAAGCTTATATAAAGCCTCTCAAACTTCTACAAATCATTCACCAGAACACTTTATACTTTCAATTGTGTTATTCCTTTTCAAATGGTGCAAAAATCCAAATTTCAAGTTCTTCTTTGATATTCCATCCTCGGGTAATTATTGTCTTATTTATGTACAACATATCATGTGATCATCATCATGTTGTCACTCTAAATTAACAACCGTGGTTGTGTTTTCACTATCACTCGTCGGCGCGTTTATGTTCGGTTATAAATAAGTTTTAAGTTAAAAAGTAACTTTTGCAAAACTAATAAACAAGACTACAAATTTCCAACATTTCACGCCATCTTATCATTTCAAGCATGTAAAATATAAACCCGAATCAAACCGAGTTCATGTCCAACCAAAAACATGAACCACTCGTTAAACTTGTTTTATTAAATAATATTCGGCTCGGAAACGAACCGAAATCATTAAAATTAACTAATAATTATTATAACCTTTATTTTTTTTTTCTAAAACTAAAATAAAATTGATTAAAAATCAAACAACTAACCTATTTCATTTAACTTATAAAAATAGAACAAAAATATATTTTTAACAAACTTTTCGTTTAAGAATTATAAATCAAACATGTCGGCCATCTATTTCTTATCTTTCCTCGACCTTATTTTGATCATAGTTATCTATTTATCTAGGGTCACTTATTGAACCAAACCCTGTCGGTTCACTCGCTTAAAGACATCTTCGCTTATTTACTCATTCTTGCTTATTTAACATGTGAGTTCTTCATAACCCCATTTTTAATGCTTTATAATGTTTTGGGGTGTAGCACGTCACAAGTTTTTATTTCGTTAGTTATGCGCTTGTTTACAAACCGATTTACTTATATCGTACATGTTAATATTATTCGTGCATTTTTTTTATGATTATACGTGAACTTGTTTGCAACGTGTTTATTGTTTTATTGGTGGAAGTTACGCAAACGCAAACGCATACACATAGTGGGAGGGTCCGACGGGGCGTACCTGCGACGTCTAACGTTACGACTTCGGTTGTTTACGTAAGGTGGTTCTCATTTCCCCGACTTCTACGGCTTCGGCTAAATGAACGAGAGGACGACACTATTTGATTTCATTTATATTATGCTTGAATATTTATTGCATGACGATCGTTGAATCGCGCATTTTATATATATTTATATACGCAAAAACTTATGAAAACTCACCAATATGTGTTGTTGACAAAATATATTATTTTAAACGTGCTGCAGGTTGATACGATGAAGTGCCAGGACAAGAAAACTAGTTATACCTTAGGATTATTTCAATGAATAATATTTGTTTCATTTAGATGTAATGTTGATTGTCTCATTATCAAACTATTTGTGTACTTGCGATATTATGGAATGAAATAAATATAATGTCGCTATTAATAGTGTTACGAGCTTATGAGTGATCTGTACGTTGCACCCGGGCGTATTCCGCTTAAAGCCGGGGTGTTACAGATTTGTATCAGAGCCGTGACTATAAGATAGGTGGTTAGACGTAACGACCTAGTATAGTTATAGTTTATTTTTAGTGCCCCAATTGCATGTATACTCTATGTGCTATGTGCCCGCACTTATATTTAAAGTTCATTCGTACGCTTGAATTTATATTTATAATATTTTATAACGTCGCCTGTACACATATTCACACACAAACTCCAAGGCTTAGGCCTAAAACAAATATTTTCACAACATTTTTTTCAATCGATTTTATTTCGGTTTTCCGATATTCCCTCTTTTTAAAGATGGTTCTACGTGGCGGGTATGTAGTCAACTGTAAGGGGGACATGCTTGTTTTCCGAACTCTTGACACCAATGTTATTGAAACCTAAGGACAAGCAATGCGTACAAATTCAATCAGACGCAGACCCGGTTGCTTGCCTGGAGAGTTCGGAAAGGGCACGAAACCTATTAAGCCAAAGCATACCACACTAAACGTCATACGAATCACAACTTTATGCTTTCAAATGTGACCATGTTCTCTTTGTGAAAAGAATATGGTTACACTCCTAAGGATGCCACACAAGTCATGGTGGTTCATGCGACGTGTGACTCCGACCCTCAATGTTTAACAATGAGTTTTAGCTAAAAGTCTGACAAGTCGTGGTGATACACGAATAACCAGCTTTTGGTTCGATTTGATTTCACATTTTTTATTTTAACTAAAAGTCTGACAAGTCGTGGTGATACACGAATAACCAGCTTTTGGTTCGTTTTGATTACGCATTTTTTATTTCTATTGGAACATACAAGTTATGATAATTCATACAACGTTTGATTCCAAATACTCAATTGTTTATACTATGGATTTAATTGAAAATTCGAAAAGTCATGATGATATATGAATGGTCGAGTTTTCAATTCGTTTTCTTTTAAGTTATATATTCATTGATTGTTATGATTTTAATTGAAAATTCGAAAAGTCATGGTGTTGAATAGTTGAGCTTTCAATTCGTTTTCTTAGTTATATATTCACTTATTATTATGGTTTTGATTGAAAATTCGAAAAGTCATGGTGATACATGAATAGTCGAGTTTTCAATTCGTGTTCTTTTAAGTTATATATTCATTTATTATTATGATTTTAATTGAAAATTCGAAAAGTCATGGTGTTGCATGAATAGTCGAGCTTTCAATTCGTTTTCTTAGTTATATATTCACTTATTATTATGGTTTTAATTGAAAATTCGAAAAGTTATGGTGATACATGAATAGTCGAGTTTTCAATTCGTTTTCTTTTAAGTTATATATTATTATGATTTTAATTTTAATTGAAAATTCGAAAAGTCATGGTGTTACATGAATAGTCGAGCTTTCAAGTTTTCTTAGTTATATATTCATTTATTATTATGGTTTTAATTGAAAATTCGAAAAGTCATAGTGATACATGAATAGTCGAGGTTTCAATTCGTTTTCTTTTTAGTTATATATTCATTTATTATTATGATTTTAATTGAAAATACGAAAAGTCATTGTGATACATGAATAGTCGAGTTTTCAATTCGTTTTCTCTAGTTATATATTCATTTATTACTATGGATTTAATTAGAAATTTAAAAATTCATGGTGATACATGAATAGCTGAGTTTCAGTTCGTTTTCCTTATTCGGATATTTGATTATTATTTTGGTTTAATTGAAAATTCGAAAAGTTATGGTAATACATGAACACTTGATTTTAAATTCGATTTCACTGTTTATATTAAGTTTGTATTGGGATACGAAAATCCATGGCGGTTCATGGATATTCTGATTGCAAATTTGATATAGTTTTCATTTAATTAGTTACGAAATTATTATTGAAATCCGAAAACCCATGGTGGGTCATGGACATTTGAATCTCGAATTAAAATTTTGCTTAGTGCACTTTTATTTAATTATTTATACAGAGTAATTCTGATTTCAGAAATGTTTCATGTAGTGTTTCTATTGGTTGGTAATTCGAATTTTCATATTTACGTCCCATGTCACGCGAATCATTTCTGCTTCGCAACATGTCTTCTCGTTTTCTCGATGTCGCCCTCGAAACTCAACCCGCAAAGTGACAGCCCAGATTTTCAAACAATAGGTTGTCGTGATCCTGACCATGCTGACCCAAATGCATCAAAACTCATCAACACCAACCACAACAACAAGCGCAAACACCAAATCTATGCCCTAACCAACCTAAAACCCAACACAAACCCAAGACACCCAAAGCCAACCCAACGATAAAAAAAAATACCCTACACGGAAACACAACCTTTGTTTGGCTTGTTTATGCGTCACCACTCAATCGCCTCACAATATCGAAATGCTTCCCACGACCCATTACTCAGCCATTTACCACACCTTATGTTTTACCATATGCTGATGTTGCGAGCCTAGTACCACTGTAGTGACCCAAACACACCAACTATGCTCAGGAAGGCCTAACTTGTTTCTGCCATGCAATACCCTAAACCGCGTTCCCTGGCCACTTGAAGCTCACTCTTAGCCTTGCACCAATACTTAGGCCCTTCATACTCGTCAAACATACCTATTTTTTTAAACCATGCATGTTTCTCCGCTTCATTTTTTTTTATGAACACCCTACACTTATAATTTTAAATTCTCGATTATTTTAAATAGCTAATTAACTAATCAGTTAATTTTCTTCAAAAAGACTCTAAGTCAAATCAAATGGTTTATTATTATTATTATTATTATCATCATCATCATCATCTTCATACCATTACTATTATTAATGTTATTATTATTATCATCACTATTATTATTATTACCATTATTGTTATTATTATTATATATAATATTTTCCAAGGTTCAAAAAAATTTTTGTTTCAAACAAGTCCCAAGCCCATTAGGCTAATATATTATTTCTATCAAAATGAGTCATTTTATTTGATGATCCTTTCTATAGTTTTCATAGTACGCCGCCAAAAGGGAAACCTTTATTTTACATAAAAAAAAAATCATAAAGTTTCGAAAGCCTTAGCACTAATTCAGGACTTTTATTTATCATAAAGAAAAAAAAATTAACTTTGAATTATAAATCACCATGTTTTGCAACCGATTTTCACAAATTAAAATGAATCTTAAAAATCATTTTATCCCCCCACCCCCTTCATCACCACCAACGTGTTTCGGTTAAGAAATCATGGCACCGCCCCTCACCCTAGCCTCCATTCCTCAACCCACCACCTTCGAGAAGACAAGTATTGCAAGCTGCATTTTGTTTTTTTTCTTTAACTTCTTCTTCATGAATTTTTTTTATATTTGGATATCATCGAAATAATTATATGTATCTAATTTCTTCGAAAGTTGTTATTAAATTTATATCTGAGTTTGGTTATTTGTCGATTGTTGACCTATTTTCGTTCATGTTTACTCTCAAGCACGAAACACATAAATACATGCGTCATTTATAATATATAGTCGTATTGTTAAATTGGTTTACTTTTGTACCTCAATCTCACGGTCTATGACCGATTTCCCATGAACATAATCGTTTAGTGGAAGTTGGGACTATGAACATGGTTATGTACATAGTTATCTAATAGAAACCGTATTTCTACCTTTGGCTATCTATTCTGGTTACCTCTAAAAAGATTAGTTTGTTTATAACCAGGTATATGATTATAGCTATCTGGTATAACACACGTGTTCATTTTATATTTACTTTACATGAATTGTTTAGGTTATTTGTTTGGCTCTTTTCTCGCTCAATGTTTCACCGAACCATCTTGTTAGTCTTGATCTTAATGTTTCATCAATTTGAGTCCAATGTTTTACCGTGTTACTCTCAATCTTGAGGTTTCAACTATTTACTTTGTTATTCTTAATCTCAATGCTACCTTATTCATGTTGATACTTTATTTTATATGAAATTTCACTTATTTAACATGTCATTATCGACCACAAAAACTTAATCTATTTTGATATTTTGACAAAAAAAGTGCCGTTTATGTATTTTATTCTTGAACTCAAGGCTATATCGACTTACTTGGCTATATTTTGCTAGTTAAAATCACCCAGCTATTTTCAACCCACCAATATTTCATTTATTTATTTATTGCGACGTTCATGACCTTAATATTTTCAATCATTATTTTTATTAATTTATGTTACTCTAGAGTTTTGCTTATTTCATTTTAACTTCAATAGTTTCATTTATTTAGTTTTAAACCTCAATAACATCATTTATATCGTTTCAACGTTAATAACATAGTTTATTTCGTTTTAAACCCGAATAACATCGTTTATTTTGTTTAAACTTCAATAGTTTAATTTATTTATTTTGACATAATACTTTCGCGTTATCCATAACCTTAAGGGCTCGCTTATATATTTTTGTTAGTTTTGATTCTTATAGTTCATTGTTCTTGATTTCTAAACTTTTATATAAAATTTTATTTTATTTATTAAAACCCACACAATGGGACAGATTATATGGACCATCCGACGACAAAGATAATTATGGGTTGATACGTAATTATCAAAGTTCTCGCATGGAAAACATAATAAGTACGGTTGTATGGAATAACTCGGAACTTGGAATGATTTTGGGAAACGGGACAAATGCAGTATGATAAGGACATGGTGGATACGCCGCTGGTACATCTTATATATAAGTGCCCTTGCCATACATCCCATTTGTGGCGTTTTTCAGGTCATTCAAAGATCAGTGTTATTAATTTATTTAGTTATCAATTTTATTTTTCATATGTATATAAAATTTGTTAAAACTTTTAACAACTCCATGTAGTAGTTGTTTTTTTAATTATTTTTAAATTAATTTCATGACGAAATTTCTAAAAGTTGTGAATCCTGTGATATTCGTCATTTTTAAAAAACCCGAAAACCCGCACCATTTTAAAATTTTGATACTTTTCGGATTATTAATAAAATCTCCGCATTTATTGAGTATTGATTGTGTTATTTAATTGTTTATAATTATTGGTATTCTTCAAAACAGGTCAACCGCATTCTTCTCATCTTCTCTAAATTCCCGCCATTTGACTTGTTTTTTTTTTCCAAGTATTGGATGAACCTAGACTATTTTATTATTGATAATTAGCTTCCTAATTCACCAAATTGGGTCAAAGCTCATTAATTTGGTGATTAATATTGCTTAAGACTAGCCTTATGACTAGCTTATGCATTTAATCACTTCAACCTTGTTATTAATGATTTGAAGCCTATATAAAGCCTCTCAAACTTCTACAAATCATTCACGAGAACACTTTACACTTTCAATTGTGTTATTACTTTTCAAATGGTGCAAAAATCCAAGTTTCAAGTTCTTCTTTGATATTCCATCCTCGGGTAATTATTGTCTTGTTTATGTACAACATATCATGTGATCATCATCATGTTGTCACTCTAAATTAACAACCGTGGTTGTGTTTTCACTATCACTCGTCGACACGTTAATGTTCGGTTAAAAATAAGTTTTAAGTTAAAAAGTAACTTTTGCAAAACTAATAAACAAGACTACGAATTTTCAACATGTCACGCCATCTTATCATTTCAAGCATGTAAAATATAAACCCGAATCAAACCGAGTTCATGTCCAACCAAAAACATGAACCACTCGTTAAACTTGTTTTATTAAATAATATTCGGCTCGGAACGAACCGAAATCATTAAAATTAACTAATAATTATTATAACCTTTATTTTTATTTTTTTTTTCTAAAACTAAAATAAAATTGATTATAAGTCAAATAACTAACCTATTTCATTTAACTTATAAAAATAGAACAAAAATATATTTTTAACAAACTTTTCGTTTAAGAATTATAAATCGAACATGTCGGCCATCTATTTCTTATCTTTCCTCAACCTTATTTTGATCATAGTTATTTATTTATCTAGGGTCACTTATTGAACCGAACCCTGTCGGTTCACTCGCTTAAAGACATCTTCGCTTATTTACTCATTCTTGCTTATTTAACATGTGAGTTCTTCATAACCCCATTTTTAATGCTTTATAATGTTTTGGGGTGTAGCACGTCACAAGTTTTTATTTCGTTAGTTATGCGCTTGTTTACAAACCGATTTACTTATATCGTACATGTTTATATTATTCGTGCATATTGTTTATGATTATACGTGAACTTGTTTGCAACGTGTTTATTGTTTTATTGGTGGAAGTTACGCAAATGCAAACGCATACACATAGTGGGAGGGTCCGACGGGACGTACCTGCGACGTCTAACGTTACGACTTCGGTTGTTTACGTAAGGTGGTTCTCATTTCCCCGACTTCTACGGCTTCGGCTAAATGAACGGGAGGACGACACTTTTTGATTTCATTTATATTATGCTTAAATATTTATTGCATGACGATCGTTGAATCGCGCATTTTATATATATTTATATACGCAAAAACTTATAAAAACTCATCAACATGTGTTGTTGACAAAATATATTATTTTAAACGTGCTGCAGGTTGATACGATGAAGTGCCAGGACAAGAAAACTAGTTATACCTTAGGATTATTTCAATGAATAATATTTGTTTCATTTAGATGTAATGTTGATTGTCTCATTATCAAACTATTTGTGTACTTGTGATATTATTGAATGAAATAAATATACTATCGCTATTAATAGTGTTACGAGCTTATGAGTGATCTGTACGTTGCACCCGAATGTATTCCGCTTTAAAGCCGGGTGTTACACCTTGTAGGTTTGTTAGGTTTAATGTGCATATCATCTGCCCTCATCATGAATGAAAGATTGATCTATTATCAAATTATAATAATAAAAAACATACAAAACTTAAGTTAAATAATAAATATATACGTACGGTCTAATACTAACGACTTTATTTTACTATTTGCTATATCCTTATTATCGTATAATATATTATTAATGTATCTCAATACCATCCTAAACTCATAAAAGAAACATATTTAATCTTATGTAGAATTTAATATCTGTGTCATACTCCGTCATAAATATTTTAGTCTTAATTCTGATTTTTCATGAAATTTAAAAAATGTACGTATGCTAATAATATTAATCCTGTGGTGCCTCAGAAGCTTTGGATAGGCGCGACCAAAACGACAAACAGGTAACAAAGACCAATAGAGATTCTATGAACTACCTGCCAACAATTTTTGTTTAATCTTATTAATTTATTCCTAATCAATCAATCAATCAATCATACCCAGTAAAATCCCACCGACAGCAGAGCTATAGGTAGGGTCTGGGGAGGGTGGGATGTAGGCACACCGTACCTCTATCCAAAGGAATAAAGAGGTGGCTTCCAGAGAGACCCTCGGCTCTAAGAACATGTGTATGAAAAAAAAAAAAAAAAAAAAAAAAAGTATATTTTAGTGTAATCCTCAAATTGATATTTAAACAATCTATTCATATTTAGAAAACTAATAAGCGATGTCTAGTAAACACTTTTAGCTAGAAAGAGATTTTACTTTTATTTTAAAACAGTCATAAGCTTTATACTTAAAGACCGTATATAATATTAACAAAACTTAAGATAATGTGTATTACATTTTGTGAAATATGTCAATACCGACCATTTACTATTATACATTTTCATTATATTTTTTTGTTATTGATAGTTTACTTATACTTTTTAACATTCTAATTTTCTAATATACTTGTTAGGTTTAGATAAGCATTTGGAGTTTAAGTATTCATGAAATTAGTTTTTCTATCCCAATAAGATAAAAGATACGATTTGTGTATATCTCACAATGTTCCGATCTTACCAACAATTTTGCTATGAATGGCATATACTTAACAACATAATACTTAATAAATTCATCACATTTATGCCACACAATGACATAGATCAAACGGTTTCTTAATTACATGAATATTGCTTATAATATGAATTATTGTCATTTTATATAAAAAAAAATATTTGTCATGTTATTTTATTTTATTATTTTTTTTATGAAAGGACTAATGTGGTGATGTTTGGGTGGTTGCACCTTTAAAGCAAAATTGATTGAGGTTGGTGGGTGGGTGCACGATTTGGCATCGATCAACAACTCTAGGTTTTGATGTTGTGTATGACCTTTCTCACTATTAACAAGATAACCAATTGAACATGGGTTCACGAGTGGGATTTTGACTTTTGTTTTATTAGCTAATTGGGATTCTAACTTTAGTGATTTTAGTTTCATTATATTAATTTTAATATAATTGAATTTACAAATAAACAAATAAGAATAAATGTTGATATGAGTATGAATATAAGGGTGTAGAAAATTTAAGGGTGCATTACCCCCACTGGAAGCTGCTTTAGATTTGTGCGTCTTATTAAAAATTGTATGGAATGCTTATTAGCGGGAATTAATTGTTAGTAGTAAGTTGTTGCATGTGGTTATTGGCCGGTAACTGAGATTAGCAGCAACTTGACCATAAACGACAGGTAGGACCAATAGTATTTGAGCATTAGTGGCACTGAACATAAATGGTTACTAGGTGATCACACTAAGGTAACTATGTTATTGTTGATAAGTTTCTAGTAATGGTTTTCCCATTCATGTAAGGGCCAATAGTTACAATTGTTATCCGGCAACTACCAACTAGAATGTTGTGATAGTCAGGCTCTAGTCTCCAATAAAAGGAAGATCTTTAGAGGGTGTTTGGGTTTGAGTTTGAAAAATGCTTATTGGTTTATTGGCCTTTTCAAGAAGCCAATAAGCAAAAAAGGTGTTTGGCAAATGTAAAAGCCCTTTCTGTGTTGGCTTTTTGATTGGCTTGAAAAAACACTTTTTCAAAAGCCCCAATTTGGGGTTTTTCAAAAATACTTTTGGTTTTTTGATTGAATTTTTACTAATCTACTCACCCTTTACCCTTTTTGGTCATTTTACGTAAATAAGCTAAGCCAAACATTTTTAAAAAGTGCTTATGGCTTTTCCAACCACATAAGTTAATCCAAACACTTTTTTAAAAATTCCTTTTCAAAAAGCCAGAAGCCAATAAACATTTTTAGAGTTAATTAAGCAATCCCAAACACCCTCTTAGTCTAATATGGTATATGTTGTTTTCATAACAGATTTGTATGCGCATTCAATTTTAAATTTCTTATATTAACACCTAAACTTATTATAATCATCTTATAACTAGTTCCTTACAATATTCACACATTATTGCTTAAATTCACCTCATGTTTATCCTTTAAGATCGATCGTCTCATGTTAAGACGCTTTCTTAATGCAAATGCTTCTATTATTATTTCTATATTCTATTGTATATGAACAAACAAGGTCTTAAACCAAGCTTGTATGTAACTAGACGGATATATCTTGGATCTTTAAATATCATGTAATTATTCATCTTTTTAACCCTATCTAAACTTTTAACATGCCATATTAAAAACCATATCTACATTCCAAGTTCTTCTTCCTCGAGAGGCTAGCAAGGACCAGAGATAGCATATTACGTAAGGCAACATAAAATAGCATTTTGTAATAACAAACAAAAGATAGATCTTCGATATGTGGTCAGCATCCAACTATTTTGAATTTTTGACAATAAATACATTCTTATCTCGAATAACCTTATTTATATGTGTATGGCTAAGACGGGTGTGTTGGTTATGACGTGACTTCAACATTTCACTTTCTGTTTAATGTTATAACGTTGAAATGAGTATAACAGAGTTTCACACGTTTGAAAAGCACCTTTATTTGCCGCAACACATGTATCCATACTTGATCTAGTTCGGCAGGAAATTTAAAAAATAAATTAAATATGCACTACTGTAATATAATTTCCATGTTAATGAAATCTTGTAGTTTTCTTTTTGTGTTTCATCTATCTTTTATCAGTTTATGTTGTGTATGTCGTTTGGTTATAAGTAAGGATCTTAAGAGAACCTTTGACAAAGTAAGAACTTTGAAAACCATTTTGGAGCACTAAAAAAAACCTTTAAAAAAATATAAAACAAAAAAAACAAAAATTATAAAAAAGTAAAAAAAATCAAAATTTTATATTTAATTCCGGTTTCATAAAAAAACACCAAAAAAAATAAAATTTTAATTCGTGTTATACCTATTATATGCGTATAATTTCATTTAATCTCTAGTTACATAATATACATTATCATTTATCTTTAATTATACATATGTGTATAAAAAATTATGTGTACATATATATGTATAATTTTAGGTAAACCGAGATTTTTTTTAGAAACCGGGATGATAAATAAGAACTTTTGTTTTTTTACTTTTTATATTTTTATGTTTTTTTTTGTTTTATGATTTTTCTTATTTTTGAGTTTTTTGTGGTTTAAAATGGTTTTCATAGTTCTCAATTCTCAAAAATTTCTAACATGATTCTGATCCTATATATTATTACTTATTAATACTACTTAGGAAAATATAATACTTATGCAATAACTATCTAATTATATAAAAACTAAAATGATATAGAAGTCAAGAGTCAATAAAACTTATCAAGCGGATCATACGCTTGCTCTTATTTTTTAATATTTTAGATAACGTTTAACCTTATTGGTTTGCTCTTATTTTGTCATTGTAGTCTGTAGATCATGATTTACCGAAGTTTGTTAAGATGTATGTTATGATCTTAACATATGCATACTCATTACCAACTTTCTAAAGCTTTAAATCATAACGAATCCTTTAAAATCTGTTTGGTACAAATTCCACTCGTTGGTACAAATCAATAGGTTAGTAATATATTTTGTTAATTAAAAACGAGCATTTAGAAATTAGAAAAATAGTTACGTGGCTAACCGAATAAGTTAATAACTAAACTAAAAATAAATATGCACTGTAATCACAAAATTTTTACCGAGTGATAAATCTATCGGCTATCCCTAAGGTAGTAAGGTTTGTTCAGTCAGTTATAGTAGCGATGCTTTGGATAAATTTTTAGGTTTAAGATTATGTTCAATAAAATATTCGACAAACCGGTTAGCCAACTTTTGCAAATTATGTATCCGCTATTCGCTAACATTGTTGGGAGAAATCATTAAGAACGAGTTGTATCACTAAATGGAAAATTGTATTTTTCACTAACTTTGGGCATAAATATTTTTATTGTAACTGCGGTTAATACAAGTATTAATTATTTGGTTGGTGTTCCACAATGTTAGATTTTTGCAACAAACAAAACCCTGTCCAAAAGTAAACTAGGATGAATGAGATATCGATGTTCGAACTTGATGTTTATAACTATGAACATTAACATGGAAAAAGGTGGAAAGAGTGGAAATTGTCCCACGTAGGAGATGAAGGGAACTTTGAAGTGGTATATAAGTAGCCGCTTGAGAGCCATCTTTCTAATTTTGAAACTTGATGACCATATCGAAAGAATGCTAAATACATTAGATAAAACTTATGTGGAAGAAATATTATCATATATCAAAAGTCTCAATCAAAGTAACAATAAAACTAAATACATAAATGACGAAGACCATAACCGAAATAATAATTTTAGCCAATATTCTAGACTTTAATTAAAAAAAAAAACTCAAAATAAAATCAGCTTTATAAAAGAGAGATTCTGTATTTGTTTTTTTATTTGTTTAAGTTATTGACCCATTTTCACTCTTCTTTCACATTCTCATCGTTCCAAATATGAGTCGGTAATTTGACCATTCAGCCCAGACTAGTCGACGCAAAGTCACTACACACATGGGTCTTCTGTCGAGCATTGGCTATCGCTTGGGTCACTGCCGACCTCCCACTTTACTATTGATGGGTTGAAGTGAATTACCACTCAAAATCGATGCAGATAAAGAGAGAAAGTATGCAAAACCTTGGGGAGAACAAAGAGACCGAAACAAAGCAGCGGTGGGCGTGAGGCATAACCATCGTAAAATATAAAACAGTAAAACATGGTGGTCTGTACAAGAGAGAGAGGGAGGGGAGAATGGCGATCCAATTATATTGTTGTACAACAATAGCCATAGACTTTGCAACTTTAATGCACAAGTCTCCCAAAATTATAAAATATAAATTTATAAGCGTGTCATTTGTCATATTATTTATTTGCTATGATCATTACAATAGTTTAGCAACTAGTCCTAGAGAAGAAATATATAAAGTAAAATCCGCCGTATAATGAAGAGGATTTAACATCACAATATTTTATAGTAACACCCAGCTTTATCCCGTTTTAGAATAAGGGTAATGTACACTTCTAGTGGAATAATGGAATATTGACATATTTGGATG